>NC_064629.1:340554673-340873554 GCF_023864275.1 Schistocerca cancellata | reverse complement strand
GACGTTTGTACAGTGTATAGTAGCATGGAGAGCTGTGTCAAATAAGTCTTCGGACTGAAGACAACAACATTTGTTTTTGAGTGGTGTTATTCTTACTGTTTTACATTCAGTTTGTTGTCACCCAAAAACCCCTACTTCCCACACTTGTGCCATTACTTTCATTCTATTGCTAGAGTCAAGTATTTTGTGTATTATTTTGTTTGTTCATGTGTTTAATAGTAAATGACACCACAATCGCTGTATTACATATACTTGAAGTGTGAGTGTTTGCCACCTTGATGACATCACATGTCAAAGCAGATGGGTTGAATCTCAACTTTTGGTAATCCCAATTGAGCTATACTGCTCAAGTACACAGACTGAAAAAATCCTGAAACAAATGTCACTACACATGTAAAATTATATAAATAATTGAACAAGGAGTCAACAACTTGTACTGGGCTATACAGCTAAAACAGACCAGGCAGTACCAAAAAATGAACCCTAGAAGAAATCTTGCCTTATTTGGGAAAAAATTGCCAAATATTTGTGAGAATGAAGATTATAAACACAACTGACCTGCTTTTAGGTTCCCGTCTGACCACATGTTCTGAAATCGGACATAATCTGAATGAACACCATGCGTGTGCCAGTTAGTGAGAAACACACAACATTTAATAATGTGCCACTTCAACTGCTTATGCGCTTCACATTGTAAAATTACAACGTGTGGCTCAAAGCAAAAAATTTGAATTGGTACAATCTCCAAGCTATTTGTAGCAAAATGAAGACCCATTTCTTTCCACCCTCCAACATTTCAACCACCCATCCCCTCCCAGACTCTAAGGATTCCCTTCTTTTCCCTAGCAAATTCAATTTTCATGAGAATTCTCTACCTTCCAAACATGTTCTGTAACTGTAGCTTAATTCCAAATTTTTTGTTTTGAACAGTTTATACCCTTCCACTTTCCATGTTCACCTTTATGTCAGGCTACAATATGGATCGGTTTCTATATAGCTACCCTGTAGCAGAACTCTGGAGATTATGTTATACGACTTATCATTGTCACCGTTGACGTCGCGAAAGGAGAATCACTGACATCCCATACCACACAGTGTGCATGTGAAATTAACCATTGGCATTCACTCTGATATTGCACATTTTACATGGACAGAAAAAAGTCAGAAAATTCCACGTCCTATTTCAATTTGCATTTCAGTACACGAACATGGCACTTGTGTAGCAAGTTATTTTCCTTCTTTCCAGTTCTTATTCAATTGCCTCACAAATACATGCAGCAGCACTACCAAATGAATTCTGTCCAATGAAAAGATGTCTAAGGCTGCAGGGAACAACAGGTGCCATGCCTTGTCCCCATATTAGTACTGCCATGTGGGCAGGAGCAGTGAAGGGAAGGCAGCACCAACTCCCTCCTGCAATGTACACACAATTATCTATATTTTGTAGTTACATTACAGCAGGTGACATGTGGAAATATTGTCAGTGCTTTGAGACAAGTATCTTCAATCAAGTTGAATTTTTTCTGCTACTGGTACTACAGTAAAAAGCTTGACCAAACTGTACTAACCAAAATATTTTTATTGGCATTTCTCTACTTTCTACAAATATGATCTGTATCTCAACCATTGTGCAAATCCATTCAGTAGCAATAACATGTTTCCATATGTGTCAATTGTTAAAAAAATATATTAATGACAAAACTGAGTACTTACATCAAGGTAGTTAGAAAGTGGCTCTGGAGTCGGACCACCATACCTTCGCCGCACTTGCTGTACCTCTGTACCTACTTCCTGCAGAGATCTGCGGGCTGTCTTTATTTTGTAGAGGGGCACCCTTTAATACAGAAAATTAGCCATGAAATTTCTTCTCTCCCCTCCCCACAGGCACAATGTATCAACAATGATCTTTCCACACATCTACCTATTTAAAATGTTCTCTCTAAGAATACTAGAACATTTCTGCTTGATAGTTCCACTTGCAAAGTAATTCCTAAATACAGTTCCTGTTACACAACAGACAATATTCTGAATGGACTACACACACAACTTGTGCCAATAATCTATTCCTGACTGTGAAACCACCATAAAAAGGCACAAATATTTTCAACTAACTATCTCACCATTGTCAAGCACATGCAAATAATCTTGAATGGACTGGTGACTGTCTTAATTACCATTTGACATAGGCTTATGGGCAACTTTTCTGAAAGTACTGTGTTCCATACAGCACATGTCGTGGGATGAGTCAATCATCCTAGAATCCTGATACATATAAAGAGAAAAAAAAAAAAAACACACACACACACACACACACACACACACACACACACACACACACACACACACACACACACACCAAATGCTTATGGCACCCTAGTATACACAAATAAATATTACAGGGAATGGGGAAGTATATGTAAACCTACACAGATGGCAATCAGAACCCTACGAAACCTGCACCAAGTTCCCAAACTGACACCACAGGCAGTTCTAACCACACTTTTGTGATCCAAGATTATTCTTTACAGATACAAATAGTTGTTACTATAAGTCCAAAATTATTTATTTTTACAGTAACTATGCTTTAGTCATACATTTGTAGTTTCATGTATGCAGTGCCTAAGCACTTACCAATCAAAGAGCCAAACGATTGCTAAAACTTATGAGCCATTTTCTATACAGCACACAGATGGTTTGTTGTACTAGCATGACATGCTAATGCACAATTCTGCAGCCCAGGAATGCTCTGTCAGTTATTATCCCAAGAGAAGCAGAACGTTACATCCATTGCTAAAGATGACACTTAAAATTCCTTTCCAAAGTGTATGTTAAGGAAATCTTAATTTTCAGCGTTGGTATTCATGGAAAAACAAAGAAATGGAATCTCCCCTTTACCACTCTCTACAACATTTTCCCCCTTAAAGCTACACTTTTCCTAATAGTTTCTATGAAACATTAGAAGAACATATTACGAAATAATAGAATAATATTGATTAAAGTAATCGAGAATTTAGTGAGATAAATTAGGTAGCTATTGCTTGGAGGTGTTTTGTCTGCTATTGTCGAGATCGATTCTAATTCCTCTAAACTGTTTGCTCATACAGTTTCAGTGATGTTCACTTTTTTTTTTTTTTTTTTTTTTTTTTTTTACACAAACTTGTTTGAACATTTACATCTCAGTCAGCGACATTTGAAAATACACATCTGCTTCTAAAAATCAGACATCTACAACAAAGCTCTTGCTATGAAAACAATCTTCATATCTGAAGATTCCCTAAATGTCAACCAAATAAAACTTGCTGCTACTGGACTGAGGATTTCGGTAATAACTTCAACTGCAAGGCTGATACAACAATTCAGCATAAGAGATGATGTCTCACCTGTGAAGTTCTGCCGAACACGCTCCTATAACTAAAATTACCAACAAGGCAATGCGAAACATTTCCCAGCTACTTGACGCACAGACACACTAAATCTCAGTGACTTCTGTCTTACAGCCTAGTGCCTAGGCTTTATCGAGCCGCTAACTCATCTGACTTTCAAAGCACTTAAACAAAGACATTACTTATCTCACGCTAGCGTTGCATCTGTCGACTTGTTTTAACAGACTTCCTTCTTGTCATTTCAGCCCCCCCCCCCCCCCATATAATCCGGGCCAGGGGTGAGCTGTCCGCTGACGCAATTTGCCGCTCTTCAGCAACATGAGAGTAAATATTTTAAAACATAAAAAAAACAGATCGTCAGTTATATAAGTTAAAATATACAAGGTCGACTCGTTGATTAACTAAAATATAGACACAGACGAACGTAAAATGTGTTGCACACGAATAAACAGGGTGTTCATTTTTAACTGAAGACATTGAAATGCCTCGAAAACTACACATCGGATCAAAAATATTATAATTCCAATTTGTTTGTTTGTGTCAGAGGCAAACATCCGGCGATACCACAATCGAGCTGCCACCCCACACCGTGCGTGGGAGGGGAAACCTCCGTTTTTTATTGCAGATTAAGATTCTACAGCAAAATTTACATCCGTTTTGTATGAAGCATTTTCATCGTTTCGTCACAGATGGCGCTCCAATCAGAAGAATAGAAATAAGTACCCAATTATGGAATACAGGGAACTGCTCACAATTGGTTCACCTGTTACTTTAATAACAGGCAGCAAAAGGTCATTATTCACAGTGTTCAGAATGGCTATGATGTGGGGTCTGAGTGGGGTACAGTCAAGTGGGGGGTGCCCCAGGGATCAGTGTTAGGGCCATTCCTGTTACTTATTTATGTAAATGATGTGCCCTCTAGTATTACAGGTAACTCTAAAATATTTCTCTTTGCTGATGACACTAGTTTGGTAGTAAAGGATGTTGTTTGCAACATTGGCTCGGTTTCAAATAGTGCAGTTCATGACATAAGTTCATGGCCTGTAGAAAATAAACTAACGCTAAATCACAGTAAAATTCAGTTTTTACAGTTTCTACCACACAGTTCAACAAAACATGACGTTTTAATTTCACAGAGTGGGCATATGATTAGTGAAACTGAACAGTTTAAATTTCTGGGTGTTCAGATAGATATAAACTGTTGTGGAATGCCCACATTCAGGATCTTGTCCTAAGACTTAATGCTGCCATTTTTACTGTCTGAATGGTATCTGAAGTAAGTGATCTTTTAACACGAGAAGTAGTGTACTTTGCTTATTTTCATTCGCTTATGTTGTGTGGTATTATATTTTGGGGTAACTCTTCCCATTCTCAAGGGATATTTTTGGCTCTAAAATGGGCAGTTTGGGCAATAAGTGATGCAAGTTGACCCTTACTCAGTAGTCTGAATGTTCTGACATTGGCCTCTCAATATATATATTCTTTACTGTCGTTTCATGTTAACAATATCAACCTATTCTCAAGAATTTGCAGCCTTCATTCAGTTCATACTAGGTAGAAATCCGGTCTGCATTCCTTGACTCTTGTGCCAAAGGTGTGCAGTATACTGCTGAATCCGTTTTCAACTAGCTGCCACAAGAATTCAAAGCTCTTAGCAGTAATCTATGCGCTTTCAAATCGAAACTGATGATTTTCCTCATGGGTCACTCCTTCCACTCTGTTTAGGAGTTCCTTGAAAAATTAAGCTGATGTGTTTACTTAAACTTACGACTTTTTATTTTATCTTTTATTTCTGTTATTTTGTAATTTCACTTACTGACACGTTCCATTACCTTGGAGATTTGCTTCTCAGTTTCGTCCTACAGAACTAGAGATGTAAAATTTAAAAAAATCGTAGTTTATGACATACTATTCAATGGCCATTGAATTGCAAGTGGCATGTGTGACCTCACCTCCATGATGTGAGAGTAGGAATGGCCAGTACCATCCCTGATACATGGGGCTCCCAAAACTCCTGTAAACACTTCAAAATAGATTCTAGAAATCCACTTCTGGTTGCTGGCTTTCCAATACAGCAATCGATTTTTACTGCCATGTTAATGCAACTGGTTTTGAAACTTGCTTGGACTGTCAGGTTTCTTCTTGTTTTTTCAAATTTTCAGCTAATATGGACAGAGTGGCTTTTTGTACAGTGAAGGATAAGTATAAATATTAGACTGATACTGTTTACACCACGTCTAATTGAAGGAGAACAGTGATTTAACTAAATCATAAACTTTAACAACTGTTTTCCAGGCGCCATACATAACTGGCCTAGCAGATCGCTACTGGTCTTAAAGCTGGTTTCACACATGAAACAAAAGTTTCATCACAGTTAGTGGCATACTGCAGTTGCATTGCAGTTGCAAGTGTGAACTCCAAGTTTTTAGTGGCGCAACCTAAGAGACACGATTTTTGTCATGCTACAAAGAGTTGAACTTGGTTGTACTTTGTCGCTCCACTTTCCTACCACCACTGCTCCCTGGTGGCAGTATTGCGAAACACGAGCATTGTGTCGCAGTGAACGCAGTCGTGCACTATTCTATTTCAGGGTGTTTTTATTTTATTTCTGAAAAAAAAAGAAAGCAGTTCCGGCAGGTACACTTTCGCAGCTCCTAGAATTACAAGAACGGCAATCTATGTTTGATTTTCTGAATCAGTGTGTGTGTGTGTGTGTGTGTGTGTGTGTGTGTGTGTGTGTGTGCAAACCAATGACATATCCCACGAAGGAATAAATAAATAAACTTAGTATGTGTAACCAAAAAGACGAATCATATAAACTTCCTAATTTGTGGGACCAAGCAGTGTATAAATTGTAGATAATATGCAGGAATTTGCTCCCTAGTGTGATGCGGCAGCTGTTAAACTAAAAATTAGTTATTCGAAATGCCTATATCCACAAATATAATAAGATTCTAAAATCTTGAGAGAGAGGCATGTCTGCAGATGATATTTATATGGCAGCTGTTGGTTAGTTTGCCATTGCAGACAGCATTTTCGTCTCTGAGTGTTATTTCTTTTATAAATGTGTTTGTTTTCCTTGATTTATCCCTGGGTGAAATCTATTTTCGGATCCAGCATTTGGGTTTCGTCTTCCTTGTATTTAACTCTTTGTCACAGCTCTAAGGCCATAACCTGCACTATAGCATTCATACCCGCCAATATGATTTCAGTTGACACATGTTAAAAGCTGTGCAACTACGTAGACTTTGTGGTGTCCTGTGTGAACGGTAGCTCACAATGCCACTACAGCAAGCCACAAGCTGTGGCGTCACATTAGATGCCTGTGTGAACCCAGCTTAACATATAAACACAACAGCAAGAAACGGTTTCTGAAATTCGGTTTTCGTCTTTCGGAAGATATGTCGCATGTAAAGGCAGTGTATTTCATAGCTTGTAATTGGAAACTCCATTCACAACGTTGTATTCCTCCAACATATCAAACAGCAGACTACTTCATGCGCCACTGTGACCGTGTAGCGAACTTCGAGGCATCATAACAGGCAGTACACTGCGACCAGAGTTCATGAATCATGCAGACATAAAAAAAGACATCGGGTCTAAACATTACATTTGTGCAGTGTTTATTCCCTACACCCCTACCTGTCATTTGGAAAACAGGCATGCAAGTGGACGATGAATGTTGCAACCATAGAAGGAAGAAATGAAATTATCCTGCTTTGTGAAGAATGTAGGAGAAATATTGAGGCTGCTGTTGCATTGCATGAGGAGCGTTTTCCAGATAAAGTTCTCTCTCGTTTGTTCTTTTACAAGGTTGTGAACGCCTTAATGTCTGATGGCAGTGTACAGAACAGCAAAAGGAAACAAAGCAAATGTGTAACAGGAGAAGCTAATGAAATAGCTGTACTAGCGGCAGTGAACCACAACCCACAGATAAGTGCCTGGCAATTAAACTGCGATTCCAGTATCTCCGTAGGTAGTATTGTCACAGTACTGCATCGTATTAAGTATCATTCATACTACGTGTTACTGCATCAAGAACTTCATGGCCTCGATTTCCATAACTGGGTAGTGTTTTGTGAATGGGCAGTTAAACAGATGCAAACGACCCCCACATTCTTTGCTGAGGTACTATTTTCCGATGAGTCTACATTCACAAACAATGGTAGTGTTAACGGGCATAACATTCATTACTGGAGTGTAGACAAGCCCCATGGACTACAGAAAGTTGATCGTCAATCACCATGGTCAGTTAATGTATGGTATGGCAACATGGGGAACAAACTCACTGGTCCATATTTTATCGATGGCAAATATCGAACGTTTTTGGAACAGAAACTACTAGTTCTACTGCAGGATGTTGCCTGGACATTCGACAATGTATGTGGTTACAGCCTGACAGGTGCCTAGCACATTACACAACTGAAGCACAGGTATTGGACCATGTTTACACTGGTCGCCGGATCGGCAGAGGTTACCCCAATAATAGGATCGCTAGCTTGCTGAAATTGACGTCGCCACATTTCTTTCTGTGGGGATATTTAAGAGGTAATGGGTACCAGAAAGTACCAACACGCCGTGAAGATATTGTCAACTGCATCAGAAATGTCTGTGCTGACATTCCCACTGATATGCCTGTGTCCTATATACAGTCGTTTGAAAAGCAGACCGCTAAGTATACTGAAGTTGGTGGAAGTACACTTGAAAATTTACTCTGATTAGAAAAGTAGAGCAGTGTTCACCTCGAGCCATGTCCACAGTGGTGAGTCGAGTAGTTCCCTGTTTAATATGTTGGAGGAATACAGCCTTGTGAATGGAGTTTCCAATTAGAATTTATGAAATACTGGACTGTCCTACTATTTGCCTTTGGATATTCAAGGGCAATTGAGTAGGATGTCGTAAATTACAATTGTGCAGCCATTTCTATTCCCCAGATTAAAGAGATATCTATGGTGATATGATGAAAATGCTTCAGGCCAAACTATGTAGATTTTGCCACAAAATCGTAATGTGCCATAAAAAATCAGAGGTTCTCATTGAAGATTTCAAAGTTGCCCCTCACCATCCACGCATGGCATGGCATGTGGGGTCGAGTGTATCATTGGATGTCCCCCTCTGAGAGAAACAAATTGGAATTATAACTTTATTTGATCCAATGTGTAGTTTTCGAGATATTTCAGTGACGTCAGTGAAAAGAACACCCTGTATAAAAACAAATGAGCAGGTGCACAAGTTAAAAAGGAAAAGGTGTTGAATGATTAAAATAGATACATAAATGATTGAAGTGATGAGTGAATGTAGAATGCCAGGGATGAGTATCATGGAAACATATCATTCAAGGATTGTGTGTAGAAGGGTGTCTGTATTCATAGATGTTTGATGAGAGTGAAGAGAATGTGCTTTTTAGATTTCCAGGCTTTCGACATCGTTCCTCACAAGCGACTTCTAACCAAACTGCGTGCCTACGGATTATCGCCTCAATTGTGTGACTGGATTCGTGATTTCCTGTCAGAAAGGTCACAGTTCGTAGCAATAGACAGAAAGTCATCGAGTAAAAGGGAAGTAATATCCGGCGTTCCCCAAGGAAGTGTTATAGGCCCTCTATTGTTCCTGATCTATATTAACGACATAGGAGCAATCTGAGTAGCTGTCTTAGGCTGTTTGCAGATGATGCTGTAATTTACCGTCTTTTAAAGTCATCAGATGATCAAAACAACTTGCATAATGACCGTGAATAAAGAAAAGTGTGAAGTTATTCACATGAGTACTAAAAGAAATCCGCTAAATTTCGATTACGCGATAAGTCACACAAATCTGAAGGGATTACAATTACAAATAACCTAAATTGGAATGATCACATAGATAATATTGTGGGTAGAGCAAACCAAAGACTGCTATTCATTGGCAGAACACTTAGAAGGTGCAACAGGTCTACTAAGGAGACTGCTTACACCACGCTTGTCCACCCTATTCTGGAGTATTGCTGTGCGGTGTGGGATCTGCATCAGGTGGGACGGACGAATGACATCGAAAAAGTGCAAAGAAGGGCAGCGCGTTTTGTATTATCGCGAAATAGGGGAGAGAGTGTCACAGACATGATACATGAATTGGAGTTGCAATCATTAAAACAAAGGTGTTTTCCATCACGGCAGGGTCTTTATCGCGGTATAAGTGTATATTTTTATTTTTATAATTATATATTTTAGGATTTTGTTTGGGGTGACTAAATATTGTGGGCTAGCATGAGACTTTTAATTAACTTATACCGCGATAACACTTGTATGGACATCGGCTGCCCCAAAGTACGTACGATATAATATTTTTGAAACACATCGCTCGACTCACTGCCTTCTAATAAATAGTTTGTGTGAGCGCTGCTATTTAGAAAAGAAAATATGCATATTCTTACGCAAACGGTAATTATTAATATGGGTCTCAGGGGCTACTGGTTATTTATGTACCAAATTACATAAAGATTAATCGAGATGTCGCTGTATGTAATGATTTTTAATACAGTATTTCTTGTTCATTATTTGCAAGGCAAAACTGGAGAGAATCTCATCTGCCGTTATGTGGCCAAAATGAAACATACTGAACTCATTTGCTTTGAATGTTGGTAATTGAAATCTATCACTACTGTCTTTAACTTTGAAATTAATGAAAGATCAAAATTTAGAAGTCTCTTGCATTTACATTTAATAACATGAATCGTCAGCATAATGGTCGACTAAATCCTGCTAGGGGAGATGAGCTCCCTGCACTACGAATTTCTGTAAAAACTTTGTTAACTATAATTACTGGCTGCAATCATGAGAGGTGACAACTAAGTCAATAATACACACTTTCTAATAACAATTTCTATTATATTTTTCAAAAATACAGATAAAACTTACATTAATTATCAGACAGCACTACAATGACGGCCTACCGCTAGATGAAACAAAACAGGAGAGATAGTTCAATCAAACCATTGTCTCTGATCTTCATGGCCTATGTTACACAGAGATTATACAAAAAACTGTGTTTTGTTAATTACACAGATATTTGTGTTTTGATAATAATAACTTACATTCTTTACTATTTCAAATGGCTCTGAGCACTATGGGACTTAACATCTGTGGTCATCAGTCCCCTAGAACTTAGAACTACTTAAACCTAACTAACCTAAGGACATCACACACATCCATGCCTGAGGCAGGATTCAAACCTGCAACCGTAGCAGTCGCGCGGTTCCGGACTGCGCGCCTAGAACCGCTAGACCACCACGGCCGGCTCTATTATTTGTTATACATTGTGCACACGTACACAGTCTTGGAATAATTTATAATTCACATGTCTCATAACAAAAACTTCCTTTCCCTTTCTCCAAATGTCCATTTATGTGATGTACCGTCACATCTTCTAATGAAATTTCAATCACCAGTTTTCTCCTCCAATTGCCAAAACTTTCCGTTGGCACCCACCTACATAGGGAGAAATGATTATCACGATAAAATAAGAAAAATCAGGGCTCGCACAGAAAAATTTAAGTGCTCGTTTTTCCCGCACGCCATTCGAAAGTGGAACAGCAGAGAGACATCCTGAAGGTGGTTCATTGAACCCTCTGGCAGGCGCTTTATTGTGAATAGCAGACTAATCACGTAGATGTAGATGGTTCCGAACCAAGATTTAGGAAGTGAGTAGAGAGGTAAGAAGCCCTGACAAGGGAAAGGTGGAAGGGATCTTCTAGATCTGGTAAGATGGACAGATATCAGGGCTGTTTCATGGATGAGTAAGGGAAGGTGATTAAAGTTTCATGAAGAGAAGACGTGGAGAGTGTGGTGGTGTAGTGTTAATAGAATGTGGTAATAGAGGCGCTGCAGAGTATCAGGATGAGTAAGCAGGGGGGGAACTGGGGAGTGGACAATGTCAAGTTTACAGGTGTTCAAAATGGAAGAGTAGGGCAGTGAATTTTATAAGTTGATTCGTTTTGGAATGGAGAAAATCTTCTCGGGTCGACAGCCAAGTCAATGCGTTGTTCTCTGGCAATGTTTCAGCAAATTTCTTACTTGCCATCTTCAGGCGAAGACTTCACCTGAAGATGGCAAGTAAGAAATTTGCTGAAACGTTGCCAGAGAACAACGTACTGACTCGACTGTCAAACAAGAAGATTTTATCATTGAGATTCTCCGAGAAAGCCTGCATTCGCATATGGAGAACATACTTTTTATAACCAGAAATAGGTTGTGCAGATTCCACGAAAGTTCTAAAATATAGTTACACCTGCAGAAGCACGAATGAGGACATCACATTATTTGAATCAATTTTGGAAATGTGAATTTATTTCTGCATCTACAGCCATACTTTGCAAACTACTGTGAAGTGAATAAAACATCCTCGGTTTTCAAGCCGTGTCAATTCGAATAAAATCCTCGAGCTTTCGATGGCAATCTCCGCCATCATCGTCAGCGTTCACTGACTGCTGGGGCTGCTTTTCTTTCCCTTTATTGTGATTTCATTCCCCTGCCCCATATGGGCAGGGGAGGGCTGTCAGCGGCAATATCCGCCGTTCTTCAGCCGAGTGACAAATAAAACAAGAATAAAATACTACATATATAAGGCGATAAAAAAGGGGAACATAAAACAGAGTAAGGGGAGATAATGGAGGTAAAAATACCTGGACAGGGAGACGTCCGTGGGCGGACAATTAAAAAAAGTCACCATACAGTTAAAAAACACAGTTGGCGATTCTTAAAACACAAAGAAGACACCGAATGCACATGCACAGGTTAAAAGTCGGCCAGCCGGGGCTGCTACGGTTTCTCGCTAATATAGGCATGATGACATCATCAGCAGCCAATCAGATAGACCCAGTGTGGCGCGCGTATAAGTCGACCCGGGTAGCCCGTGGTAGCACCGGTGAAGTCAGGTGGACCAGGGGCAGGCGCCACGTTTGAAACTGCCGCCCCCGCGTCGAGCATCTGTCTTTGCTTTCTTTCTATGCCCAACGCCCGCCCCCATGCCATGCTGAGTGCGTACACCTGGTCTCTGTTGAAATTGTTGTTGTTTAAACGAATCTCGGCCGCTTCCTTTATAACTGTATTTTAAGTCCGTTTTCTAGGCAATGCTCCGCTATGACCGACTTATCAAGCTCCCTTTGTTTTATATGGCGCTTGTGCTCAGTACAACGCTCCGCAACCGTGCGAATTGTTTGTCCGATACACATGCTGCCACATTCACAGGGTCCACTATACATGCTGGACACTCGAAGAGCAATGTCGTCTTTAACAGGGCGCAACGTTTCTCGGATCTTGCGGGCAGGCCGGAACACTGGTCTTACCCCATGTTTCTGCAGAAGACGCCATAACTTGCCGCCAATTGCTCCACAGTATGGTAGGAATGCAGTTCGCTTGGCCTCTTCTACTGATTCACCAGATGTCTTTCGTCGGCGGCCCTTGAAAGCGTTTGCGATGTCTCTTTTGCTGTATCCATTTTCCCCGAAAACACATTTCAAGTTCTGCTATTCAGACTGTAGGTGGTCGTCGTCAGAGATAATCTTGACTCTATGAACCAACGTGTTCAAGACCGCTTTCTTGTGTACAGGGTGGCGGAAACTATTGGCGTTCAAGTACCGATCAGTGTGTGTTGGTTTTCGGTACACTGAATGACCAAGCCGGCCTTCTGCCTTCCTCTCAACCAAAACATCCAAAAATGATAGCTTTCCGTGCTTCTCTATCTCGACAGTAAATTTAATGTTGGGATGGACGCCATTCATGTGATCGATGAACTGCTGTAGTGTATCTTCACCATGACGGCATGTCAGGAAGGTGTCATCAACGTATCGTAGAAAGCAAGACGGCCGTAATGTCACAGTTTGCAGAGCCTGCTCGTCAAAGTGCTCCATGAGAAATTTGTGACTGCTGGAGACAGTAGTGATCCAATGGCTGTGCCGTCTGTCATCTCATAATATTCATCGCAGTACAAAAAGTACGTTGTCGTTAGGACGTGACGAAACAACTTAATAATTCCAGATGGAAAATGTTGGGCCAAAAGATCGAGTGTATCTCGTATTGGCACTCTCGTAAAAAGTGCCACAACGTCCAGGCTAACCATTAGGTCGTTTGAACATATCTTCATTCTCTTGAGTGTCTCAACAAATTTCTGTGAGTTGACAACATGGTGTTCACAATATCCCAATTTTGGTGCTAATAATCTGGCCAGATGATTAGCAAGTCTGTAGGTGGGCGAACTGATTGCACTAACAATGGGCCTCAGAGGAACACTTGCCTTGTATATCTTTGGTAATCCATAAATCCTGGGAGGTCTGGCGGCACAAGGCGTGAATTAATTAATTTATTTATTTGCATGTCAAGTTCCGTAGGACCAAATTGAGGAGCAAATCTCCAAGGTCATGGAACGTGTCAGTACATGAACTTACAACATAAAAGTAACAACAGATAAAAATAAATGTTCATGAACCTGAAAGAAAATCAGTCCATAAGTTTAAGCAAACGCTATCAGCAATACAATGAGAATCAGCTTAATTTTTCAAGGAACTCCTCGACAGAATAGAAGGAGTGACCCATGAGGAAACTCTTCAGTTTCGATTTGAAAGCGCGTGGATTACTACTAAGATTTTTGAATTCGAGTGGCAGCTTATTGAAAATGGATGCAGCAATATACTGCACACCTTTTTGCACAAGAGTTAAGGAAGTCCGATCCAAATGGAGGTTTGATTTCTGCCGAGTATTAACCGAGTGAAAGCTTCTTATTGTTGGAAGTAAACTAATATTGGTAACAAGAAACGACAATAAGGAATATGCATATTGAGAGGCCAATGTCAAAATACCCAGACTCGTGAACAGAGGTCGACAAGAGGTTTGTGAACTCACACCACTTATTGCCCGAACCGCCCGTTTCTGAGCCAAAAATATCCTTCTAGAATGGGAGGAGTTACCCCAAAACATAATACCATACGACATAAGTGAATGAAAATAAGCAAAGTAGACTAATTTACGTGTCGAACTATCACTCACTTTCGATACTTCTGGAGCAATATTGTGAGATCAACATAGTCAAATGCCTTTGTTAAATCAAAAAATACGCCAAGCGTTCGAAACTTTTTGTTTAGCCCATCCATTACCTCACAGGGAAAAGAGAATATAGCATTTTCAGTTGTCAAACGACTTCTAAAGCCGAACTGTACATTTGATAGCAAATCGCGTGATATAAAATGATCAATTAACCTTACATACACAGCCTTTTCGATAACTTTTGAAAACACTGATGGCATAGAAATAGGTCTAAAATTATCTACATGATCCCTTTCTCCCTTTTTATAAAGCGGCTTTACTACTGAGTACTTTATTCGCTCAGGAAACTGACCATTCCTAAAGGAAAAATTACAAATATGGCTAAATACAGGGCTAACATGTGCAGCACAGTACTTTAATATTCTACTAGACACTCCATCATAACCATGAGAGTCCTTAGTCTTCAGTGATTTAATTATTGACTCAATCTCCCTCTTGTCTGTATCACAGAGGAGTATTTCGGACGTCAATCTCGGAAAGGCGTTTGCTAAGAAATTTATATGATTTCCTGTAGAAACTAAATTTTTATTTAATTCACCAGCAATGCTCAGACAATGGTTGTTAAATACTGTACATATATCTGATTTATCAGTAACAGAAATATTATTACTGCGAACTGACTTTATATCATCAACCTTGTGCTGCTGACCAGACACTTCCTTCACAACTGACCATATGGCTTTAATTTTATCCTGTGAATTAGCTATTCTATTTGTATACCACATACTTTTTGCCTTGCTAATAACATTTTTAAGCACCTTACAATACTGTTTGTAATGGGCTACTGTAGCTTGATTGTGACTACTTCTAACATTCTGATATAATTCCCGCTTTGTTCTACATGATATCCTTATCCCACTAGTCAACCAATCGGGCTGTACATTACTGCTAGTACCCCGTTTAGAATGTTCTAATGGAAAGCAACTCTCAAAGAGCATGAGAAATGTGTTATGGAAAGCATTGTATTTATCATCTATATTATCGGCACTATAAACATCTTGCTACTCTTGTTCCTTGACAAGTTTTGAAGAACTATCTATTGCTGTTGAATTAACTTTCCTACGTAGTTTGTAGTTAAATACGACGTTGGTTTGAGTACAAAAACCTTTTAGTGTTAAAATTTGTGCATCATGGTCTGAAAGCCCATTCACCCTTTTACTAACAGAATGCCCATCTAGTAATGAAGAATGAATAAAAATATTTACTATGACTGTGCTACTGTTCCCCTGCAACCTAGTTGGAAAAAGCACAGTTTGCATCAGATCATATGAATTTAGGAGATCTACCAACATCCTTTTTCTTGCACCATCATGTACAAAATTAATATTGAAGTCACCACATATAACTACTTTCTGGTACTTCCTACAAAGTGAATCAAGAACCCTCTCTAGCTCAAGCAAAAATGCTCTGAAGTCGGAGGTAGGGGACCTATGAACAACAGCAATTAGAAGTTTAGTTTCACTAAATTCAACTAATGCTGCGCAACTTTCAAATATCTGTTCAGTGCAGTGTCGTGATACGTCTATGGACCCAAATGAAATACTGTTTTTTACGTACAGAGCCACTCCCCCACCCCGCAAGGAACTCCTTGAGAAACAGCCAGCTAATCTGTAGCCTGGTAAAGGAAGCGTCTGAATTATCAAATTATTTAAGTGGTGCTCTGATATACCAATAATTTCAGAGCTAACATCTATTAGCAGTTCACTAACTTCATCTCTAATACCTCTTATATTTTGATGAAATATGCTAATTCCTTCTCTACTTGGAAACATTACATCCTCTGGAGGTGAGCCCTTAGTTAGAGGCACTTCCTTTAAGCAGGTATACCTATCAGCTGACTTCAGTCTAAAAAAGGTGCAGCTCTAACACCAACTGCTACAGGAATTTTTCCATGAGTGATACCACTACCACCACGACCACTACCCACTACACTGTCACCTATAAGCTTAGCCAGCCTCCCCTTCCCATACCTATTGAGGTGCAGGCCATGCCTAGTGAAACCCCATCTACTGATAGACCCAACTGGCAGCACTGAGATGTGATCCATGCCCTCCGCCATCAGTGCCCTCCCCAGCCCCACATTAACGCGCCTAACAGCCGCATTAAGGTGAGGCCTATCATGACGCTGAAACAGTTGCACGAAATGCCCATTAGTGCCACCAGTTTGAGTAGCTATCTTAACCAAGTCACCACTGACATCATATTCCCCGTCCCTATCGAGACTGTTCCCTGCTCCACCCACTATCACTACCTAATCCTCTTTCGTAAAATTGTTACATAACTCCCCTATGCTTTCGGTCACCTGAGCCAACCCTGCACTAGACTTCACAATGTTGGTGACCTGGTACTCACTCCCCAACACTTCCTGCAACTGCTGGCCCACACATCTACCGTGGGAACTACCTAGCAGCAGAACCTTCTTTCTGCTAGACTTTGCAACTAACCTAGGCCTCCTAATTGCTGAGGACTGCTGCAAGTTACCTACATCTACAGCTACACGAGGCTCCTCTCCACTCAACTCTGACAGTTGGTCGTATCTATTGCATGTATGCAAAGTAAAACTGTCTGAATACCTCCTCTTCCTAGCTACCTTCTTGCCAACTGCCAGTTCCCATTCCCCACCACCCTTCACCCTCCTCAACCTATCTAGTTCCTCCTTTGCGCATTGTAACTGCACCTGAAGGGCACAGATCTTACGCTCCTGCTCCTCTATTAACTTGTTTCTACTACAGATTCTACATTCCCAGGAGAGGATCTCCCTAAAATGACCACTGGCTTCCCCACTGCATTCCCCCCAATGAAAATACTTTGAAAAATCCCACACAGTAATCCACTACTCACAAACCTACGACAGAGCCCACACTTTTCACTCATGGTAAAATTTTATAGTTACTGAAAAAAACTATACGTCTACGTTACCAAAGTTCAGTTACACCAGTAGAACTATTTAAGAACTAGTAATAATGGTCTCGAAATTCTCTGGCTACTAAGGAAGCAGCTACTTGTATTAATACTACTACAACACAGCCGATGCCAATACCAGCAAAACTTCACAAAATTATTATCTAAAACCAAAAAATTAAAACGACCACTGTAACACTAAGCGAAGTTAAAACATTAAATGAAAATTTTACTGAAATATTTCACTAGAAAGAATAATAAACGTCAGTTGAAAACTAAAGCACGAAATTTCTTCACCACTTCATCTGGTAAACCAGAATCCTTTAATAACTTCCCTGTCTTTCTGACAATGACCTGTGTCTGATCACGACTAAGCTTGCTGCACGTGGCGTTTTCTAAAAAATGTAGCATCTTCAGGTGGTAGTCTGCAAAGTTCAAAACCACGGTGGCATTCCCTTTGTCGACTGACAAGACAACCAGGTCTTCATTCTCACGTAATAGCCGTAAGCCACGTCGTTCCTCCTGTCTAATATTATATTTTGGTGGCTTAGCTTTCTCCAGGATATGGCTGGTAGTTAGCCTGACGTCCTCAGCTGCATCGTGCGAAAGATTCCTAAAGCACTGCTCTATTCCACTAATTATATCCAATATTGCAGACGTCGTGGAGATGGAGAAAACTTGAGGCCTTTACTCAGCGCTGATACAGAGCCAACTGGAAGTTCTTGGTTGGAAAGATTAACAACCGTTCTATGGGCCTTATGGGATTTCACAATAGTTCTCCCGTGATTCAGTCGGTCGAACTTGGCACATTGCTTCGACGTTGCCTTGGATAAACTTGCATGTTGTTGCGTTGCCGTGGCTACATCCACCAACTCCCAATCGAATGGTGACAATGTTGATGACAAAGACAGATGACACTCAAATAGATTCCTGGCATTATGATCAAGCTCGTACCTTGTCTGTCGTATCCGCTGTACCACTATGGCGAGACTGGTCCTCTTCAAAATTCTGTCCACTGCAGCAGTTCGAATGAGGCGTTTAACTACTGCAAAGCGAGGAATTACCTCCTTGTCCCGGCAGCGTTGTAAAAATGCCAAAGAACTCAGCACGCCCGCATCTCGTGGTCGTGCGGTAGCGTTCTCGCTTCCCACGCCCGGGTTCCCGGGTTCGATTCCCGGCGGGGTCAGGGATTTTCTCTGCCTCGTGATGGCTGGGTGTTGTGTGCTGTCCTTAGGTTAGTTAGGTTTAAGTAGTTCTAAGTTCTAGGGGACTTATGACCACAGCAGTTGAGTCCCATAGTGCTCAGAGCCATTTGAACCATTTTTTGAACTCAGCACATGTGATCTCTTTTTCCGCAGTTTTTTTAACAGTCTCACACTGCGCTTTATGTCCTCACCGTAGAGGAAAGCTATGTGTCCTCGTAGTCTTTTGCGATGGTATACATGAAATGTGGCAGCATGTTTTTCGGACAAACAATTCGCACGGTTGCGGAGCGTTATACTGAGCACAAGCGCCATATAAAACAAAGGGGGCTTGACAAGTCGGCCATAGCAGAGCATTGCCTAGAAAAAGGACTTAAAATACAGTTCAAAAATATAAAAGTGTTGGCTCATGCTTCTACATATTGGGACTCCATTTTAAAGGAAGCGGCCGAGATTCGTTTAAACAACAACAATTTCAACAGAGACCAGGTGTACACACTCAGCAGGGCATGGGGGCGGGCGTTGGGCATAGAAAGAAAGCAAAGACAGATGCTCGACGCGGGAGCGGCAGTTTCAAATATGGCGCCTGCCCTGGCGCCACCTGACTTCACCGGTGCTACCACGGGCAATAGCTCCGCTAGCTGCCCGGGTCGACTTCGCGCGCGCCACACTGGGTCTATCTGATTGGCTGCTGATGATGTCATCGTGGCTATATTAGCGAGAAACCGTAACAGCCCGGTAGTCAGTGAACTCCTGACAGTCAGTGAACTCCTGACGACGATATCGGAAATGGTCATCGAAAGCTCGAGGATTTTATTCGAACTGACGCAGCTTGAAAACTGAGAATGTTTTATACATGAATGCCGTCGCAAAAGACTCCGAGGACACACACTGTGAAGTGAAGTGCATGGCAGAGGGTACATCCAGTTGTACCAGTTATTAGGGCTTTATCTTTCTCCACTGACATACGGAGAGTGGGAAGAAGGACTGTTAAAGGGCCTTTGTGCATGCTGTAATTAACCTAGTCTTGCCCTCATGATCCCTATGAGAGCAATATGAAGGGATATAGTAAATTTCTATAGTCATCATTTAAGATGGTTCTTGAAACTTTGTAAGTAGGCTTCAATGCGATAGTTTTTGTCTATATTGGACAGTCTGCCAGTTCAGTTCTTTCACCATCTCTGTGACACTGTTCTGCCGATCAAACAAACATGTAACCATTAATGCTGCCCTTCTCTGTATACGTTCAATATACCCTGTTAGTCCTATTGGGTATGAGTCTCACACACATGAGCAATATTCTAGGATGAGTCTCATTACTGATATGTAAGCAGTCTCCTTTGTTGACTGATTACATTTATCTGGTATTCTACCAATAAAATGAATTCTGCTATCTGCCTTACCCATGACTGAGCCTATGAGATCATTCCATTTCATTATCCTACAACGTGTTATACCCTGGAACTTATAAGAGTTGACTGATTCCAGCCATGAGTCATTGATATTATAGACACAGGATACTATGTTTGTTTCGTTTTGTGAAGTACAGAGTTTTAAATTTCTGAAGCCCTAAAACAAGTTGCCAGTTGAACTGAATTGAACTGATTTATAGGCATCATCAGCTTGTACATCATAATTATACAAATGGTTATACAAATGATTAACGTATATAAATGTTATTACATAGATATTGCTTACCCTTTACTCATCACATAATTAGTTTTGTTACACAGATTATATAGATCACAAGTTGTATGCCATAAGTTACAGTTTTGTTTGTTGCAATCACATTTATAATAAAAGATCACTTTTTTATTATCTATAAATTCATTTGTGGTATAAAATGCTTTTCCTTTCAACCATGTCTCTACCACAATTTTAAATTTATTTTCATGTAATCGCTTCTGTCATATGGTATACTGTTGGAAAATATTTTGCCAGCATGCAGAAAATTATTTTGGACTTTACTTAAATGAGTCCAAGTAATGTCCAGTAAGTACCTATTGTGAGTTTTCTTTGAGTGCACATCTGATCTCCTTTCATACATCCGGGAATTCTATTGAGCATGCGTAAGTACTTTGAGTTTGTATAGAATGGGGACTGTAAGTATCTAGTGCTCAATAAAGTACTGTCTGCAGGAAATGAAGTTGCTTGGACAAAAAATGTATGTAATAGCTTTCTTCTACAAGAGGAAAACCTCCTTTGCTCCAACAGAGTTCCCCAAAGAAGTATTTCATAATGCAAGTGTGTATGAAAAAAGAACATAGTATGCTGTAAGCATGAGCTCTATACTCACACAATCTTTTAGTTTTCTAAGGAGATATAAAACTCTTTCGAGTTTACAGCAGAGCTTTTCTGTGTGGATATTCAAACATACTTTATTAACAAGGTATATACATAACAATTTTATGGAATGCTTGAGTTCATTTTGCCCATTATTAATGCATTATAGGGAAAAAGAGGATGTCTTAAGTTTTATTTCTATTTAATGCCAACCTACTTTCACAGAACCACTGCCTTTTCCATCATGGAGTTGTTCATTTGTTCAACAACACAAAACCATTATGTGATGTGATAAAAGTTATGTTCTATGTGTACATCACTGATTTATATGGTGATAAGCTGATCAGGTCATTCACATACACAACAAATTCTTGTGGGACTCCATATTTTAGCTTAAGAAGGTCACATTTTTATTTGAATTTATGAGAACTATTTGGTTTCTATTTGTCAAATACGATTTCAGTAGTGCTAGTTGTATTTCAGTTATTCCATACCTTTCAAGTTTGTAGTTAAGAAGGTATGTGAGACAGTGTCAGTGCCTTGGTTATATCTACTGGAGTAGTATAGATGTGCTCCCTATGTTTAAAACCATATAGTACTGATAGTACAACATCTTGAATTGCCTTAATTTTTGGTAGCCCATTTTGGAATCCATATTGGGCCTTGTTAAGTAGATTGTAACAATGAAAAAGATCATTTAATTTGTCATTCATTAAAGCTGACGTAATTGTCGATATTATGGCACTTTTGCTATAGATCTTTAATTTGGGAGTGAATTTCTGTCCCTTTTTTTGTTTCGCGGCAAGACAATTGTCAGTTTCAGGCAGTCCAGAAATGTTCTTTCCCCACACATTCTACTGATAAGGTTAAGACAGTGGAATACACATAGCATCTTTTATTTTCTTTAGGTTGAAATTGGAGAAACGATGTATGTCTTCAGTTCTGGAGTTACTCAGTGATCTGACTACATCCACCATATCCTTAGGATAAACAATTCTTCACCTTCGTTTTCGCAAGTCTATTGTTTCTGTGATTCGGGAAGTCTCTCATTATTGTTATCTAAATTATTTTCATCCCTTCATAGCTAAGTTTCCAGAATTTATGAAACTATTACTTAGTTTATCTGCACTTAGAGCAACAGGTAAATATTCTGCAGTTGGCCTTATTTCTGCTTTAGCTGTTTTCCAAGCTGCTTTACATTTGTTATTGGACTGTAAATATAGATATCATTGGCTTTTTTTCTTTGTAGAAATGATTTCTTTTCTGCAAAGGTTTTTTAATTTGGCAGATGAACATCTATGCTCATTATTAGTAGAGGTTTTGTCATAGCAAATTATTAACAGAATTCTTAAATTATTCAAGTAAGGTGTATACCAATAAGTTACATTCATCTTCATTATAGACAGCGATAATGGTATGTAACAAATAACTTAATGATCCATTCTCCATGACAGTGGTACACCAACCAATACTCAAAAGTCTTTGTGTGAGGTTAGCTACATTTGGTGGATTTAATTTGCTCGCTGAATTGGGTTCTATTGGTTGATCAAGATCTTTTCTGAACCCCATTAATTTCAGGAATAGACCATCATGGTCAAAGAGCATAGGTTTAATAACATTAAATTCAATTATCTTTGCAAATGTTTCATATTGTATTTAATCAACTTTATCCAAAATTGAAAGATGTGGACAATAGTGACTAACTAGAAAACTTTATTATTTCATTCACAAGAGATAACAAACATAGAGAAACTAACTGTCTAAGAATAATACGATGCTGCAGTGCCTGTGTGATTCCGAATTACGAAGCATGCATGCATGTCTAAAGGAACAGGCACTGCGGCGACTACAGCCATTACGAAATAAATTAAATGTATTCGCAATTGCGAATATGGACAACCAACAGCTGTAGAATGGACTGACGACAATTCAAATTTGGTTCAGACAGGGCCTCAAACCTGTATGCACGTCCAAAGGAAGTTTGCATCGTAATTCGGAATAACACAGGCAGTGCAATATTGTATATATCCGCCAACACCAGACAACCGACTTTCAAGTAAAATGTCTCACCCGTATGGGAATATACATAATGGATGTACGAGAGCAGGTAGTAGACGCATGATTGACGTATGGAAGTTCGGTTCTAGCTGTGAATTGTGCGTGGATAGCCAAATGGTAAGGCGCCTACTAGCGATAAGCGGGAAATCCGGGTTCGAGTTCCGGTCTGCCATAAATTTTCATTTTCGTCAGTCCATTCTACAGCTGATGGTTGTCCACATTCCCAACTGAATGTATGTCTAACAATAAGTTCTTGCAGTGCATTCACGTTCATGTGTGGAATTCTCATTCTAGCGACTTGTGTCGATGATCTGTTGCCACAGTAGCCCGCTTTTTTGAGCGTAGAGTGGCAGGCAGCCAGCTATTCAGCACTTCTAGGGGCAGAATGCAGCTGAACCATTCCTTTGTCGGAGTGTGGTTGACATCTGTAGGATGGTCCTCTGCAAGTGATAAAACAACAGCTGTTTCCCTCTGACCAATGATTCTGTTGGCGATAACCGGGCGCAACAGGAACTGAGAGGAATTCTGGCGTATTTTCCGTCCTCTTCGAGAGAATACATTTGTGGAAGCTCTTAATTTTTTAGATGAAAGACTGTCTTGGAAGGTGGTTGGAGAGGTTGACGGAACTGTAGCTGGGGAACACTGCATTTGCAGAGGCTTCTTTGGTTGTATTCTTCAGATATGTATCCATGCTCGTCAGAAGAGTGGTGCACTCGGTATGTACAGATGGGTATGTTTGACTCTTCGACCTGCCCAAGTGACAAAGCCTGATGGAATTGGGTCTTCAAATGTTGATAAGCTGCGTCCTGCAGGGGTTACTGCTGTGAAGGGATCATCAGTGTCATGATTCCGCGAAGCTGTGTGCTCCTCTGAAGGGGTATGTCTTGAAGAAGTTGCTGGAGGTGAATCTAGAGTCTCTTTATGTGCGACATATGCAGGCTTCATCCTTTCAACTGAGACTGTAGCGGCTTTGCCATCTCGCAAAATAACATAAGGTTTAGGCCTCATTACAATAGCTAATATGGGCCAACGTATGGAGGTGACAGTGGCGGTTTGTGCCCGGTTACCCATAACTAAATGTGTGAACAACTTTGAAGATACTTGTGGCAAAATCTTTGCTTGATTCCATGGTGAACTGGTGCTACGGGAATGAATATTCTCATTGTCCGCTGCAGTGTTTGGGCAAACCCTTGCATTACATTGCTGGAGGTGTTGTAATCTCCTGACTCTCTCTGAGATCTGGTGGCACTCATATGTATTGACCACGGACTAACTGACTCAGTGCCAGGTCAATGTCAGATTTTATAGTCATTCTTAATCCAAGCAGGACCACTGATAATGTGTCACTTCTGGTGTCTTCATGGCACATTAGGTCTGCTTTCAGGGCTCTGTGCAGACTCTTCACCATTCTGTTTCTCACAGGATGGTAACTAGTAGCTTTTAGGTGGCAGATTCCACATAGTTTTGTGAGTTCCATAAACAATGAGCAGTCAGTCTGTTGACTGCGATCGGTGATCACAGTGGCTGGAACTCCAAACCTGGCAATTCACATGCTAACAAACTCCTCTGCTATGCTTTCCACTGAAATGCCCATGCTTAGTGTAACTTCCAGCAGATGGGTAGAGCAGTCTTCCATTGTCAGTAAATATATGTGCTAATTGGATAATAGTAGTGGACTGAGAATGTCCAAGTGCAGATATGTAAATCTTGTGATGGGGGTGATTATATCGACAATAGGTGCTAAAGTATGGCAACCAGTCTCTCACTTTGTGGGCAATTTAAAGAAGCTCTTGCTAGCTGGTGCCACTGATCGTCAGCTCCTGGCCACGTAAAGCACTGAGTCATTGCATGTGCGGAAGCACGAACACCAGTGCGGGGAAGACCATGAACAACACTGAATATTGCTTTACGATGTGACAATGGAATGTATGGATGTGGTCAGCCGTGTGCTATGTCACACCATTAAGTCGCCTGGAAAGCTGGGACGAAGTTTTTCTGTAACTGATAGCTGCAGCTCTTGTTGTGCACTGAGCTTCGTAGCTCAGGTTCACTGCTCTGCGTGACAGTGATGTCTGCCCATGATACTCCATTTTTGGAACTGCGTGCCTGCGAAAGACAATCTGCAACAACATTATTGAAACCACTTATGTATCACATATCTGTGCTAAATTTGTCCGTATACTCCAAGTATCTGACACATCGGGGTGGGCTTTACAGTTTTATCTTTTGGAAAATAATGGCAAGAGGACAGTGATCGAAGTAAACAGTGAAAAATCCATGCTTCAAGCTCAGTACAGAAGTACTTCACTGCTTCATATAGTGCAAGTAGTCACCATTTATTGCTGACCACAGGGTCTGAGCCTGAGTGACTTTGGGGAAAAAATGCCAATGGCTGCCAAATTCCAGATACTCGTTGTTTCAGTGCTGCGCCCACGGCTGTTTGGATAGCATCTACTGTTAAAGCTAACTGCATAGTGTGACGTGAATGAAAGAGTACGGTAGCCATTGCCAATGCGTCCTTAAACTTGTTAAATGCTTCAGTCATCATCTGTGTCCAAGGGACTGAGCATATGCCAGTGGTATGTTTTCCCATAAGAGGAGAATTTAGGGAGCCCAGGATATGGGCAACGTTAGTCAAATGATATCTATAAAAGTTTATCATGCCTAGAAAATGTCTTAATGCTCTCTAATTTTCGGATTATGGCATGTTGACTGTTGATTGCACTCAATCTGGGAGTGGTGTGATACTCTTGGCTGAAACCTCGTATCTTAAAAACTTTATTGACGGTTTCCCTAATGTGCATTTGCTTGTGTTTAAGAGAACATCATTCTCTTGGAGCTATTGAAATCGGCAGCTGTAAATGTTCTCTGTGCTCTTGCTCTCCATGAAAAAAAGTCGTCTATATAAGCAAACCAAAACTCCAAACCTGCCAAAACTTCATCCATAAAACGCTGCCACGTCTGAGTTATATTGCATACACCGAAAGGCATAAATTGGAGTTCGAATAACCTAAATAGGGTGGAAACAGCCGTTTTAGGAATGTGAACAAGCGCTTCTGGAATTTGGGTATAAGCCTTGTCGCAATCAATTGCGCTGAAAATTGTGGTACAATTTAATGCACTTGTAAAGTCTTAGATATTTGGAATGGTCTCTCATTCAATGCAGATAAGACGCATTATACATTGAGATGACAAAGGCGGCACAGACAATTAACAGATGGCAGTAGAATCAGGTAAGCAAGGTAGAAAGGGGCATTGCAGTGCACTGGCGAAGCTGTCATTTGTGCTCAGGTGATTTATGTGAAAAGGTTTCTGACGTGATCCAGCCACACGATGGGAATCAACAGACTTTGAACACTGAATGGTAGGTGAAGCTAGATGCATAGGACATTTCATTTCGGAAATAGTTACGAAATTCAATGTTCCGAGATCCACAGTGTCAAGACTGTGCCCAGAATGCCAAATTTCAGGCATTACCTCTCACCGTAGACAACGTAATGGCTGACAGCCTTCACTTAACGACCGAGAACAAAGGCGATTGTGTAGAGTTGTCAGTGTTAACAGACAAGCAACCGTGCATGACATAACAGAAGAAATCAGTGTGAGACGTATGACGAACGTATTCGTTAGAACAATTCAGCGAAATCTGGCGTTAATAGACTACAGCAGCAGATGACCGATCCGAGTACCTTTGCTAACATCACCACGTCGCTTGCAGCGGCTCTCCCACCATATCGGCGAGACCCTCGGCGACCGGCAAACCGTGGCCTGGACAGACGAGTATCGACTTCAGTTAGTAAGAGGCAATAGTAGGGATCGAGTGTGGCGCAGATCACATAAAGCCATGGACCCAAGTCATTAACAAGGCACTATGGAAGCTGGTAGTGACTTCAGAATGGCGTGGACTGTGTTTAGATGGAATTGACTGGGTACTCTGGTCCAACTGAACTGAACATTGACTGGAAATGGTTATATTCAGCTACTTGGAGACGATTTGCAGCCATTCATGTTCCCAAACAATGCTGGAATTGTCACTGGGCCACAACTGTTCACAATTAGTTTGAAGAAGGTTTTGGACAATTTGAGAGACTGATTTGGCCACCCAGGTTGTCCAACATGAATCCCATCAAAAATTTAAGAGACATAATCGAGAGGTCAGTTCGTGCACAAGATCCCACATGTGCAACACTTTCGCAATTATGGGCAGCTATAGGGGCAGCATAGTTCTATATTTCTGCAGAGGACCTCCAACGACTTGTTGAGTCCATGCTACATCAGACTGCTGCACTACGTCAGTCAAAAGGAGGTCTGACACAATGTTAGGAAGAGCCCTATGACTTTTGTCACTTCATTGTGTACGGGTCCATACACCATAAGGAAAGCTTAAAAGTTTAAAATAAAAAGTAGAGATCACCCAATACAGAAAACTGCGTATGCAAAATTCTTAGGTACTGATGTAGACTGCAAATGTAATTGGTAAAATCACAGTCTTCATCTTTTTGAAAGACTTAATTCAGCAACATTTTCACTGCGAGTTACTGCTTCAGTGGCTGATGCAAATACTTTTAAGAGTTCCTCCTTTGGCTGCTTTGATTCATTATTGTATGCTATTACGTTATGGGGAAACCAAGGTCTCACAAAAAATAACTTAATTGCTCAGAATAATGTGTGATGTCCATCATAGGCACTCTTGCAGGTATGTGTTCACGTCAGGGTAACTAATTCAACCAAGACTATGATGCATCACTTACACACAGTGTAAACTACAATGTCTGAATCATATTTTTATCTTTTTGCCACTGCTCAGTTTACAGTTGTTTTAGAACTAATTGTCATTTTATGTTAGGAATTCTGTTTTGAAAATGATTGTTATGCACAACTTGAGAACAGTGTAAACGACAACATCTGGATCATATTTGTCATCTGTTAAGTTCGAACTGTTACCACTCTCATATTATTTTGGACACTATCATAGACATGTGAAAATTCGGATTTGTACTCATGTAGCCTATGCATTTATTGTAATATTTAACCTAACTTTGTTTCCTGTATGTATATTAGTCATCGCCCCCCAGCGAAACACAATTTTCCATTAATTGAGAATACACTGAGGTGACTTAAGTCATAGGATACATCCCAATACCGTGTCGGACCTCCTTTCGCCCAGTGTAGTGCATCAGCTCGACAGGGTATGGATTCAACAAATCGCTGGTGGGGTCTACAGAAATATTGAACCATGCTGCCTCTATAACCATCCATAATTGCGAAAGTGTTGCTGGTTTTGTGCACAGACTGTCCTTTCGATCATGACCCATACATGTTTGACAGGATTCATGTCGGGCGATCTGGGTGGCCAAATCATTGGCCCAAATTCTCCAGAATGTTCTTCAAACCAGTCGTGAACAATATTGTGGCCTGGTGGCAATTCCAGTGTTGTTTGGAAACATGAAATTCGTTAATGGCTGCGGATCGTCTCCAAGTAGCCGAACATAACCATTTCCAGTCAATGACGGGTGCAGTTGGACCAGGGGGCCCAGTACACTTCATGCAAACACTTCCCACACCATTATAGAGCCACCAACAGCATGAACTGTGCCTTGTTGACAACTTGGGTCCATGGCTTTGTATGGGCTGTGCCACACCCGTTCCTGACCATCAACTGAAATATGGACTCAGTTGATGAGGTCACAGTGTCCCATTAGTGTAGGGTCCAAACGATATGTTTACGAGCCCGGGAGAGACACTGCAGGCGATGTCGGCTGTTAGCAAAGCCGGTCCATGTTGGTCGTCTGCCACCATAGTCCATTAACGCCAAATTTCGCCGCGCTGTTCACGTCCCACATTGATTTCTGCGTTTATTTCACGCAGAGTGGCTTGTCTGCTAGCACTGACAAACCTACGCAAAACGACTCTGCTCTCGGTCATTTAATGAAGGCTGTCGGCCATTGTGTTATCCATGGTGAGAGGTAATGCCTCAAACTTGGTATTCTGAGCACACTTTTGCAATGTGGATCTCGTAATATTGTATTCCCTAACGATTTCCGAAAGGTAATGTTCCATGCGTCTAGCTCCATTTACCATTCTGCATTCGAAGTCTGTTAATTCCCGTCTTGCGGCCATAATCAAGTCGGAAATCGTTTTTCATAAATTACCTGAATGCAAATGACAGCTCTGCTAATGCACTGCCCTTTTCTTCCTTGTGTACGTGATACTATAGCCATCTACACTCCTGGAAATGGAAAACAGAACACATTGACACCAGTGTGTCAGACCCACCATACTTGCTCCGGACACTGCGAGAGGGCTGTACAAGCAATGATCACACGCACGGCACAGTGGACACACCAGGAACCGCGGTGTTGGCCGTCGAATGGCGCTAGCTGCGCAGCATTTGTGCACCGCCGCCGTCAGTGTCAGCCAGTTTGCCGTGGCATACGGAGCTCCATCGCAGTCTTTAACACTGGTAGCATGCCGCGACAGCGTGGACGTGAACCGTATGTGCAGTTGACGGACTTTGAGCGAGGGCTTATAGTGGGCATGCGGGAGGCCGGGTGGACGTACCGCCGAATTGCTCAACACGTGGGGCGTGAGGTCTCCACAGTACATCGATGTTGTCGCCAGTGGTCGGCGGAAGGTGCACGTGCCCGTCGACCTGGGACCGGACCGCAGCGACGCACGGATGCACGCCAAGACCGTAGGATCCTACGCAGTGCCGTAGGGGACCGCACCGCCACTTCCCAGCAAATTAGGGACACTGTTGCTCCTGGGGTATCGGCGAGGACCATTCGCAACCGTCGCTTCTCCCTTGGTGCCAATGATGGTCGTATGCGTGTTTGGCGCTGTGCAGGTGAGCGCCACAATCAGGACTGCATACGACCGAGGCACACAGGGCCAACACCCGGCATCATGGTGTGGGGAGCGATCTCCTACACTGGCCGTACACCACTGGTGATCGTCGAGGGGACACTGAATAGTGCACGGTACATCCAAACCGTCATCGAACCCATCGTTCTACCATTCCTAGACCGGCAAGGGAACTTGCTGTTCCAACAGGACAATGCACGTCCGCATGTATCCCGTGCCACCCAACGTGCTCTAGAAGGTGTAAGTCAACTACCCTGGCCAGCGAGATCTCCGGATCTGTCCCCCATTGAGCATGTTTGGGACTGGATGAAGCGTCGTCTCACGCGGTCTGCACGTCCAGCACGAACGCTGGTCCAACTGAGGCGCCAGGTGGAAATGGCATGGCAAGCCGTTCCACAGGACTACATCCAGCATCTCTACGATCGTCTCAATGGGAGAATAGCAGCCTGCATTGCTGCGAAAGGTGGATATACACTGTACTAGTGCCGACATTGTGCATGCTCTGTTGCCTGTGTCTATGTGCCTGTGGTTCTGTCAGTGTGATCATGTGATGTATCTGACCCCAGGAATGTGTCAATAAAGTTTCCCCTTCCTGGGACAATGAATGCACGGTGTTCTTATTTCAATTTCCAGGAGTGTATGTATGTGCATAGCGCTATCCCATGACCTTTGGCACTTTGCTGTATTAATTAGCATTCAGACAAACTATATTCAACAGTAGGGGAAAGTATCGTTTTGCAATGTTACTTGCAAGACAATCTGATAAAGTGTTATTGATATACTCTAACGCCTGACAAGAGCAACTAATTAGGTAAAGGTGTTTCCTGTTTACAAGCCAATTTAAACTGCACTTTTGGCCTAAAGCGATACTTTGAGTTACATAGCTCACAGCAGATAATTCACAGCCCAACTTGAGTAAAGTGTCCCAAGTGTTTTTGATTCAACGTTTTGTTTTTTTGTTTATTTTCGGCTTTTGGTTTTATGACCATATGATGCATCAACAAAACGTCCCTTCATTTTACCATATTTCACTTTATTTCAAAAACTTCTTAGCCTTCATACTATTTTCATTACACATTATTACAACAGTGTTCTCTACATCTACATCCTTATAGTTGTGAGTAGGGGGTCAAGGGTGGCTCCAGTGCATTTTGTTAGTGCAGGCTGCCTACATCAGAGGCAGGTATGCACTCAGGGGCAAACGTATTGTTCTCCTTTGACTGACAGGTACTTAACCTATTGTTCTCCTTTGATTGACAAGTACTTAACTTATTGTTCTGTTAAGTGGTTTTCCATGTCATCCCATTTCCTTTTGATTGACAGGCACTTATCCTATTGTCCCTCCTCCCCCCTCCCAGTCCTCTCCTCCCTCAGAAAATCTCCCCCCTTGCTGCTACAGGTACACTTTCAGGTCAAAGTTATTGGAATAGGCCCCCCTCTCACTCTTATCAATTTGATTGACTACTTAATTAAATTGATCACTTAATTAACCTCTCCAGAGGGAAAGTTCCACACCCCCCTACCACACCCCCTAGCAGGAAGTTCAAATTCTACCAGGACAATGCAACCTCCACTAACTTATGAAAATGGCAGGAACATAGGTCACTTTGGCTACCTGGCTCAAATGGTTCAAATGGCTCTGAGCACTATGGGACTTAACATCTATGGTCATCAGTCCCCTAGAACTTAGAACTACTTAAACCTAACTAACCTAAGGACAGCACACAACACCCAGCCATCATGAGGCAGAAAAAAATCCCTGACCCCGCCAGGAATCGAACCCGGGAACCTGGGTGTGGGAAGCGAGAACGCTACCGCACGACCACGAGATGCGGTCTACTTTGCCTACCTCCACTGACGTAATCTCCTCCTAGGAATTGGAGGGAAATTTGATTATTGGCAGTAAAGAAAGGCAAACGTAAGAAAATGGCGGGAAAGAAAGGGCACTTGGGTTACCTCCACTAATCTAAGTCATCCAACCGCCACCTCTTCCTAGGAATTGGCTGGGAAAGGACTCAGCCTGTTCTGGATAGGATGGACGTAAGTCTTACATAACCTATTGTTCTGTTATTGGGTTTTCCATGTCCCCCCATTTCCTTACACTATTGTACCGCCTTTGATACCAAATTAGGTCATTAGTTATATGCACTCACCATTTTCTGGTACACTTTTCGAATTACACATGCTTTTGAACGATATTTCTCTTGCATTCTTCTTTGTCACCCACCCCCTTAAAATATTGTACTGCGTTTTACATAAAAATTATGCAAATTAACCTAGTGTTCTCCACTTAACCTGCTGTTCTGATCCATGTCACCCACTCACACACACCCTCCCCTTTACTATTGTTCTTCTAACACCACATTGATATAAAAAATTTATCCAAATTAATCAAACTGAAATTCTTCAAATGTATGGGGTAGTTTTTTTTTTAATTCACGGCATCCTATTGATCAGTCAAATTGCTGGAATATAGCTTAAACAAAAGATTCCTAATTACAAACGGTACCAAGGTGCGCAGGCACCACCCGCCGCCCCCTGTCCACTTGACCACACAGGAGGCTACTGCACATGACCCCAGAAGTCGGGATCCACTGACAGCTCCAGCGAAGATATGTGGCCGTCAGTCGCTAAGCCACACACAGGTGCTAGTTCGGATCCCTCATATAAGTAAGAAAAGGGGTTCACTATACTTACAACTACCTAGTTTCAAAAACTTTTCAAGGTCATCTAACCCCTCGCTGCCAACATCCGAAATACAGGCACACAGATCGATGAATGTACGAAATGTCTTAGGATTTTTGGTTGGTTAACGTATAAGACAGGTAAATATTATCATACAAAATATTTATTAAGTCTTGCATAGACATTTACACACAGAAAACAATCCTTCCTTATTTTTTTAACTTATAACTTAAATTCAGATCTGAATTATCTATTTCTTTCTCCAACCAATAATTTGACAAACAAAGAGAAGGTATGTTCTCGAATTCTAATACATATATAATTTTCTTCCTTTAAAATACTTGCTTTATAGCTTTATCTCTTAGCTCTCATCCCTCCTGCAGCTCTTCTGGGTGAGAGCATTCGGGGACCCTAATTTTTCGTCGTGTCTCCTCCATGACACTATTGTTAAACTGTTCCACATCTTCCTGTGTGTATGTCGGCAACTCTTCTGTTCAACATTCTTGTGGGATTTCTGTACAGAACTTTAAGTTTACAATCTTTGCAAACGAGTTGCCATTAAATGTAGTTATTCCATCAGTTTTAAACTCGAAAAATGGCTGTTCTGTTGTTAGGTGGACAGTATCCAACTCTCTACACTTAGATAGAATATAACCATCCTTTTTAAGTCGATTGCAATGGGAATAGAACTTAATAAACACATTTTTCATGTATCCCTTAATATAGTAAACGTTCTCGGTTCCACAGATTTCGGCAAGTACACCAACACATGACCAGTTTCCATGAGTGTTTACTGTAAATTCCAATATTTTGTATTCCCCTTTGTAGTCAGATTTTTCCATACAGAATGTTGAAACCCATACGTAAACCTGGCCTGCACATCAGCAATAGCTTCTTCCTTTCCCAAATGCAGCTTATATTCTTCCTTTATAGCAGTTATCTTCTCCATTTACTCCTGTTTCCTTTTCTTCACTTTGAGGTCCTGCATTTAAAGTTTTCGTTTCTGTACACTTAATACATTAGCTGCACTTAAAGGAGTAATTTTTTTAATGGAGAATGGTTTAAGTCTGTTTGATACATTGGTCCTTTTTCTAAAGACTTGGGGTATAACATTATTTGTAGGAAGCAGTCCCAATTCGGTGATATCTATACCATCCGATATAGACTCTGGGACACCCAGAGTACAGTGCTGAACATTAGGTTATGCAACATGTTTGCCCCATGTAATTGCTTCTGGCAAGAACTACATGTTTCCAAACAGCAGAGAATGATGAGCGAGAGAAATCCAACCCCCATAAACTGATTTTTTTAATAAATAAACAATATACCCTTGAATTTCCTGTTATGAGGTCCTTCATATCCATCAATTTCCATATATTCTGTAAACTGCCTTGAATCCTCTAAATTGTTGAAATAAACAATATTCCACATACAGCAATCGATTTCCCTCAAAATCACCAATCAACTGAGTCTTTTTCCCGCCAATTTCAGGGAGGGAGGGTGGGAAGGGAGGGGGGTATACCAGAGGGGGAGACATTAACTGATTGATCAATTTAATTAAGTAGTCATTCAAATTGATAAGAGTGAGAGGGGGGCCTATTCCAATAACTCAGACCTGAAAGTGTACCTGTAGCAGCTAGGAGGAGGTTTTCTGAGGGGGAGGGGGTGACGGGGTGACAATAGGATAAGCACCTGTCAATCAAAAGGAGATGGGGTGACATGGAAAACCACTTAACAGAACAATAGGTTAAGTAACTGTCAATTAAAGGAGAACAATAGGTTTGCCCTTGAGTGCATACCTGCCCTTTATGTAGGCAACCCGCACTAACAAATTGCATTGGCGCCTGCTTTGCCCTCCTACTGTTGTGTTCTCTAAACATACAATTTTATCGAATCCTGGCCAATATTTGTCGCTATGATGTTTAATGCTAGGATTGCCTGCACTTAGTCTCCATTGAAGAACAACTGAAAGTGATGAACAGAAATCGAGGGCCACAAACCAGAAAATATCTTAATTTCTTATGTTTCCCATCGTTCTCATCCAACGACAAAATAATAACACAAAACTGTTATGTAGAATCTCTATAATTATTACTTAACACAAATATTATCAACAAAAATGGACTGTACTTACAGGCCACTGAAGATTCTTCACAAAGAAAAAGAAGTTAAATGTGGATTGCACAGTAAAAATAGCCTTTTCTTTAGTTGCATTAGACCGAGCACATCCCAAGAATTAAGAAAAAAACTGTTAAATGCTTATTTCAAATACTCCTTTTCTTTGCATTCGTCAAACCACCCCATTGACTGTAATACTTCTCTGAGAAATGGAAGATTATTTTCACAGAACAACAAAGATTCAAGAGGTACTATTCTTACATTAAGCAGATATAAAAATGCGATATTATTAAACACAGAACAACTACTGAGACAATGTCACAACTATGTTCTTTCAAGTATTCTATTTACTCAAACACATTGTGAGAATAATGATCGCTAACCGTAATTATGTTAACAAATAAATTAACATCGCTCTATAACTGTCAGAAATTGTGAATGATGAAGATAAAATTTTAGATCTGTGTAGCAAATGGCAGCTCATCGTGAACGTAAATGACTTCGACATAAGAGAAGTAAAGAGGAGGAGAATCCTGCTGCTCATCAAGTGAAACTGCAGCCAAACGCTTCCTAAGAACAGTCATGGCATAAGTGGGATTTCGTTCATTCAATAACAGTCATGTATGGCGACTATCCTTTCTCAGAAAACACTATTCAAGGAGGCAAAGAGGTCCTGCAAGCAGTATCAGGAGCATGAGTGGAAAGACGGTCCAAACTGGTAATGAATGTCAACATGAAGCAAAACAGCCAGCAAGTGTGGTAGTAAGTAAAGAGTCTCTGTAACGATCCAACAGCTCCTGGGTCTGATCTAACTGGAGTAACTCCCAACAAGATATACATCACCGCCTTCTACTAAATGGGAATACAGAAAGATATGGTTCAAATATAAGTGGGAAAAAATACAATTAAATTGAAAGAAATATGTAAAGTGAGTTAATATACACAAATAACTTTTCTAGTAAACAAGAACATGTCATTACAGTGACATACGCGTCAAAAAACTAACTAAAACTAATCAGGTCTCCATATGTCCATCTTTTCAGAGATGGTTGCAGGTTCAGTACTGAATGTCAAATCAAACAACTTTCAGCCGTCTAATTTTCCAAATTGTTATTTTATTGGGCTGGCAGTTTTGGCGAAATATTACGCCATCTATAGGCCCCTGTGTACAGACAACAATGGTAACAATATGAAAGAGATAACAAATGGGTGTGGTTCAAGCCTTACATAAGTGGTAATATGTAATAATGTAACAATACCAAACTGTACAGGACGTTACATCAAATTTTCAGATAAATTAAGGAATATAATACGAGAACAGTTGCACATTGCATTGCAAAGTATATGTCATATAATCGTAAAAAAGAACCTACTAAACTGAGGACCATATTTCATGTTATGCATAGATTATCATGGTGCAATGCCTGTGAAACAACTGGAGTAAAACAACATAGTCATATACTGATGAGTGCAGACTGAAGGTCTGGATTACATGTTGTCATACACTTGTGAAACATAAACTACTTACTGGAGGCCAACCCGATAACTATCTGTGTCATCGTGTTCCATATACTAATAATTATTAATAAAATGAGTTACATCAATGCAATTTACTAATCACAGCTTTCTAAGACACAACTTACTTGATAAAACCTTTTTAAGGAAACAAACTATGAATATAATGTAATATACCGTAATGAATTCCCACTAATCGGTAAGCACTGAAATATATGGAAATGGGCTGCTGGTAACCAAGATTGTGGCTGGGTGATTTACAAAACCATAATGTATGAAACAAGTCTAAAGAAGATTACTGCAATGAATATGCAGTGTATTAGAAAGACACTCATTTCAATCAGAGCAACGAAAGACACGTATCTCTATATAATATGTAGCCCTTAAGCAGGGGAAGACGAAGGATATTATGACATACGACAGAAAAAGCACCAAAAACATGTGTCAGGGCATACCATACAATGTGTAATATGTCAGTTCGTACCTTTAGGAGTAGACAGTTAATATAGAATGTCAGTGCCAAGGAATATACCAGAACACTGTGTCGGGTATTATCAAGGCATTAGTAGTACACGTGTGCAATCTGAATAAAAACCCATGTCGACTAATAAAAGTAGTAGTCGTGTGATAACGAACACTCGTCATGTACCACGAAAACAATGTAAAGAGGGAGAAACTCACAACACTAACACTGTAATGCCACCAAATGTAGTGTAGCAACTATCATGGTTATGTGTCGAAGAACGAAGCTAAGTAAGTAAGTAGGTCAAGGCAACGTTAACTTACGTCATACAGGACTTGAGAAAAAACTAGGAAGGTAAAAAAAAAAAAAACTAACAATATCTGTACTATGTCGATAAATCGCACAAATCTAACGGCTGCCAATTCGACTAAATACCTAGGAATTACAATTACGAGCAACTTAAATTGGAAAGACCACATAGATAATATTGTGGGTAAGGCGAAACAAAGACTGCGCTTTGTTGGCAGAACACTTAGAATACGTGACAAACCCACTAAAGAGACAGCCTACATTACACTTGTCCGCCCTCTGCTGGAATATTGCTGCACGGGTATGGGATCCTTACCAGGTAGGATTGACAGAGGACACGGAAAAAGTGCAAAGAAGGGCAGCTTGTTTCGTGTTATCGCGCAATAGGGGTGAGAGTGTCACTGATATGATACGTGAGTTGGGATGGCAGTCACTGAAACAAAGGCGGTTTTCTTTGCGACGAGATCTACTTACGAAATTCAATCACCAACTTTCTGTTCCGAATGCGTAAATATTTTTTTGACACCAACCTACGTAGGCAGAAATGATCATCACAATAAAATAAGAGAAATCAGAGCTCGAACGGAAAGATTTAGGTGTTCCTTTTTCCCACGCGCCATTCGAGAATGAAATGGTAGAGAAGTAGTATGAAAATGGTTCGCTGAACCCTCTGCCAGGCACTTAAATTTGAATTGCAGAGTAACCATGTAGATGTACTATCTCAAGAATAGTAACTGCACAATTTTAGTGCAGCCTAGAAAAATGATGTTACAAACCAAGTAAGGAATATGTGTAAAGATATATTACTGTACATTTTGAAGACCAGTAAAACAATATCATGTGTAGTTACACGTTTATTGTACGAAATTGTTAGCGAGAAATACAACAATCGCAGTCTACACGTACGTATTCCTCATAGAGTAGTGTCTCCCATATACGTACAGTACACATGAAAGTGTTGTACTCAGTACCGAGTCATAACCAGGAAACTATGTTAGCGTATTCTAATATACAGGCAAACACAAATGTAAAGTAGAACCCAATTTTAATTATCAATGAACAAAAGATCAGAAATTTAGAACATCGAAACTGTTGTACATTAATCTATAACTACAGTTGGGAAACCAAGCCCATGTATTACTCGTAGATCAATCATAAAAGATAAAAACTTGTTGCACAAGTCATCGACAGTGGTCATGGTATAGAAACACCTTATGTGAATGAATGCTTAACACACTGGCATGAACTAAACAAATGGGGGAAGAGTCAGAAAAAGGAAGTACATCCATATCAGATTAAGACCAACATGTGTTACCTGGAATCCCATGTTAGAAAACATTAATAATAAACCATTACAATGTGAAACCGTTGAACCAAAAAAATGAGACTCATGTCATCAACGTCATGTCATAACGTGCTGAAGACATCATAATGTTGTGTAAACGACAAATGCTAAGTCAACAAAATCTGTGGAAACTTGGGTGATGACTAAGCTCTGTAAGAAAGGGGGAAGCACAAGACATGAGAGGTGATGTTGTATTTGGGGTACAGTACAGAATTGAAGGAGAGGGACAATGTAATCAACTAGTGGAGATTATGGAGTCAGTAAGAGCAGTTCCATTAGATCATGTCAAATAATGTCATGAAACTGATACAATCTTTTGAAAATCCTCAAAAAGTAGCATGCCTAACGATCTGAGTATCGCATGGGAACATAGGTCCCCCTGTTACATGTGCCATACTATACCCATTGACGTACCATAGACGGTTAAGCCATAGAAATCTAATGTTTACAAGACCAGCAAAATCAAATCCACATCAAAGTACATAACATGTATTCTTATAAAAAGGGGAACATAGCTGTATATACCGAAGGTGCGCAACGTACAAGCGTGAATGCTCAAAGCAAAAACCTAATCATCGAATGCTGAGAATCAAGGGAATACTCACACCCAGAAACTATAACTGCTATGGATTCAACAGGAAAAGGTGTGGTAAAAGCTAAGGAAACGAACGTATCAGTGAAACGCAAGCAGTTTCAGTGCGCCTATGCAAATGAACATATAAAAAAAAGGTCAGCAACCAGTAGGTGAGCTATGGCGTGCAGGAGTGGCGGTTGGCGAAAGAGTGTTAGATCAAACAAGCCCCTGGAAACACCACAACTTTAAGGAATCAGTAACGGTTGAGAACATTAACGGCTGAGGGCATGTCGTCACTAATCACAGCTGGTGCATAAAAGAAGGTGGGAAATATTATGTAATAACTCATGAAAGACGTATGGTCAGTACAGGTCAAATATGAAAGGTTAATGAAAGCTGCACATGTATTAACATTAATTGCTTAAGTAAAATTCAGAGGAATTAGTGCTATGGCACTGAATCAGTGGGAATACGTGAATAAGTGAGTATCTAAATGATAACGTATATATGATAGAGGCAAATACCATGTCGTACAAAAACCACAAAAGAGGACCGCCCAGTGAAAGAGAGCCTCAAATGCTTATGTATAGTCAGAATATACGACAGTTGCAAGGGGGACATGTACTCAAGTATGTCACGTGGAAACATTGCTGCATCTCTAATTACATGAAATGAGAATGATGTGACATTCAGAAACAAATCAGTGTTACAATCTAAATAGTCCTAACAACCTTGCAAATCCCACAGACGAAAACTCTGTAAAAAATGCAGAGGCACCTTTCCAAGAAGTAGACATGGTACACATGAAAAGGAAAGAAATATACATTTTGGTAATGAAGCAAAAACTTTTGTGAATACTGATGAGAAAAAATATGTTTAGACTGTGGCTGAAGAACGCAAACATTTGTACAAAAGTACACTCTTAACTAAGTACCAAACAGAATATAGGCTCACTGCCCGAGAATACTGTTGCATCAGGAAATGCCAAATCGAAAGTCAGGATCAAAACAGTAGTTGGTACAGGAGACGAACAAGGAATATTGCATGGTGATTAAAAAAAATGGCATGGCTACATCTGATCAGAGTCAAAAGTTGCACAACTCCTGAAACTGTCACTAGCTTCCTGCAAAAGACCTTCCCTAACGATAGAACTTTACAGCTGGAAAGCTTGAAACAAAGGGGCTTAATAGCAATTTCAAAGTTACTGTTAACCTTGAGCTAAAAGAAAAAGTAATACATACCACAATATGGCCCAAAAATACTGCGATAAAGCGTTTTTTATCCAGGGGAATGGCCAATACGCTTGTGAAATGAGCTCTTTATGTGGCTGACAGATACCAAGAGCAACTAAGTTTAAACGGATCACGTACTTGACCTTACAACTCTTGGTCTACTACATTACAGTCACCGCTATTAACTACTCAGTCATGTAATGATAAATCTGCACTGCAGTTATAAGTTAAGGATTGTGAATATCTGTCCTCATTTCATAAAAATCAGTGAGAAATCAGCTTCGTGAACTTGAATTACTTTTAGAAGATTGCAGTATGATATACTGTGCCTTAATGAACATTAGCATAAATAACATGGGTATAAGCTCTATATTACAGCTGGCTTTAAATGCTCAACTTGTTATTTTAGGTCAAATACGGAAAATGGTGGACTGTCAGTAATTATCAAAAGTGATTCAGCCAAACAGTTAAGATAATAGATCTGAAGCATTTAGTACATGAAGGAGAAATTGAAACTGTTGCCTTCCACTTTCTTGAAAGCAAGATTATTGTAGCATGTGTGCCCCCAAAACACCTACCAAAGTTTTTGTCCAACATAAAGATAATATGTTAATGTACTTACTTAAAATCTTAATATTTACATCTACATCTACATTTATACTCTGCAAACCACCATGAGGTGCGTGGCAGAGGGTACTTCCCCTAGTAGCAGGTTTCTTACCATTCCGTTCACACATGGAGCTTGGGAAGAATGATTGTCTGAAAACCTTTGTGCATGCAGAAATTATTCTAATCTTGTACTCACGATCCCTATGTGAGTGATACTTTGGAGGTGGCAGTATATTCCAAGAGCTATCATTTAAAGCCGGTTCTGGAAACTTTGATAATAGACTTTCTTGGGACAGTTTGTCTGTCTTCAAGGGCTTCCAGTTCAATATCTCTGTGACACTCTCCCACAGATCAAACAAACATGTGACCATTCGTGCAGCCCTTCCCTGTGTGCGTTCAATATCCCCTGTTAGTTATATTTGGTACAGGTCCCATATAGTTAAGCAATATTCTAGAATCGGTCCCCCAAGTGATTTGTATGCAATCTCGTTCGTAGACTGATTGCATTTCCCCAGCATTCTACGAATAAACAGATGTCTACCACCTGTCTCATCCACAAGTGAACCTATGTGATCATTCCATTTCATATCATTACAAAATATTACACCCAGGTACTTGTATGAGTTGTCTGATTCCAGCCATGACTCACAGATATTATAGGATATAAGTCTTTTCATTTTGTGAAGTGCACAATTTTAGATTGCTGAACATTTAATGCAAGTTGCCAAGCTTTGCACCATTTTGAAATCTTATGAAGATCTCACTGAGTATTTGTGCAGCTTCTTTCAGACAGTACTTCATCAGAGATAACTGCATCATCTGCAAAAGGTCTGACTTGTGTCTACAGGGTGACAAGCAACTGCGGCACCGGAGCCGAGCGTTCGCGAAAAGAGCCGATGCTGAACGATGCATAACTACAGTCTAACATAACAGGCGCGACACTCACTGCTGTAGAAGTTACCGTTTGACAGATAGAGCGACACTAGCGCTCCAAGCGGCAAGTAAGGTGAACATCAGACACATCGTAAGTATAATGTTAGTTTTGCTTCCATTTCCTAGGTAATTTACGAAATATTTGGCTATTTTCTTGCCTCCAAGGGTTTTTATAGTATCAGAAGGCATACATATTTCTAAATATGATTCTAAAATAATCGCAAGTATGGACAAAAACCATGAATCGAGTGGCTAGCTACAACAGACCCGTGAAGAAACACTTGTGACCTTGGATAGAATTGCAGCTTACCTCGTTGATATCAAAAGCATATAAACACACAGATTCACACGTAAGAAGTACAGACATGAACGTCTACATGCAAAAGCGATCGACAGCTCATTTATCGTTCGGTAGGCCTACTGTGTTTGTCATCGTCGCCTGTTGACACAAGTACGACCTTCATCTTTATATTATTCTAAGTGGGACAAGCAACTGCCAAATAGTGGGTGAAATATATTGAAAACATTATAGTGAGCTGATTACATCACATTTCACGCAAAACGAAATATTTGAATAATTTTCAAACAATCTGTCAGTGAACAAGGTGCTACCAAAATAATGTCATCACACGAAGGAAGCAAGGAAAATGAAGTGACTAACAACAGAAGTGAATGAAATACATACCAAACATTACACTTTTGTAAGACACGAGTAACTGCACTTAATCTAACTACTTCATCGTCAAAGCAGGTCTGTTTTAGAGCTTTGGATGGATTGTCGAATCTTTGTGGCACTTTCCTCTTCATCACCAGTTGAGGCGGCTTATTGGGGATGTCAAACAGTGTGGTTACTGCATTCCACACGAGTTTATCGTCGCTAGGCAATGAACACCTCATAACTCAAATTGGTCAAATTTTACGAATGGCTCTGAGCACTATGGGACTTAACTTCTGAGGTCATCAGTCCCCTATAACTTAGAACTACTTAAACCTAACTAACCTAAGGACATCACACACATCCACGCCCGAGGCAGGATTCGAACCTGCGACCGTAGCGGTCTCGCGGTTAGAACCGCTCGGCCACTCCGGCCCGCCAAATTTTACAGGAGAAACAAAAATCTAATTACAGAAATCACATGGGGACCTAATTAGTCAAATGTTGTGGTTTCTGCTACACAATATGGATCCGGTCATACGTACATAAGACTTTACTATGCAATTCATATTGTCTGCCGGTTTTTGGAGTTACGAGGTTTTCACAGTTACTTTTTTTGTTAGTGATGGAGATACGAGGCATGTAACGAGTGCACGGTTAAGAATTGAAATGAATGAATGTTGAATTTGTTTTAAAAAATACTTACGTAAACTTTGTATTATTTGTGTATTGTGAAACATCTGTAAGGATACATTGTTACAGATATAAAGTGAAATTAATAATTTTACATTCATCAAAATATTGGAATCTGGATGTTAATAAATTACAGCGTTTAAAAAACATAGAAACAATGTTGTTAGCTTTAATTAAACGTTTATTACTGTAAACACTTGTGCAGTTTATTAACATTTATTATTGTTACTATTACTGCTATTATCACAATCACAGCCATAGGTGGCTGTAAACAAGTTTATTTTCGGTTGCATTTTTTTTGGTACAGACATGTTCTCTCATTACAAATGTGAGGCAGTGTGTCATAAAATGAATGCACAACCTTAGGAAGGACCAGCTTTAGCTGTTGCAAATGAGTAAACTTTTCTGCACTGATCTTTAGTGATGAACTGTAGAGAGGGGGCACTGTAGTTGAGCTGGGTATGTTTGACATCCTTCTTGGAAGTGGTTCCCATGTATCGCTGAATTTCAACTTAAATTCCATTTTTCCGGAGGGATCATACTTGAGACACCGGATATCAGTCACTGTTGGATCCCCAATTTTGGATCCTGGCCGAATAGACGAATACAACCAGAGTTTATCATAGGAATTGAAAAACGTGTGGTCCAAATAATTGACAACATAAGGTGGAGGACTTTGTCTTCCGGTAGTACAAACTTCTACATAGCCAGCAGGAGTATAAATGTGTCTGTTTTTTAACTTCCTTTCTATGGTGGAGTGCATAGAATCACACTCCATTTGAGCGTGACCGTTCTCCAGAAATTTTTGCACTATTGTAATTCCTTTCTGATTGGCGAAATGAGTCAGTGCATGACTCATGACTGAGTTTCGATTCTGGTACGTGTATCTGTCGCTATAGAAAATAGCTTCTCAATCATTTTGGACGTACGTTTCTATAAAATGCACGAGTATACTGGCAAATTCCAAAGCTGTTAGTCCACCTTCACCCTCGTGCCAAAGGTAACAATAACCATCGTTACTTTTTAAATCATAGATGGTAAAGTTGTGGACCTTTAGTTTGCTTTTATAGTACAGTGCAGATGCTTTTAGTCTTGGAAAAAGCAGAAGTGTTTGAAGGTCCATAGTAAACACTCTAGCTGGTCCTAATTTATCACTATCTTTCGGTTCCCTTGCCTCAGTTTTTTGGGCCATATGCAAAGAGTATTCATTGTCTGAGAGACTGCCTGTCTGGTGAGAACAACAAAGATCGCACTGGTCCTTTTTAGGCGAAAATAAGTTAAGATATTTTCATCGAATACCTCACAGAACTATTTGTAAGCAGCTGGGATTTGTCCTCTTTTCTTGCAAAAGTCTATATATTCCCTATGTAGTTCTGATTTACTCTGCTAGTTAGGTTCCAAGTAGAGTTTCGTGGAAGGACGACGGCAGTAATGCGATTCCAGTTTCGGCAGCTCTGCAAAAAAATCTGATGCTGATTGTCGTTCACCTGAAACTTTCGTTGGTCTCTTCTGCATTTGAGACCCTTTTGCAAGCGTTCTTCCTGATGCACTAAATGCCCATGTTCTGACACTCCATTTGTCTAAGCACAAAGTATTCAGAAACACAGTCTTGCAGACAGTTTTTCTCTGTCCTTCTATTACAAAATTGTAATATAGTGTGTTAGAACGGTGAGATTTATTAGATTCTGAATTATTTCTGCGTCCTTTAACTGGAACGTAGTGGACATGGCTTCTAACAAAAAATTTTCTTTCACCCCAAGACATATGCTGCCAGGAATGATAAAATATTAGCTGTCTCTGCTCTTCTGTAATATCCTTGCAATTCCTGTTCCGATGTAAGGAAGAATGTTTACAAGTACATCGTAGTTTCATTTCCCTCCTACTTCTGCTCATTGTTGGTCTCTTTTTGCCAAACTCATCTTTTTGGATTCCTAAACGATCCTGTCCCATCATACATTTTTCTTTCTGCAAACTTTGAAGTGATCGATTGCTTTTCCTTTTACGGCGCTGCTTAGTACTTTTTACTTCCACATCAACTTCGTCAACGTCGTCTTCCGTGCTGCTGTTATTGCTATGGTCATTTTTGTTTTTATCTGGATCATACATATCACTACTGCCACTGGAGATATCATCCTCGCTGCTGTGTTCGAAAAGACTTTAAAACTCAGAAGTGGAATTCGCCTCTGTATTGGCTTCTTTTTCTGCATTATCTGTAGTGTAAACAATAATGTCATCAATAATATTTAAATAATTTAATCACCTCAACTTTCAAACAAGGATCTTACTTGAAGTTACAACAATATAAACTACGGTTTACCCTCATTTTGTAGGTCTACTCTTTCTTTTGGTGCAGGACAAGGAGGAACTTGACTAGAATCTTCTTCCGGTGATTTTATACGATATGACCCGTTGTCGGCTTGTTTCACAAGGTGAAGAGTGAATATACTCTTTCTACCCATAGCTGAAAACAAAGTAGTTACTGTAGAATGTGTAGGATTCTGTTAAATTCTAAAATTAAAAACTCGTATGTACCGAGTGCTTTACGCGCGATGAAAAACTCGTAAATCAACATTGTATTTAACGAGGTCATTATTATTTCTGTATATTAAAATACAATACATAAATACCTAGAAATACTAACACGTACCTATATCAATAAAGCAGTGTTGGGCCCTTCAGTCAAAAAGGTTACTATCACATCAAAAAACGTTTTAATCTCGGAGCATGTGTTCGCCCTGCACATTAACAATGGCGATTACCGGAGATGCGAGGTTTATAGAACAAACTACATATCGCTGGAGATGTGAGTTTTTCATTATTGGCGCTAGATGGCGACACCGTACAAATCGAAGAAGGAAGGTTTCAACAGGCAATGTGTCATAATTGTCTACATTGTGTAACGGAGTTACGTGGATTTCATTGTCAGATGGAGTTACGAGGTTTTCATTGCCTAGCGACGTTATTATTGTCCGCGTTCATGAACTGGTTTTGTTCGAAATGCAGCGAACAAAACTTAATATTATTATACAGGCAAACTGGGTCTTTTTTCATAAGGTCTTCTCGTCTGCTATTAACTACCCATTTTCTGCTCCTAAAACGAAACATTAATCATTAATACACATGTAGTTTGCAAGTGAATCCTGACGATACATGATGGTATACACCTCTCAGGATCCTTAGGAAACCTATAAAAAGACAGCTATGGTGTCTTCTTCCTGTTGTTGCTGCAATTTATTGTGCTACAAACTGTCTAGGTTGTAAAAACCATTGTAGAAATCAAAATAAACAACCACTATTCGCTTTCACGATCGCGCGGAACTCACAGTTTAAGTTACTGGCCGCTCGGTGCGCTGCTGGCGAGGTAGGCAACAAAATCGAGGTGAAGCGTCGCGACTGTTATGTTGGACTGTGGCATAACTGCGGCACCGGAGCCGAGCGTTAGCGAAAAGAGCCGATGCAGCAGACGACACGGAAAATGGCATGTTCGGCGAATAGCGGCCAGATGCTAGTAGCCTATGTGGTCTATTGTGTATGTGTCGCATGTGTAGTTCTAGTTGTCGTCGTGTGAAATATTCGAGGTGTTGTGAAAGTGTGAAGGTTTTCTCCTTCTTGAACTAGGACAGCACCATCAGAAATATGATGAATCCAGAAAAGAGATACACATGTTCAGAGTGTGGAAAAATCTATAGCTAAAACAAAACTCTGAGGAAACATGTATCATAGGTACATCCAGGACAATTAAATGATATCGCTCCACAGTTAAAAGTGCAAAAGTTTTATAAATATTTGTGTAGTTTATGTGGCAAACAGTTCAACCATGAGCGCAATGTAATGTGCCACGAAAGAAATGAACATGGATTGGAAAACAGTTTTATGAAAGTGAAATGCCCATTGTGCGATATTTCAGTTCTTTCGAAGAAAAACTATTATGATCACTTGTCAATGAAACATGCTGTGTCGATAGCATCTGAAGAGACTGAATTTGCATCTTTCCAGGAATTCAGCGAGTGGAAGAAGCAGACTGAGAGAAAAACGTTGTCACTTTACGTCAAAAAGTGTGGGTAATGTCAATCGGCTTTCCTTTGTATGCCATCGTTCAGGCCAATATGTATCTAAGAGTAAAGGTATTCGCCGCATGAAAATCCAAGGCACTAACAAAATAGGAGGTGTATGCCCTTCCAGCATTGAAGTAACCGAAGCTGGAGATGGTAGCTGCAAAGTAAAATACGTGGTTACTCATGTGGGTCATCAAAATGGTGTTAGACATTTAGATTTGACAGAAGAAGAAAGAAACATGTTAGCCGTTGACATCGCAAACAAGGTACCATTGCAAGCGATACTCGACAAAGTAAGAGACACTTTATCTGATTCCATGCTAGAGCGTATCCACCTACTGACAAAAAAAAAGATTTATACAACATTGAGTAGTGTAATAATTTACGTTTCGAGGTCATGAGACATAAAGACGATGGCATCAGCGTAGAAGCGTGGGTAAGCGAAATCAATGCTAGCGATAATCCCTGTGTTTTATTCTACAGACCACAAGATACAAGCAGCCAAAGTCATCCTCTCCTGAGAAGTGAAGACTTTGTCCTCATCATTATGAACAATGCTCAATGTGAAATTCTGAAGAAGTACGGCAGAGACTGTATTTGCATCGGTGGAACTCTTGGAACTACCGGTTACGGTTTCGAGTTAATTACACTTCTTGTGCTTGACGACATGAGACAAGGTTTTCCTTGTGCTTTTCTTATCTCAAACAGGTCTGATCAAGATGTCCTGTCATTATTTTTTAATGAAATAAATACTAAAGTAGGAAAAGTACGTCCTCAAGTGTTCATGTCAGATTTAGCTGAGTCTTTTTACAATGCTTGGCTCTCACAGATGGAAGAACCTGTGAGGAGACTTTATTGCTCGTGGCATACTGACAGGGCATGTAGGAAAAATATATGTATTAAAATCAAATTAAAGACAGGTTGAAACTTATAAGCCAGTGAGGAGTTTAATGCAGGAAAGAGACGTCATAACATTTGAGCACATATTTCCTTTAGCTCTGGAGCGCCTGGTTTCAGACCCTGTAACAGCTGAGTTTGGGTTCTACCTCCATCCAAGAACTGGGCATATTGTTACAGGGCCAACAGTAGTATCAATACAAACATGCATATTGAAAGGATGCATCGAACAATAAAATACATATATTTGCGTGGTAAACATGTAAAACGACTTGACAAATCCATTCATGCATTAATGAGCTTCGTCAGGGACAAATTACATGACAGGCTCATTATTCTGACCAAGGGAAAACTGACAAGCAAACTCCAGGATATTCGCTCAAAGCATGACTTAAGTTCTGAGGTGGTTCAGGAACGCATAGTTGAAGAAGGAAAAGGCTGGCTTGTACCATCTACTTCTGAAGTGGGTGTCACTTATTTTGTACAGCAAAATGTGGCAAGATTGCAGCTGTAAATTGATTTGTATTGACTGCCAGGCCTGAATACATCAGCATACATGCTCGTGCGTAGATTCGAGTATCAGATGGAATATGTGTAAACATATACACTCTGTCTGCCTATACAAAACAAGACAGTCATCCAGTTCAGTGACGAGGATATATTACATATTTATGAAGAAGGGGAATCAGTAGCAAGTGAAAAAGAAAGTATATTGGTCGAACTCGACAGAGGGAATATTGAATCTTCAGATTTAACTCAGGAGAAGGAGAAAATGAAGAGAAAATTTGCTGAAGTGATTGACACAATATCTTCTCCTGGGAAACTGGAAGTTTTAAAACTCCAGCTGTCAAGCTTGAAAGCTACATTAGCTGCTGTTGACTCCAATAAAAGCCATAAAGGGATTGGCCCCTGCACTGTTCATCAAGAAGGGAACAAAAAATACAGCCTCAGAGACGGTTGTTCTCTACAAAGAAGAAAAGGAAAATAGTGCACCATTTCGAGAAACCAAGTATAGCTGAGGCACAAGACATTACTGTTTATCTATTACAAGACAGTCAATAATATTGACGTTTATACAGTGAAAATTTGCCTTACCTAATTCCTTTGTCTGTGACGTTTCTTAGTATTTTGCAGTTCACATCGTAATTATGCTGTTGCTACTAAACTTCATTCAGTGGCATAAGAATGACTATCATCCCTTATTAAATATGCGAAATTAATTTAAATCAGTGCTGTATGTTTGACTTTCTTGTTTAATAGTTTTATTTTCTACTACATTCGTGATTAAAAAAGTAAAAATTTATAATACGGTAAGTAAAAGGTCTCCTTTCCACAAAGTGGCTCGCTTGTCAGCAGCAGTTGCGTGTCATCTACTACCTCGTGCATCTTCGGTTCTTTCCGTGAAAGGTCGCTCGGCTCCAGTGCCGTAGTTGCTTATCGCTCTGTAGACTCAATTTAAGTCTGAGGTTACTATTAATATCGTCTGCAAGGTCATTAATTTACAATATGAACAGCAAGGGTCCCAACACACTTCCCTGAGGCACACCTGAGCTTGCTTTTACATCTGACGATGATTCTCCATCCAAAATAACATGCCGCATCCTCCCTTCCAAAAAGTCCTCAGTCCAGTCACAAATTTCACTTCGTACCCCATACGATCGTACTTTTGACAAGAAGCGTAGGTGTGGTACTGAGCCAAATGCCTTTCGGAAATCGATAAATACTGCACCTACATGACTTTCTTAATCCTAAGCGAGTTGGATTTCACATGATCGATATTGTCGGAATCCATGATAGTTGGCATTGAGATCATTCTGTTCAAGATACATCATTATGTTTGAGCTCAGACTATATTATAAGATTCCACAACATACTGATGTTAAGGATATTGGATGGTAGTTTTATGGATCACTTCTACTACCTTTCTTATAGACGTGTGTGACCTGTCCTTTTTTCCAATTAGTGGGCACGGTTTTTTGTTTGAGGGAACTACGATAGATTATAGTTAGAAGAAGCTCTAACTTAGCCGCAGACTCAGTATAGATCTGGTGGGGATTCCATCGGGCCCTGGAGCTTTGTTCAGTTTTAAAGATTTTAGCTGTTTCTCAACACCACTGACGCTAATACTTATTTAATTAATCTTTTCAGTGGTATGATGATTAAACTGGGGCAGTTATCTTGGGTTTTCCTTCGCAAAAGAATATTTGAAAATGGAGTTAAGCATTTCAACTTTTGCTTTCCTACCGTCACTTTCAGTTCCTGTCTCATTCGCTAGGGCTTGGACACTAACTTTCATGCCACTAACAGCCTTTACATACGACCCGAATTTCTTTGGTTTTGTGAAATATCACTTGACAATAGTCTGCCATTGAAGGCATTATGCATTACTTTGTTGACAGACAAGCGCATTTGATTCAGCGTCTCTCTATCTGTAACCCTAGACTTGGTTTTACACCTATTATGCAGTAATCTCTGTTTATTTAGAAGTTTCTTTACAGTGACTGTACACCATGGCTCCCTCCCATTATTAAGTGTTTTACTGAGTACATATCTATCCAGCACATGGTCAACTACTCTTTTAAACTTTAGCCATAATTCTTCTACATGATCCTGCCCTCTGCTGAAAGTTTCAAATTCCTCATTGAAATATGATAGTACTGATTTTTTATCCAGTTTACTGAACACACATGTATTTCTGCTTGTTTTAGTTGTCTTTTGTACTTTAGTAACCATTGTTGCCACACCCGCAGCATGGTGACTGATACCAGTTTCGATATCGACTTCCCCAAAGAGGTCAGCTGCCATCAGATTCAATATATTTTCATCATGAGTGGGGCTCTGAACTATCTGTTCTAGATAGTTGACAAAGAAGGAATTTAGCAACGTTTCACAGGATGTCTTATCACGCCAACCACTAACAAAATTGTTATCTCACAATTAATTGTTGGATGATTATAGCCTCCACCAATGATTGCAGTATGAGTGGTGAATTCACATGTAAGTAAACTGAGAATTCCTCTAAAGTTTCGCTGGTACTTTGTTGGGAATACTTTGGCAATTAACCATCAGGATTTTAATACTCTCTCCTGTGAGAGGTATTTATTTCGATCTTACACTGATACTTGTGGGTTTCCTACAGCTATTGTTATCTGGATTGAATAGAGAATCGCCTAATCTAAAAAACCCTTGTGTGCACCCCACACACAGTCAGTCAGTGGCGAAGCGTGGTTGTAAAGGTTGGGGAGGCTCTGTAGTTATTATAGGGAGACAAAATAGTACAATAAAAATAATTTAAACAAATGTAACAAAATGCGTCAAATAAAACAACAACAGCTACTACTACTACTACTACTACTACCACCACTACCATTACCACTACCACCGCCACTAATAATAATAATAATAATAATAACTGACTTGTTAAGGAAACGATGACAAATTTGTAGAACTCCAGCAGCAAGAGAAGAAGCACTTATATTTCCTTTTACACAAGCGCAATGCGCCTGTCTTTTCTTTCCACGAATAAATTTATAACTCGGTCTACAAATATCTGATCAATGGATAGCTCTCCAAGTAGTGTCTTTTCTGTTGCTAACGTTCTCAAACACGACAGCCGGATGTTGGACATTGCATTCCTTAAATAATTCATCACTCTTTCAAGAGCACTCATGCTTCGTTCATTGCTTGCTGTAGTTGCGGGTAGGGTCAAAACCAAACCCAGGGACTTCGTTGTTTCTTCATAAACGGAGTCTGAATCGTTGTTGACAATATACTTTAAGAGGATTCTTGGAGATAAGTGTTTTTTTTTTTTCTCATCAGCGTTTATGTTACAAGTTGTTCTTGTTTGAAAAAAGGGTACTGTTCTAATAATTGAAGTAGTTTCAACTTTGGGAAACACTTTTCGTTCAAAGGTTCAACAAACTGAATTTGGGGAAAGTCTTGAAATGTTCTTTCCATCTGAACAATTTGCAAATCCAGTATCTCGTAATGAATGAGATTTTCACTCTGCAGCGGAGAGTTCGAGTCTCGGTCGGGCACACAGTTTTAATCTGCCAGGAAGTTTCATATCAGCGTACACTCCACTGCAGAGTGAAAATCTCATTCTGGAAACATCCCCCAGGCTGTGGCTAAGCCATGTCTCCGCTATATCCTTTCTTTCAGGAGTGCTAGTTCTGCAAGGTTCGCAGGAGAGCTTCTGTAAAGTTTGGAAGGTAGGAGACGAGATACTGGCAGAAGTAAAGCTGTGAGTAGAGGGCGTGAATCGTGCTTCGGTTGCTCAGATGGTAGAGCACTTGCCCGCGAAAGGCAAAGGTCCCGAGTTCGAGTCTCGGTCGGGCACACAGTTTTAATCTGCCAGGAAGTTTCAGTATCTCGTAAGTTAGTGCCCTGAGAGATGTCTTTTGACTGTCACAGAATGATAAGTTGTCATTCAAACACAAGCTGCATTTAATGCATTCATGAGCGAATGTTCCCGTTCTTAGCTGTTGTAAGTTTCTCAAAACATTTCTTATTTCGTCGTGGCAAGCAGTTATACTGGCAGATTTTGATTGAAGAACATTAAAGAGATGATCAACATAAATAAAGCACTCTCGGTAGAAGCAAAGCAAGCAGACAAACATAGGATCATCCATCCGTCGTTTCGTTCCCACAGCACAGCTCAAAGATTCTGGATCCCACTGAGAGTCTGTATCATGAAATAAATAATTAAAAACACTATATAGCCCTGAGAAACGACTAGATGTTTTTGAAACTGCCCTGGAACGAAAGTACCAGCGAATGTTGGTTGCATGTGGCAGTTTAAATCCTTTCTCAGTCAGAAATACAGTTCGTTTTGATGATTTGCTAAAAAACGAATGGGATGCAGTAAGATCACTTACTAACATGCGCAATTGTTGTATGATTTTGGCGGCATGGAACAGTACCAAATTCAGTTGGTGTGCGTAACAATGAATAAACAGCGCATAGGGACAGGACTGCTTCACCAATTGTTGTAGTCCTCTTTCTCTGCTCGCCATTACTGAAGCGCCTTCATATGTTTGACTAACCACTTTTCCTTCCAGATTCCATTCTTCCAATACTGCATGAATAGTGTTTGACAAACCTTCAGCAGTTTTATCTCCAGAAATATCATAAAACCCAATCTTTCCTCAATTTTGTCTGCAATACAGTACCTAAATATTATACTCGTTTGACTCTTGCATCACACGTCTAATGTTTCATCAGCCTGAATCGAAATGAAATTGCAGTTCTGAATTTCAGATTTTATTTTCTCATTAACTGCCAGAGTTATCATTTCTATTACACCATTCTGCATATCTGGAGAAGTTCCTTTAAAGGTTGAAGATGATGGCAGGTGGTCTCGGTTTAACTGCTCTCCTTGAGCTAGTAAATCCAACAATTCCAGACAGTTATCGTTGTTGCTGGAGGATTCGTCTTCTCGATGGCCGCGAAAGGCTAGTTCTTGTTTACAAAGAAATACAGTTGCGTGAATAAGACGAGCCAATACTCTCCTGCTGGATGCAACTTGTTTGTTGTATTATATTGCTGTCAGACGAGCGGTTTCAGAAAGGGCGTGCTCAATTCAAATTCGCCTAATAACTGAAATGATTCTTTGTTCTGCGGGTGACGTTTTGATATCTGATGCTTTTGTGCTTTCCTGTCAAAATTCTTAATTGTACAAATGCCCTCATTACATCATTCCTTTTCACCATCAAACAGAAGACATATATAACAATATAATCTGTTATTAACTGCATCCGCAGTCAGCCTAGCATACTTTTCGTGCCAGGCTGTCTGAAAAGAGCGTTTTTGTTTGGGTTCGCTTAAAACTACATCGAGAATAGGAGTAGGTCGTTTGTCCTTCAATTCCCACCTTTTTCGTTTATTAATGTAGAAAAAGGAGTTTTTAATACAAATTCTGTAAGGTGTTCAGTTGCTGGCTCACTCATGTTGGCGGCACAACGAAAATATGCACTAAAATCAAACAAGAATGACTATGAACATAAACCGCGCGACTGTTCACTCCCGTGTTAAAAGCCAACACAGAAGCGGCAGAGACTAGTCTCGATACCTGCTAGCAAGTGCAGCGCACCGGCCTTCGTGGAAGAGTGGAAGTGGAGGGGAGCCGAGAATGCCACTAGCGCGGAGGCGCACACAGCCAGGTAAGGGAAGGGAGGCAGAGACAGCAGTCGAGTCTCAAGCAGGCAGACACACCAATACTCAGGGTGCGGCGGTGCGGGCTACAAAACTGATGTCTTCGCACATTTAGTGCTCTTAGTAGAAAGTTGTTTATATTTTTGTTTTGAATTACTATTGCATCTTTTTTAAGCACGAATGCAGGGGAGACTAAGTCTCAAAGTCTCCCCTCACGCTGCGCCACCTGGGCGCCTTTGATTTGTAGTTCACATCTGACCCATTTAAGGGGACCCTACAGCTCTCAACCCTGTGGTGTAAGACCAGGAAATTACAGCCTAGCTTGTCACAGAATCTTCGAAGTCTCTGGTTCAGTTCTTTCACTCGACTCAGTATCACAGGCTCACGATCAGTTCTGGTCGTCAATATTGATGTGATGATGGAAAATTCTAAAAGTAGACTTCTTCTGGATACCCTCAAGCAGAATGCTTATTTAGATAATTTTATATTGTGGCGACAGATAGTCGACACAAATCAACAGGTCAAGAAGTCGACACACGTTTATTCCTAGACAGTTAGTTTCTGTATGTTTGTTATCGCTTGCAAATGAAATAATAAAGTTTTGTAGTTGATTACTGTTAACCGCATCTTTTCAATTTTGGATAAAGCTGAGTATTAGAAAATATTTCTTCCGCATCGTATATCCGAGCACATCGCCGAGAGAATGGAAGAGCAATAGTATACTCTGCTCAAGCAGGATAATTAGCGGCAGTTCGGTAGCGATTCTCCGGCTACCCCAATGACTTCACCTCAAATGAATAGTATAATTACACTACTGGCCATTAAAATTGCTACACCAAGAAGAAATGCAATTGATAAACGGATATTCATGGGACAAATATATTATACTATAACTGACATGTGATTACATTTTCATGCAATTTGGGTGCATAGATCCTGAGAAATCAGTACCCAGAACAACCACCTCTGGCCGTAATAACGGCATTCATACGCCTAGGCATTCATACGCCTAGGCATTGAGTCAAACAGAGCTTGGATGGCGTGTACAGGTACAGCTGCCCATGCAGCTTCAACACGATACCACAGTTCATCAAGAGTAGTGACTGGCATACTGTGACGAGCCAGTTGCTCGGCCGCCATTGACCAGACGTTTTCAATTGGTGAGAGATCTGGAGAATGTGCTGGCCAGGGCAGCAGTCGAACATTTTCTGTATCCAGAAAGGCCCGTGCAGGACCTGCAACATGCGATCGTGCATTATCCTGCGGAAATGTAGGGTTTCGCAGGGATGGAATGAAGGGTAGAGCCACGGGTCGTAACACATCTGAAATGTAACGTCCACTGTTCAAAGTGCCGTCAATGCGAACAAGAGGTGACCGAGACGTGTAACCAGTGGCACCCCATACTATCACACCGGGTGATACGCCAGTATGGCGATGACGAATACACGCTTCCATTGTGCGTTCACTGCGATGTCGCCAAACACGGATGCGACCATCATGATGCTGTAAACAGAACCTGGATTCATCCGAAAAAATAACGTTTTGCCATTCGTGCACCCAGGTCCATCGTCGAGTACACCATCGCAGGCGCTCCTGTCTGTGATGCAGCGTCAAGAGTAACCGCAGCCATGGTCTCCGAGCTGATAGTCCATGCTGCTGCAAACGTCGTCGAACTGTTCGTGCAGATGGTTGTTGTCTTGCAAACGTCCCCAGCTGTTGACTCAGGGATCGAGACGTGGCTGCACGATCCGTTACAGCCATGCGGATAAGATGCCTGTCATCTCGACTGCTAGTGGTACGAGGCCGTTGGAATCCAGCACGGCGTTCCGTATTACCCTCCTGTACCCACCGATTCCATATTCTGCTAACAATCATTGGATCTTGACCAACGCGAGCAGCAATGTCGCGATACGATAAACCGCAATCGCGATAGGCTACAATCCGACCTTTATCAAAGTCGGAAACGCATTTCTCCTCCTTACACGAGGCCTCACAACTACGTTTCACCAGGCAACGCCGGTCAACTGCTGTTGGTGTATGAGAAGTCGGTTGGAAACTTTCCTCATGTCAGCACGTTGTAGGTGTCGCCACCAGCGCCAACCTTGTGTGAGTGCTCTGAAAAGCTAATCATTTGCATATCACAGCATCTTCTTCCTGTCGTTAAATTTCGCGTTTGTAGCACGTCATCTTCGTGGTGCAGCAATTTTAATGGCCAGTATTGTATATGAGGAAGCTATTGAAAATCAAAGCTTGTCAAAAATGTTAAGACATCTACGCAACTACGGAGTCTGTTTTCTGAAGAAGCATTATGGACGATATGGCTCAATCGTCTCCCACTGACTATCGGTATTGTCTTGGTGGCACACGACAACCTATCGCTACCGACATTGCAGAGAAAGCTTACCCTATATTCCACTTGTCTCCTGCTATACTTACTCAGTAAAAGTGCACAACAGCATGCTCAGGACCAGACGTTTTAGATCACGACAAGAGTACAGATAGCAACACACAGGCACTGGAGATCGATGTCACCCGTGTGGAGTCGGACCCGATGAAGAATAAACTATACGTGGCTTTAAATGACCTACAACGCCATTTCAGACTTCTTGAGGAGGATATTACCATCAACCGCAATGTGAATGACAAGCGGTCTTCACGAAAGAATAGCCACAAACCAACGTTCAACGGTAGTCACACTCCCGCGTGGTGCAAGTACCATGAGAAATTTGAAGATCGAGCTAGGAAGTGGGTGCAACCATGCACCATACTAGAGATGGGCAAAACTGTTCTTTTCAGAGATCGGATCAGAACTGTTCACTCCCTGAAATGAATTAGCTCTTTTTCATGAGTCACCACTCATTTACAATAGAAAATAAATGGAAGGCACATTGCCCTTTAAACTTGGTTAATTCCAGTACTATACCTGTATTTTGATCTTATTTGATCCTATTTTGAAGTAACACAGATAATGAGTAAGAATTTTGTATTGTTTATTGAAATTTCCACGATATGACAAAGGTTTTGATTATTGATTTATTTTGCACTATCGTGGTTTTTTGGGTGATCGGAAAATGTTGTAACTTGAGATTTACATTAACAATATATTTGGCTATAATGTATTAAAATTTCATTAACCTCATACAAATACATCGCAAGCCATATATTTTTAAAGTGAAAGTTTCCTTCCGAAGACGCCTAAAATCGCAAAATCCGTACCAGAATAAGAAAAAAAAATATAAATTTGACTGTAAAACGAAAGTGCTGCATATAGCCTTACGCAGAATAAAACAAGGAAAATATTGGTGTATCACATTTTGCGATACGTTTATCGGTTCGCTCGTAATTAAAGCATAAATTCGAGTGTGCATAATAAAAATCCTATAGTAAGAGGAGTCGTCAGGAACCTAATCTGATCAGTTTAAACAAATAAAAATAAAATAAAAACAAATGATGTATACATAACATAATAATGTAATATACATAGTGGTATTACTACGAAGAACAATATCCAGTAGAGACGAACTCCGATGCAGAAGCACTGAGTCGAGCAGGTCGAGCTGCGAGCTGTATTACTGCGTGAGCTAAGACCGCAGAGACCAGAGTGACACCTGAGTTGCTTTGCTCAACACTCTGGCTAGAGTCGAGAACAGTGGGGTGAGCGTTGAGCGGGCGAGTTCCGAGGGTGGGGGGAGCGGTGAACTCACCCGTTCCGAGACAAATCGTCCGTTCCCTTGCGAGCAGGTTGTTGCAAGTAGTTCCTATGTTATCCGCTAGGTGGCTCTCTGTCCTGTTGCTCGCATCAACTGCCCAGAGGGCAGGACGTGCGACTGAAACGATCGCCGACAGAGTGCGATGCGAAGTTAAGCTGCGCCAGACACTGCACGCGGCAGACGACGCACAGAGATGGCACGGCATATGTGAATCACAAAATCCAATGGGGCACTGCACAATGCAGGCAGCCAAGGTAGAAGCAGGGCAGAGGCCGGTGCTGGCTGTGTTGTGTGGCGTGCACTGTGCTGTGACCAGCAGAGGCGCTGCTGATATGCTCCGTCTCTCTCTCTCTCTCTCTCTCTCTGCCGTGAGAAACGTTTGGAGCTACCATTCTTTTTTTCTGAATCACTGATTGTTCACTCCTTTGAAAGATTCAACTCTATGAATCAGTTCAAGAGCGGATCCCCCATCTCTACACCATACCAAATAGCCGATAAGGGGCGTTGTCGATCGTGATCGACGTTACAATCGCCCCACAACCAGTAAGTTGAGGTAAGTGTACCACAACTCCTCTTCTTCACAGGGTATGTCTCCATCACTGTCATGCATACCAGTGCAGCGTATTTTTGCAAAGGACATAGTGAACGGCATTGAGTACCTAATAGACAGTGGTTCGGACATTAACACGTTGCCTCTGCGTTGCACAAAGCCAACATAGCATCAGCAGAGTTGCACACTGAAATTAGCGAACTAAATGGTTATTCTAACTTTCGGTACAACGCGCCTGGCACTGAATCTCAGCCTACATATACACAGGGATGGACATTCACAGTAGCAGCAGTTTCCCATCCAATCTCGGGGGTGGATTTTTTAAAACCATTTAGAACTTCTAGTGGTTGTGCAAGTAGATGCAAAATGACGTTACGAGCGATCTTTCACCGAAAATATGCTAAATCATGACTTTTTATACATTTTTAAAATATTTTATCCGAACACTATACTCAGTTAAATCATAAATTTTAACCAAATATCATAAAAAACGATGAAAAATCAGTTAAATCATAAATTATTAACTGAATGTTTTAAATAAAAAATTCAGGCACAACAGACTTTAGTTAAACTTTTTGTTCAGTTATTTAACAGATTTTTCAATGTTTTAGAATTATTCTTTATGTTTTTGAATGAAAAATATTTGAAATTTCGCACACATCGCTAGTGAGATAAAAATTTTTAGTTTAAAAATTCTTTTATCGTATTTCTACGAAATACTCAATGAATTCACATAATGAATTCTATATCATGAAACTCATTATTATCTTTACGGTTTTTCATTCCTTAGTATTTTAGTTTAATATTGCCTTCTTCAAAATAATTAATACTGTATCCATTAATTAATTTATTATATCTGTTTGGAAAAATAATTTTAAATTTGTTACTAAGCTCCATACAAATTTTCTCCCCCTATATAGCATTTAAATATTCACAACCAGTAATATTATATAAAAAATTATTGCTGTTCAAGTACAACCAGCATTTAAGGGATGAATGCTGCAACAGTATAATGAACGCCATATAACACACACACACACACACACACACACACACACACACACACAGAAACATGCACATGTATGATGGAGAGAAAGAGAGAGAATAGAGAGAGAGAAGAGCTGAAGAACAAGAAAGAATCGCTGCTTACATGGAAGGTCAAATGCATGTGTAGCCACATCATCAACCGAAGCATTGGATATGTCATCAGGCTGACATAAGCACTTGCTGTCAGTACTGGACTGACTGGATGGCTTCACTGTGTCTCATGTTAACTGTCTGGAGTTAGAATGAATTTCAGTTGGCAGAGTTGAGGTATTTTACACAATTCTGTGTATTGGTGAGGGCAGCTGCCTCTGTATGTGGGAAGGTGGGGGACATGCACTGACCAATCAACTGTGAGTATATATGCCTACTGACCAAATTTATCGCAAGGGGTTATCTGTTGTCTTTTGAAATATCACAGGAACTGGTATCTCAGCGTGGAAGTAATAGCATGGGAAGCACACCTGAGGTTCATTAAAGTGAAGTAGCATAGGGACTTGAATCTGCGGGAATGAGAATATATGGATGGGAAAATTCTTTGGCCTTTTGTTAAGTCTATACTGGATCTAATAGGTCGTTATAGTGTAACGTTGTTGCTTTAATTTTCTTTGAAAGCGATACTGATAGACAGTAAAAGTGGTTTAAAAGCTGTGAGCTATCTGAGGAAGTTAACCTTGCATTACTGCGCAACTGTTTCACCAGGTATCCTGTCTAGCTTACCAAATTCCCAACCAGACTAACATTAATTATAATCTTTTAATGGTCATACGACAACCGGTGATATATATATATATATATATATATATATATATATATATATATATATATATATATGTAAAAGAGAATTTAAATAAAAAGAAATAAATCAGTTTATATTTGGAAATTTATTTTAACATTGATCATTGAAATTTCAGCATATTAAACGTGAGTCATAACTAAGCTGGTGCCTTATTTAGGACTGTGAAAATGTGAGTCTGTAATCTTATGGAACACATCAAATATGGAGCCAAGATTGGGAGACTACATACAACACTGCATTCATAAAATAACACATGAAGAACGTTGACACATATGCAAGAAGAAATTAACCACAACCAACCGATTCAATTTTCACCCAAAGAAGTTACGTTTGTAGCACAATAGTGTCCGTCATGTAATTACCACACACTGGTATACTAAATTCATACTAACTCTCTGTGAAATCTTCCCGAAAAGAATAGCTGAGGGCTACTTTGATGATTACACCACATGCTTCACGTGGTCAACTTGGTTTACACAAAGTGTGTAACTCCACAATAATTTTGATAATTAAAATAAATTAGATCGAAAAGCAATTTACTGGTTACTAACGTCTTACCATTAACCTGATGGATCAAACAACTGTATAAGCACGTGGTACTGGTCTCACAAAGTACACCCCACGTGGGTTGAACATAAAGAAAAGTTGCTATATTGCAAAATATTGTCAAGACGAGACATTATAATCTCACGCACATTCGCATTTAAGATTGATGATCTTAGTTAGAGTTACTTTACTCACAAAGTAGTGACAAAGCAACTACCGGAAAATAATCTGAACTTCACACTCGAATTACACTGCGTTGCAATTTAAGATAACATTAGGTATTTTTAAGCTAAACCTGAAATAAAGGTGATTAAATTTTCAGTTAGGCTGAACTTAAGAAATCCATTGTCCTACGGACTTAGCAGACACGCGCTTAGCCGGAGATCTTACCACTTCAGACGCTCTCCACGGACAGACTGACCTGGTCCCTTCCTGAGGGTGGCTCCCCATTACAAACGGAAGTGACCAGAGGGGCAGCTTCCTATACCAACATGACAAGGGACAGACAGGACCATACTAAGGATAGAAACCTCTTTGCTTTTAGAAAGCGTAGCTACCTGTTCCGACGTTAGTCCTACTGTTCTCTAGCAGACAGGCTTGTCTGCTACCCTCAAGCATGCAACTAGAAATACATTTGCTCATTCATCCTCTCACACAGAAGGGAAGGGGGATGACAGTATCTTATCATATACAGTATATAAAAGAAAGCGGATGTAGGTTCCGTATGAGACTGTGTGACATGAATTACATATAAACTGTGTTTTAAAGTGTAGTAGTGTGACAGATCGTTCTTGTTTATGTGTAAAAGTAACACGTTCCACTACTCAGTCTCCTCCCAGATAGTCAGAAACGTCACAGTAAATTTAGAAGAGGAATTTATGCCGTAAATGACAACAGATTTAAGAAATTAACATGAAAGGAATCCAACAGAGACCTTTCAGTATGTTTAGACGGGGAACCATAGGTGTTATACATTGGAGAGGGAGTTGGGGATCTGACAGATGATAACACTTTTAGGCAGAGGACCACAGGTGTTATACATGGGAGAGGGAGTGGTAGGTGCTGCGACGTTAAGGAATGCTGTCCTTACAAAGGAAACACGTTTTGGAAGTGAAACGCAGGTGCATGAATCACAAGGGGGCTGCATTTAAAAGCTGCACTCTGTCAGCTTTGACAGTGATCTGCTGGCCCTTTCGACGCCGTCACATTGAGAACCTACAGACTCTTCCCATCTGCAGGTCATTAGCGGTAGGTCAATAATTTTCTGTGCATTGATGTCATATATACTGAAGCGCCAAACAAACTGGTATAGGCCTGCATATTCAAATATAGAGATACGTAAACAGGTAGAATACGGCGCTACGGTCGTCAACGCCTTTATAAGACAACAAATATCTGATGCAGTTGTTAGATGGGTTACTGTTCCTACTATGGCAGGTTATCAAGATTTAAGTGAGTTTGAACGTGGTGTTATAGTCGACGCACGAGAGATGGGACACAGCATCTCCGAGGTAGCGATGAAGTGGGGATTTTCCCATACGAGCATTTCACTAGTGTACCATGAATATCAGGAATCCAGTAAAAAATCAAATCTCTGACATCACTGGAGCCGGAAAAAGATCCTCAAGAACGGGACCAAAGACGGCAGAAGAGAATCGTTACATATGAAAGAAGTGCCACCCTTCGGGAAATTGTCGCAGACTTCAATACTGAGACATCAACAAGCGTGCATGCGAACCATTCAATGAAAAATTATCGATATGGGCTTTCGGATTCGAAGGCCAACTTATGTACCCTTGATGACTGCACGACACAAAGCTTTACTTCTCGCTTGGGCCCGTCAACACTGACACTGGACTGTTGATGACTGGAAACATGCTGCCTGATCGGACGAGTCTCGTTAAAATTGTTTCGAGCGGATGGAAGCCTACGGGTATGGAGATAACCTCATGAATCCATAGACCCTGCATGTCAGCAGGGGACAGTTCAAGTTGGTAGAGGCTCTGTAATGGCATGGGGAGTCTGCAGTTGGAGTGATACGGGACCCCTTTTACATCTAGATACGACTCTGACAGTCCTGTCTGATCATCTACATCCATTCATGTCCACTGAGCATTCCGACAGTTATGGGCAATTCCAGCAGGACAATGCGTCACCCCACACGTCTATAAGTGCTACAGAGTGGCTCCAGGAACACTCTTCTGGTTTTAAACACTTCTGCTGGCCACCAAACTCCGCAGACATGAACGTTATTGAGCATATGTGGGATGCCTTGCAACATGCTGTTCAGAAGAGATCTCCACCCCCTCGTACTCGTACGGATTTATGGACAACCGTGCAGGATTCACGGTGTCCATTTCCTCCAGCAGTGCTGCAGACATCAGTCAGGTCAATGTCATGTCATGTTGCGGCACTTCTGTGTGCTCATCGGGACCCTATACGATATTACACAGGTGTACCATGTTCTTTGGCTCTTCAGTGTATTTTGGTGAGGGTGTGGGCAGAGGTGAGGGGTCAAGCTTTAAGCACTGCAGGGAATTCATCAGGAAGCCGCTACTTGTATAATGTGTCAGCAATGATTTTTCACATTGACCTGTCTCAACACATAATAAACAACCAGCTATGTGAGTGTGCTACAGTGAGAGTGGTAGCTGAGCCAGTAGTGGGTGCAGGGCATACTGCAGAGGGGCAGTTGCACATGCAGTGGTGGGAGAGGACTGCGCATGCCCATAGTTGCTGGGCAGCTGCATAACGCCGCAAAGTATCGTCGTTACTGCCACCTGCTTCACGTCTCCTGCGCAGCAAGCTATGTAAATTTAAGTATTAACTGTGTTTTTCTTACATGTCACTTCTTTTTCCATGTGTTTTTGCTTTTAGGAAGCTTTAATTTTCGAGTACTAGTAACAGGGTTCCATAGATTTTGTGTTTGTTTTGAATATCTACATCTACATCTACACTCCGCAAGCCACCTGACGGTGTGTGGCGGAGGAGGAATACAGTCTAGAGACAGTTAGTGCTTATTTTCATTGTTTCCAACAAGAAGTGTCTAGTAACCACAGTTTAGTCAGCTATAAGCCGCCTTTAGTGAATTAGCAGTCTAGTTTAAAGTTGATTTCTTAACTCTCTACAGTAAATTGTTGATTTCTTAGGATGGATATGATGTGTGACTGCTGTGTACGGACGCAGGAGGAGCTGGCCACTGTTCGCGAATAGCTGAACGTGTTGATGGCCACTGTCAGCCGTCTTCAGGCTGCTGCCTCGGAGTGTAGCGGCAGCGGGGAGTCTGGTGCGTCGCATGGTACACCCCAGGTGTTACATGCTTGAACCACGGTCCCTGTTGTCGAGACATCTTCGCGGGTACCGGGCGCCGTTGGGCCACCCTCTCCACAAGGGGAGTGGCGGGTTCAGCGGCGTTCGCGTAGCACGAGACGGAGGGTCAATGTGGAGACTGGCCGTGTGGCATCGCCCGCTCAGCATGTGAGTGGACATGTGGCCGCTCCTTCAGCAAGGTCCGAGTAGGCGCACGGGGGCAGGGGTGTATGAGTGATTGGGAGCTCCAATGTTAGGCGGGTGATGGAGCCCCTTAGGGAAATAGCGGAAAGGTCAGGGAAGAAGGCCAGTGTTCACTCTGTCTGCTAGCCGGGGGGTCTCATCCGAAATGTGGAGGAGGCCCTGCCGGCGGTGATAGAGAGCACTGGGTGCACCCGACTGCAAATTGTTGCTCATGTCGGCACCAATGACTCCTTCCGTCTGGGTTCAGAGGTCATCCTCAGTTCATACAGGCGGTTGGCGGAGTTGGTGAAGGCGGAAAGTCTCGCTCGCGCGGTGGAGTCTGAGTTAACTATTTGTACTGTCATTCCCAGAACCGATCGCGGTCCTCTGCTTTGGAGCCGAGTGGAAGGCTTAAACCAGAGGCTCAGACGATTCTGCGAAGATCTGGGATGCAAATTTCTCGACCTCCGCTATCGGGTGGAGAAATGTAGGGTCCCCCAGAATAGGTCAACGTGCACTACACACAGGAAGCGGCTACAAGGGTAGCGGAGTACGTGTGGAGTGCACATGTGGGTTTTTTAGGTTAGAGAATTCCCTGCCTAGGCCCGACAAGACGGCTGCTGAGACGCAACAAGGTAGCAGTAGGCAAAACGCAACAGGGAATGACAATACGAATGTGGTCGTAGTAAACTGCAGGAGCGTCTATAGAAAGGTCCCAGAACTGCTCTCATTAATAAACAGTAACAATGCCCACATAGTACTAGAGACGGAAAGTTGGCTGAAACCAGCTGTAAACAGTAATGAAATTCTGAACTCAAATTCGGATGTATACCGCAGAGACAGGCTGGACAGTGAAGGGGGACGCGTGTTTATAGCGATGAAAAGTGCAATAGTATTGAAGGAAATTGACGGAGATCCGAAATGTGAATTAATTTGGGTGAAGGACACGGTTAAAGCAGGCTCAAACATGGTAATTGGATGCCTCTATAGGCCCCCTGGCTCAGCAGCTGTTGCGCCAGAACACCTTAAGGAAAATTTGGAAAATATTAAGAGTAGATTTCCTGACCATGTTATAGTTTTGGGTGGAGATTTTAATTTACCAGATATAGACGGGGAGACTCAAACGTTTATAACGGGTGGCAGGGACAAAGAATCTAGCGAAATTTTTTTAAGTGCATTATATGTAAACTATCTTGAGCAGTTAAACAGAGAACCGACTCATGGCGATAACATATTAGACCTTCTGGTGACAAACAGACTCGAACTATTTGAAACAGTTAACGCAGAACAGGGAATCAGCAATCATAAAGCGGTTACAGCATCGGTGATTTCAGCCGTAAATAGAAATATTAAAAAAGGTAGGATGATTTTTCTGTTTAGCAAAAGTAACAGAAAGCAGATTTCAGAGTACTTGACGGCCCAACACAAAAGTTTTATCTCAAGTACAGATAGTGTTGAGGATCAGTGGACAAAGTTCAAAACCATCCTACAGTATGTGCCAAGCAAGATCGTAGGAGATGGAAAAGAAACACCGTGGCACAACAACCGAGTTAGAAAACTGCTACGGAAGCAAAAGGAACTTCACAGCAAACATAAACATAGCCAAAGCCAAGCAGACAAACAAAAATTACACGAAGCGAAATGTAGTGTGAGGAGGGCTATGCGAGAGGCGTTCGACGAATTCGAAAGTAAAGTTCTATGTACTGACTTGGCAGAAAATGCTAAGAAATTTTGATCTTATGTCAAAGCGGTAGAGGGACCAAAACAAAATGTCCAGACACTCTATGACCAAAATGGTACAGAAACAGAGGATGACAGACTAAAGGCCGAAATACTAAATGTCTTTTTCCAAAGCTGTTTCACAGAGAAAGACTGCACTGTAGTTCCTTCTCTAGATTGTCTCACAGATGACAACATGGTTGATATCGAAATAGATAACATAGTGATGGAAAAACAATTAAAATCGCTCAAAAGAGGAACGGCCGCTGGACCTGAAGGGATACCAGTTCGATTTTACACAGAGTACGCGAAGGAACTTGCCCCCCCCCCCCCCCCCCTTCTTGCAGCGGTGTACGGTAGGCCTCTAGAAGAGCGTAGCGTTCCAAAAGATTAGAAAAGGGCACAGGTCATCCCCGTTTTTAAGATGGGGCTTCGAACAGATGTGCAGAACTATAGACCTATATCTCTAACGTCGATTAGTTGTAGAATTTTGGAACACTTTTTATGTTCGAGTATAATGACTTTTCTGGAGACTAGAAATCTACTCTGTAGGAATCAGCATGGGTTTCGAAAAAGACGATAGTGTGAAACCTAGCTCGCGCTATTCGTCCACGAGTCTCAGAAGGCCATAGACACGGGTTCCCAGGTAGATGCCATGTTTCTTGACTTCCGCAAGGCGTTTGATACAGTCGCTCACAGTCGTTTAATGAACAAAGTGAGAGCATATGGACTATTAGAGCTATTATGTGATTGGATTGAAGAAATCCAAGATAACAGAACGCAGCATGTCATTTTCTGTGGAAAGAAGTGTTCCGAAGTAATAGCCGGCCATAGTGGCCGTGCGGTTCTAGGCGCTGCAGTCTGGAACCACGAGACCGCTACGGTCGCAGGTTCGAATCCTGCCTCGGGCATGGATGTGTGTGATGTCCTTAGGTTAGTTAGGTTTAAGTAGTTCTACGTTCTAGGGGACTGATGGCCTCAGAAGTTGAGTCCCATAGTGCTCAGAGCCATTTGAACCGAAGTAAGAGTGATTTCAGACGTGCCGCAGGGGAGTGTCGTAGGACCGTTGATATTCACAGTATATATAAATGATCTTGTGGATAACATCGGAAGTTCACTGAGGCTTTTTGCGGATGATGCTGTAGTATATCGAGAGGTTGTGACAATGGAAAATTGTACTGAAATGCAGGAGGATATGCAACGCATTGACGCATTGTGCAGGGAATGGCAATTGAATCTCAATGTAGAGGAGTGTAATGTGCTGCGAATACATAGAAAGAAAGATCCTTTATCATTTAGCTACAATATAGCAGGTCAGCAACTCGAAGCAGTTAATTCCATAAATTATCTGGGAGTAGGCATTAGGAGCGATTTAAAATTGAATGACCATATAAAATTAATCGCCGGTAAAGCAGATGCCAGACTGCGATTCATTGGAAGAATCCTAAGGAAATGCAATCCAAAAACAAAGGAAGTAGGTTACAGTACACTTGTTCACCCACTGCTTGAATACTGTTCACCGGTGTGGGATCCGTACCATATGGGGTTGATAGAAGAGATAGAGAAGATCCCAAGGAGAGCAGCGCGCTTCGTTACAGGATCATTTAGTAATTGTGAAAGCGTTACGGAGATGATAGATAAGCCCCAGTGGAAGACTCTGCAAGAGAGACACTCAGTAGCTCGGTACGGGCTTTTGTTGAAGTTTCGAGAACATACCTTCACCGAGGAGTCAAGCTCCCTCCTGCATATATCTCGCAAAGAGACCATGAGGATAAAATTAGAGAGATTAGAGCCCACACAGAGGCATACAGACAATCTTACTTTCCACGAACAATACGAGACTGGAATAGAAGCGAGAACCGATAGAGGTATTCAAGGTACCCTCCGCCACACACCGTCAGGTGGCTTACGGAGTATGGATGTAGATGTAGATGTAGAAAGTGGTGATGCATGCATATGTCGCCCTGTGACAGGGTACTGCGCGCGTGCTTCCCTCAGTGCTACGAGACACAGCACTGAATTGTCACAATTCCTGTTCTTATACTCAGTCTAAATAAAGACATATTTTATTCCTTCTTGACTATATCGCCTGTTAAAGTGTAAAAAAACCCTTTGGTATGGGTTACTTTTCTGTGACCTGTGGTAGGCATTTGTTTGGGTTGTGCAAACATGAGTACATATGCGTGTCAGTTGGCTCAGTTGGAATGAGTGGAACCACAAATCATGAAAGTGTATCCTCTAATTACACAATGTGATTGTTGGACTGTGTACATATGTGAGATTTGCTATGACCCAACTTTCCCGCCAGAATGAGCGTAATTTTGCGGTAACTGGCTTCTGCCATAATTATTAGCCACAGTAATTGGGTGGTAATAACTCACTTGTAATCATATACCACTAAGCTATATTGCATTTTAAACTATTTTTTGGACTGGTATGTGAGAAAATTGTAGCCATATGTAACTACTGAACATGAGAATAAGTACAGTTATTAATGACAGTAATATTGTCCAAACTCAATTTTTCAACAGTGACCAGAACACTAGTGAAGGTTGGTGAGTGGCCCAGCCTGAAAAAGCAGTGGGGTAGGGGTTGTGGTGTATGGTAGAGGCAGAAGGGTTGGGTGACCTTGATGTGACCTTGGATATGGAGTAGGGCGATCTTGAACTTGAACTGATGAGTCACAGCTCATTTGTATAAATATCCCATAAATTAAAGTGGCCCAGGCCCAGTTTTGTTCCATTACTTTTGCTAGGTTGAAAGATGCACACAAGGTGACTCACTTCTGTCTTTCACTTATTTATTTACACTATATGATCAAAAATATCCGGACACCCCCAAAAATATAAGTTTTTCATATTAGGTGCATTGTGCTGCCGCCTACTGCTATGTACTCTACATCAGCGACCTCAGTATTCGTTTGACATCGTGAGAGAGCAGAATGGGGCACTATGCGGAACTCACGGACTTCGGACGTGGTTAGGTGACTGCGTATCACTTGTGTCATACGTCTGCACATGAGATTTCTACACGCCTAAACATCCCTAGGTCCACTGTTTCCGATGTGATGTGAAGTGGAAACGTGAAGGGACACACACAGCACAAAAGCATACAGGCCAACCTCGTCTGTTGACTGACAGACTGCTGACAATAGAAGAGGGCCGTAGTATGTAATAAGCACACAGGAATTCCAAACTGCATCAGGAGCCACTGCAAGTACTATGACAGTTAGGTGGGAGGTGAGAAAATTTGGATTTCATGGTCGAGTGGCTGCTCATAAGCCACACATCACGCTGCGACACCTCGCTTGGCGTAAGGAGCATAAACATTGGACAATTGAACAGTGGAAAAACGTTATGTGGAGTGACGAATCACGTTACGCAGTGTAGTGATCCGATGGCAGGGTGTGGGTATGGTGAATGCCTGGTGAACGTCATCTGCCAGCCTGTGTAGTGGCACAGTAAAATTCGGAGGCTGTGGTGTTATGGTGTGGTTGTGTTTTTCATGGAGGTGGCTTGCACCTCTTGTTTTTCGCCTGGCACTATCACAGCACAGGCCTACACTGATGTTTTAAGCACCTTCTTGCTTCCCACTGCTGAAGAGCAATTTGGGTATAGCAATTGCATCTTTCAGCACGATAGAGCACCCATTCATAATGCACGTCCTGTGGTGGAGTGGTTACATGACAATAACATCCCTGTAATGGACTGTTCTGCACAGAGTCCTGTCCTGAATCCTATAGAACACCTTTGGGGAGTTTTGGAACGCTGAGTTCGAGCCAGGCCTCACCGACCGACATCGATACCTCTCCTCAGTGCAGCACTCCATGAAGAATGGGATGCCATTCCCCAAGAAACCTTCCAGCACCTGATTGAACGTATGCCTGAGAGAGTGTGGAAGCTGTCATCAAGGCTAATGGTGGGCCAACACCATATTGAATTCCAGCATTACCAGGGAGGGCGCCCAGCCAGGTGTTCGAATACTTTTGATAACATAGTGTATTTACTGCCTATTTAGTCTGAGCAGAATAGGGCGTTGAAGCCCTCCCTCCCAACTGACCAGGAATAATGCGTACCAAAGAGACTACAAAACATTCCCAGTAATTGTCGTAGCGGCCCCTTATCAGTTAGAGGGCCAGCACAACAGACAAGCAAGGTGGACTGCCGACCTCCCTTCAAGAGCAGAGATCAGAACATCGCCAGTGGATGTAAATATCAACAGACTTTCTGCATAAACACGCCACTACTTCGTGAAAAGCCATGTGACAGAGATCCACTATCTGGAACTAATGTGACTATGTGTAGCACTCTGCCGAATCTGTGTTATAAGCAATCCAGCAGAGTCAGACCGGCAGTGTGTATCTACAGCCAGGACAGCCCCAGCCAATACCTGCGCCGGCTCTAGCCTAGTAGACTCTCAGCGTAGCCTTCAGTAGAAAGTTGTATTTTGTTGGGCGTAGCGCCACTTAGTAATTGTGTAGAGTGGTATTTTGGTTATTATTTCTTTTCCTTGTCTTGTACTCTTATCTGGCTTTTGCCGCCACAAGAACCGTTGTGCTTCTTTTTGTTCTTGAGTTTGGAAATTAGTGCACGCCAAAGAGGCGTTTTAGTTTAATAAAGTGTGTTCAAACTTGATCGATAATTCTATCCTGTCGACCGGAGGGCACTACAGTTATTGGCGACGAGGATAAAACTTTCATTTTCGAACGAAATGGACTCCTCGAAGGAATTTCTTCAGTCCTTGATGGAAACTCTACAGTAGATTCAGGCAGCGCTCACGAGGTCAGAACATCGTCCTCACTCCCCAGCTTTGCAAGAGATAGCTCATAGAATTGGTTTAATAGCAGGTAAACTGAACACTTTGCACGTGGCCCCACCGATGTTTCCAGCTTTCGACAGGTCGGTCGAACCATGGTCAAATTATGTCGAACGCTTGGATCAACATTTACTGAAACATAGGTTCCACGACGAAAATCGAAGTCGGGCTTTTTTTTTTTTTTTTTTTTTTTTTTTTTTTTTTTTTTTTTTTTTTTTTAAAGCAACAGTCGGTCCACATGTGTATCGTTTAATTCAACAATTGAACCCTGAGCAGTCCTCCCAAGTATCTCGTTTACCCACTTTAAGGGTACTTTGACGCACAAATGCACGTCACCTCCGCCCATCAGACTTTCTTTTCTTGTCGAAAGTCCCCAGGTCAGACGTATCGGGAATGGATTACGACGCTCCAGGGTCTCTCCCGCGATTGCAAATTCTGGTGCGCCAACGTTGCCTACAAGCAGTCTTATGCTTCATCGTTGATTCGCGATATGGTGGTGTTTCACGCCCCAGACGGGGGTCTTCAGGCTGATAATTTGAAGTTACGGGACCCGTCCCTCGACACGTCCGCCGATCATTCGTATGTTTGAACAGTCTCACAGGCTGTTTTCGCGGTTAGCCAGTTGCCTAGCGCCGAGCGGGAGTCTCGTCGGTCCGTTAGTACGTCCCGTGACAGAAAATCTTTCGCCCGTTTTCAATCATGTCCGGACTGTTTTCGGACTCACCAATGGCCGAAGTGCCCCAACCGGCGAGCAAGGTACACGGCTTGCAGCCGAACGGGCCATATCGCCGTTGTGTGTCAGGCTTCGCAGAAACATCGCGTAGATGCCACGCTTCCTGCGGATGCACAGGGTCATCACGAATCGTCACTAAAGGACCTGGAAGCCTCGCGTTCCATTGACGGACTAGTATTCTCCATCATTCCCCATTCGGGACCCCGTTTCCTCCTTACTTTGGAGGTGGCGCATATACCTGTCGTCTCCAGATTGACACAGCATCTTCCGTTTCTATTGTAAATGGTGCCACATACCAACACTTGGGCTCACGTGCTTTATCTCCGTACATTCATGCCTTGCGTAGTTTCAGTAATCACCATATATCAGTCAACGGCCTTTTTTCGACACAAATCTACAACGATCGTTCCTTCACCGCTCAGGTTTCGGTGGTCGGCTCCCCCGGCGCTACTAACCTTCTGGGTTTGGACATTTTTGGTCGTCTGAGTTTGTCAGTGCAGGGCGAGGTACAGGCGGCTTCGATCCCCTCCTCGGATACCCTCCTCGCCCCATTGCTCAGCAAATACGAAACGTTGTTCTCATCCTCCACGCCAGAGGTGAAGGGTTTCACCGCACATGTTCAGCTTCTTCCCTCTGCTATCCCTCGTTTTTTAAGCCCCTCCCGGTCCCCTTTGCTCTCTGAGACAGTCTCTAGGTGGAACTTCGCCGCTTACAAGACGAAGGCATCCTTTCTTCGGTCGCGCACAGTCGCTGGGCGACGCCATCGTGTTAGTCGAGAAGCCGAACCTTGCTTTACGCATCTGAGGAGATTTTAAGGTCACAGTAAATCCTCAGTCCGACATAGATGCATTCCTGTCCCATCGGTGGATGACATATTCACACGTTTCGCTGGCTCAACCGTTGTCGCCTAAATTGATTTGCGCGATGCTTATTTGCAGTTGCCAGCTGCCGTTGGACGAGGAATCGCAGCAGATCCTAGTCATCAATATCCCGTGCGGCCTTTTCTGTTACAACCACCTCCCGCTTGACATTGCCAGCGCCTCCGCCATTTTCCAACGTTATTTGGAACACTTCACAAGTCAGGTGGCTGGTGCGGCAAATTGTCTGGACGTTGTCATCGTCGGTGGCTCGTCCACGTTGGACATCGCGGACAAGATTGATAGGCTGTTTCAGGTTCTTTCCGAGGCTAACCTGCGTTGCCTGAAAGAGAAGTGTGACTTTTGCGCGCGAGGTCAGTTATCTCGGGTTCACGATTGATGCCAGCGGCCCACATGCCTCTAAGAAGTATGTCGAGGTGATTCAAAACCTGCCTCCTCCCACCAACGTGAAGGAACTGCAATCCACTTTCGGTCAAATTAACTATTTTCGGCGTTTTATTCCCCACGCCGCCGAGATTTCGGCGCCCCTGACCGGGTTGTTACGAAAGGGTGTGCGTTGGGTTTGGGACGCGGTGTGTGAGCAGGTTTTCACGAGTTTCAAATCGGCTTCCCCCCCGCCCCTCCCTTGTCTGGCCGCTTTCGAGCCTTCCCTATCCCTCAACGCCGCCGCCGATGCATCGGACTATGGCATGGGTACAGTCTTTTCGCAAGTGGTCAACGGCGTTGAGAGACCGGTGGCTTTCGCATCCAAAAAATTGACCGACGCTCAAACCAATTATGGTCAAATTGAAAAGGAAGCTGTGGCGCTAGTTTTTGCACTGACGAAATTCTCCGATTTCGTGTATGGTCGTCATTCGACTCTGTAGACTGATCACAAATCTTTGCTTTCTTTGTTTCATCCGGTTGCCCCAGTGCCCACCGGACAGCGCACCGCCTCCAGCGTTGGGCGCTGTTCCTAGCGACGTTCGACTTTGATATTGTCTATCGCACCTCTGAACGGCATGCCAACGCCGATTTCTTTTCCCGGCTGCCTGCCAGAATGGACTGTGAGTTTGACGCCTGCCCCTTGGTTTGTTTATATGTGGAACCGAACGTGGACGCAGCTCTAGACGCGCTTCCGTTGGATGTGGTCCGGCGGGCCACTGCTCAGCGTCCGACACTGCAAGCTCTCATTGCTTTTCATTGTCTTGTATTCCTATCTGGCTTTTGCCACCACAAGAATAGTCGTGTTTCTTGTTCTTGCATTTGGAAGTTAGTGCACGCCAAGAAGACGTTTTAGTTTAACTTGATCGTTAGTTCTTTCCTGCCGACCGCAGGACACTACAATAATAATAATAATAACAGTCGTAGTAAGGGTCCTGTGGAATGATATAGATTACATTAACACATTTGAAACCATGTTTAGTACTATCAGAAGCGGAACGGATAAAGGAAGAGGAGAAATTTTAAATGACAGTGACAGTGGCTGTTAGGAAAGAACAGAATATAAACAGAGAAATCTACCTAAAAGGGGTTAGAAAAAGTTGTGAGGGAGGGAGAATGACGACAGTGAGCTACACAGTGTGGGACGGATGGCTAATGTGACAGAAGGTGGACCATCAGTAGACTTTTGAAGTTTTCAAGAAATTTCATTCCTCTAATATTTTGAAGAATATTGTTCCAAAGTCCGTTTCCTGATACAGAAAATGATTTAGAGAACATGTCTGTGTTATATGATTGGACAGAGAGAATTCTACTTTGTTGAGAACGTGTATTTCTGCTGTGCTGTTCAGGTACTAGAGTAAGAGCTGAAGACAAATAAGAAGGAGTGCAGTAACTGAGAAGATGACAGAGCGAGGATAGAGAATGATAGTCTCTACACTTATTGGCACGTAACCATGGTAACTGTTCGTAGGCTGGTGTGATACGGTCGAAAATGTGTACGTCATAAACGTATCACACACTGGCATTCATCGCCAGTTCCAGCCTGAGTGAGCTTTCATACGAAAGTCCTTGGAGCATGGTATCACCATAGTCAGGTATGGGGAGTTTCTTTTTAATCTAGAATGGAAATATTTTTTATATTTCCGTAGATATTGGAGTGACGCTGATACCTTCTTTCAGACTGCAGTTGTGTGTTGAGTACAGTACTGGCATTCATCACCAGTTCCAGCTTGAGTGAGCTTTCATACGAAAATCCTTGGAGAATGGTACCACCATAGTCAGGTTTGGTCAGCTTCTTTTTAATCTAGAATGGAAATATTTTTTTATGTTACCGTAGAGAGTGGAGTGACGCTGATACATTCTTTCAGACTGCAGTTGTGTGTTGAGCACAGTCGAAGTGAAGGTGAAGAACTACCCCAAGTTCTTTGCAGAAGAAGAAAAGGTTATTTCTGTGCCGTTTAGGATTGATGTTGAAAGAGATTCTCCGAACTGAGGGGTAGTGATTAAGACTGCTTGCGTTTTAGATGGGCTAAGATCCAAACCTATGCTCTTTGCCCACACTGATAAGGCAAATAAATCAGCATTTACATGCTGTTTGGCTGTGCACAGGTTTTTTGGACTTGCGCTGAATATAACTGAAAGCGATATTTACAGTGGGGAGAATAGTTATCACATCATTATCTTTCAGCGAAAAGAGTAATGGACCCAATACTGACCCTTCTGGGACCCTTGACACTACATCCTTGTGACCTTTTTGTTCCAATCATTACACACTGTTGGCGAGATGTAACTTACGAGTGGAACCACTGTACAGCACTTGAAGAAAACGTTTAGCAAGTAGAATGATAAAATACACAATGTTGCTGAAACTCAAAAAGCGCATAATAGTCACCTGTTTGTTTATCCATAGCTTGTTTCAGTCAGTCGGTACATTTGTAAGAGCAGTCGTTGTGCTGCGATTTTGTCGGAAATTGAACTGGTATTGACGTAAAAAAGCTTATTTGGTCTTAAATAATAGCTGTTCGTGAACTATGTACCCTAAAGTCTTGGATAATACTCGTAGAATGCAAATGGGCCCGTATTCGGAAGGCTGATTGGCAGATTCCTTCTTGTGTAATGGTTTTGTAAGACCCTTCTTCCAGGCTGTTGGAAAGATGCTGGAGGTCAGAGAATGGGCAGCAGTGGGTCGACGAGGAAACTGGTAATTTGCACTGCTATACTGCTATATTATAATGCCTTGCAGCTGCCGAATGAATGCGCAGTTGCCTTCCGGACCGTGTTAGGGTTTACTGGCTCTAGAGAAAATACTTCGTTTGCAACAACTACTGAAACTTTAAAGGAATCGATGGTTTGCGCCCTTGATGCATAGATGATTTAGATCCTCTATAGAAAATATATGTTCAGCTATAGATTTGGTTAGTGTATTCCCAAACCTCATTGATTTTTCCTCACAAGATCTTTGAAAGTCCTCAGTAGTAGTGGATAAGGGGGGTGCCAGGCCATTTTGTTATTGCAGGTTGCCTACATCAGGGGCAGGTATGCACTCAGGGGCAAACCTATTGTTCTCCTTGGGTTGACAGGTACTTAACCTATTGTTCTCCTTGGATTGACAGGTCCTTAGCCTATTGTTCAGTTAAGTGGTTTTTCATGTCACTGCACTTCAGCTTTTGTCCCCCCACCTACTCCCACTCCACTCCCCCCTCAGGAAGTGGGTACTGGGCCATTTTTTAGTGTGGGTTGCCTACATCAGGGGCAGGTTGCACTCAGGGGAAAACCTATTGTTCTCCTTAGACTGACAGGTACTTAACCTATTGTTCTGTTAAGTGCTTTTTCATGTCACCTCGATTTCCTATTGATTGACAGGCGCTTAGCCTATTGCCCCCTCCCCCTGCCCTCTCCCTCTCCCCAAACCCCGTCCCCTTTGCTGCTACAGGTACACTTTCAGGTCTGAGTTATTGGAATGGGCCCCCTCTCACTCTTATCAATTTGATTGGCAGGAAGATAGGTCACAATGACTACTTATTTAAACTGATCAATTAATTAACATCTCTGGTGGGAAAGTGCCATGCCCTCCTGGGGGTAGTTCAAATACCACCAGAACAATGCAACCTCTATTAACCTAAGAAAATTGTGGGAAAAAAGGGCACCTCCACTAACCTAAGTCATCCAACTGCCACCTTGTCCTAGGAATTGGCGGGAAAAAGACTCAGTTGATCGATCATTTGGAGGGTATTAGATTGTATTGTATGAAATATTGTTTAAACAATTTGGACATTCTGTGAATTATTGTTTATTTAAACAATTTAGGGGATTCAAGGCATTGTATGGAACATATGGAAATTAATGGAGAGGAAATTCAAGGGTATATTGTTTATTTATAAAAAAATCAGTCTCTGGGGGTTGCATTTTTCTTGCTCATCATTCCCTGCTGTCTGGAAACATATGGGTCTTGTAAGAATTAATTACATGGAACAAGCATGATGCATAACCTAATGTTCGGCACTGTACTGTGGGTGTCTTAACCTAATGTTTGGGCCTTTGTCATCACTTAACTTTTTGTTCTGTTAAGGAGTTTTTCATGTCACCTCCATTTCCTTAAAATATTCTACCACCATTGATGCCAAATTAAGTAATTAGTTATGTCTTCCCACCATTTTCTGGTACACTTTTCGAATTTCAGATGCTTTCGAACGCCATTTCTGGCGCATTCATCATTGCCACACACACCCTTTAACTTTTGTACTGCACCTTACATTAAAATAATGTAAATTAACCTAGTGTTCTGCACTTAAAATGCTATTCTGCTCCATGTCACCCACTTACACACTCCCTCCGCTTAACTACTGTACCGCTAACACCACATTGATATAAAAAATAGATGCAAATTAATTAAATCGGTATTCTCCACATGTATGGGGTAGTTTTTCTTAATTCGCAGCATCCAAATGGTTCGCAGGAGAGCTTCTGTGAAGTTTGGAAGGTAGGAGACGAGGTACTGGCGGAATTAAAGCTGTGAGGACGGGGCGTGAGTCGTGCTTGGGTAGCTCAGTCGTTAGAGCACTTGCCCGCGAAAGGCAAAGGTCCCGAGTTCGAGTCTCGGTCTGGCACACAGTTTTAATCTGCCAGGAAGTTTCATATCAGCGCACACTCCGCTGTAGAGTGAAAATTTCATTCTAGAAACATCGACCAGGCTGTGGCTAAGCCATGTCTCCGCAATATCCTTTCTTCCAGGAGTGCTAGTTCTGTAAGGTTCACAGGAGAGCTTCTGTGAAGTTTGGAAGGTAGGAGACGAGGTACTGGCGGAATTAAAGCTGTGAGGACGGGGCGTGAGTCGCGCTTGGGTAGCTCAGTCGGTAGAGCACTTGTCTGCGAAAGGCAAAGGTCCCGAGTTCGAGTCTCGGTCCGGCACACAGTTTTAATCTGCCAGGAAGTTTCATATCAGCGCACACTCCGCTGTAGAGTGAAAATTTCATTCTAGACTTTAATTTGGTAGTCAATCAAATTGATAAGAGTGGGAGGGGGGCCTATTCCAATAACTCAGACTTGAAAGTGTATCTGTAGCAGCAAAGTGGAGGGGTTGGGGGAGGGGGAGGGGGTGGGGTGGGTGCAAAAGGGTTAAGCGCCTGTAAGCCAAAAGGAAATAGGTGTGACATGGAAAAGTACTTAACAGAACAATAGGTTAAGTACCTGTCAATCAAAGGAGAACAATATGTTCGCCTCTGAGTGCATACCTGCCCATAATGTAGGCAACCCACACTAACTAATTGGCCCAGCACCCCCTTACTGAGGGAGGAGAGGAGTGATAGGGGGTGGGGGGACGATAAGGTAATTGCAGCGACATGGAAAACCACTTAACAGAACAATAGGCTAAGATCCTGTCAATCAATGGAGAACAATAGGTTGAGTACCTCTCAATCAAAGGAGAACAATAGGTTTGCCCCTGAGTGCATACCTGCCCTGATGTAGGCAACCCACTCTAACAAAATGGCCAGTCACCCCCCCCCCCCCCACCTTGTCCCACTACTCTCAGTTAGCGAGTGGGCATACCTGAGGTTTGCACTCTTTACAGATTGACTGCCTCGGTTGCGTAGTTGCTTGTAGGTGAGATGATTATCCACGATCGGATGGCATTTGTATTCCCTGTGTGCCACATCTCTGACATTTATAAAGTTTTTGAGGTAGTTTGTAAGCCATGGTACAGGGTTTCTTATTACACTTACTGTTTATAGAGTAGCATGTTTGTCATATGCGTTATTGAGTTTCTTAGTGAAGTTGTATACTTCATTCTTTATGTCGAAGATATTTCCTGCTGTTGTCTCCCACAAAATATCATAGACATCAGTTGTAATCTCAGATGTATTTATGCTCTTAAAATCTCTAAAAGCCATAATTTGCGGTTTGTTCTTTGGGAATTGCAATGAGTAAGTCATTTGTTAACATTGAGTATAGATTTAAGGGTCAGGATGTCTTTTCTGAAAGTCTTTGTATTTAGTGTAGCCATGTATGGAAGTGGAACATGGACGATAAACAATTTAGACAAGAAGAATATAGAAGCTTTTGAAATGTGGTGCTACAGAAGAATGCTGAAGATAAGATGAGTAGAGCACGTAACTAATGAGGAGGTACTGAACAGAATTGGGGAGAAGAGGAATTTGTGGCACAACTTGACTAGAAGAAGGGATCGGTTGGTAGGACACATTCTGAGGCATCAAGGGATCACCAATTTAGTATTGAAGGGAAGTGAGGAGTGTAAAAATCGTAGAGGGTGACCAAGAGATGAACCCGCTAAGCAGATTCAGAAGGATGTACGTTGCAGTAGTTACCCAGAGATGAAGAGGCTTGCATAGGGTAGAGCAGCATGGAGAGCTGCATCAAACTAGTCTTTGATCTGAAGATCACAACAACGACAACAAGTCATGTATATTACACCTTGAACAGACAAGCATGCAAAAATCTGATCGGTGTGAATTACTGTATTTGGAGACCTGTTTGCGAATATATCGGTAAATATATGAGTGTCTACTGTATGGTGAGTAGGCTTAAGTAGAAGCAGTGTAAGGCTTAAGCAGGAAAGTATGGGTGTGAATTTTGATACAGAGGGGCTGTTGTTTAGAAAATTTATATTGCTATCTCCAGTTACAATTCGTGTTCTTAGAAAGATTCTAGACTTGAGAGTGCAGATTCAAAGCTAGAAGGCTGTCTATTTTTAGGTGGATTTTATATTACACAGATGAGACACTTTCTGTTGAGTGGTTTAAGCTCAATGAACATGTATTCAGGCTGTTTGTCCTCGATTTTAGATGTGAGCATGACTTTCGGGGACAAATTTTCACGTACATATGCTACCACAACAGTCCCTTGTCTGTAATGCCTATTATGTCTTAGCAAAATGTAACTGTTAAGACTTACAGAAGGCAGGTAAGAGGGGCAGCTGGCCCAGAGTCAGTCTGAGCCCAGAGTGGTCAGGGGAGAACGAAGGCACACAGGCCGTGCGGTTCTAGGCGCTTCAGTCTGGAACCGCGTGACCGCTACGGTCGCAGGTTCGAATCCTGCCTCGGGCATGGATGTGTGTGATGTCCTTAGGTTAGTTAGGTTTAAGTAGTTCTAAGTTCTAGGGGACTGATGACCACAGATGTTAAGTCCCATTGTGCTCAGAGCCATTTGAAACATTTTTTTTTTTTTGAAGGGACACAGAATTGTAAAATCAGGCAGGAATGGCGAGAAAGAGGCTAGAAGAAGTGTGAGGTTCAAGATGAGGTGTACTTCTCCAGCACAGAGTGTGCAGTTTGAATTTCTGTGAATTTCTCATCTGTTTCACAGTATCGTAGATAATTTCCAGTAAGGCACTATATTTTATGAATGATTTGTATTTCCGACTTATTCTCACACATTTTGATTTATGCAAAACGTTCTCTGTCTTGCTTAACTCGTCCTTTTGGGACCACATTAAAATTTGATTTTGTCACCGCAAAAATTGCCTCCCTCAATGGTGGCGTGGTTCGCCCCCCTCCAATGCAAGAACTAGTTTTAATGGTAATCATTGGTCAGATATCTTTTTTTTACACTAATCTATGAATACAAAATTAAACAGTGCACTTGCATTTTTTCAGCAGCTTGGTTACCATCCTACAGAAATCTTTGAGTGTTCTTTAACATTTTAGCAAGGTACGTGGAAGTAGCCTCCATGAATAATTGTTGCAGAGAGAGCACAATCGTGGAGAGAACACAACCCGGCCTTCGTTTGAAACGTTGAACCAGTGTCAACGGCTGGTCCTTCTACTGTCGGAAAACATCAGAGAAAAATGGCAAATGCACAAAACTGAGCCATTTCAAGACCAACAATTTTTACGACTTCATTAAATATTGAAGGATTGTTAAGACAGAAAGAAATATTACTATCAGACAAGTACAAACAACATTAGTGGGACATTTTATCATTGCAAGAAACACAAAGGGGAGTAAACGACTGAAGACCAACAATTGAAGGTATGGTTCAAATGGCTCTGAGCACTATGGGACTCAACTGCTGTGGTCATAAGTCCCCTAGAACTTAGAACTACTTAAACCTAACTAACCTAAGGACAGCACACAACACCCAGCCATCACGAGGCAGAGAAAATCCCTGACCCCGCCGGGAATCGAACCCGGGAACCCGGGCGTGGGAAGCGAGAACGCTACCGCACGACCACGAGATGCGGGCAACTGAAGGTATGAAAATGGTACTAGAATGCCCTCACGAACAATATGGTAGTGCTACTTTTGTGAGACCAGATTTAGAGCTTAAGTCAACAAGTGTCACAGACACAAACATCACTGAAATTTTAACAACTGAGCGACAGTCACGTACTATTACGTCGGTTTACAAACCAATAAATATTGATTTTACCTTCCCTAAGACAAATAATTTTCACAGTCAAAACATTAAGGTTATATTGGGAGATTTTAGCTGCCTAAGTGTCAACTAGGGACGTAATTCAACTGGTAAAAATGGGGGAAAACTAGAAAGATGGCCAGAAAGAGAGGGACTGAAACTTATCTTTGAAACTAAATGTAGACCATCGTTTAATAGCAGCAGACAGCAGAGAGGGTATAATTCAGAAAACATATTCATCGCTGAGGTTACAAAAACAGTACAAGAACCTTTTCCCAGGACACAATATTGTCTTACATCCTGTATAGTTCCTGGAGTATACTTCAAACGCTGTTTAAACTTCAAGAAAGTGAAATGGAAGGCTGTCACAGAAGAATTGGACCTCGAAGTTGAAAACATAGAGACAGACCCAAAAAACTACAAAGAATTTGTCGAACTTGTAAAGAAAACTTCATTTAGGCATATTGCACTTGGATATAGCACCTAATTTATAGGTGGCCTTCACTCAAGCTCACAAGATCTCTTGAGCGACTATCGTACAATGCAGACGCTTTCTCAACAGATACAACTGAAGTGGGAGAAGAACTACTCCAAAACATAGCTGAACAAAAAAGGGAGAGATGGGCTAAATTACTATCATCCGGTCTGGACATGAACCAGAACACTCGAAGTGCATGGATGTAATAAAAAATCTTAGCAGTGATCCTACAAGTCCGCCTTTGAGTACAAACTTCACTCCGAACCAGATCGCTAACCAGCTGTTACTGAATGGAAAGACAAGACAGAAGGGTTGTGGGTTGAACCTCAAGCGAAACATTGGAGGAGAGAACGAATCTCCAAGAGACCCCATTCTCACCTGAAGAACTGGGAAGAGCAGTGCGAGAACTGAAAGAAAATAAATCAGCAGGCCTTGATAACATACGAAGTAAACCAATAAAGCTGTTTGGTCCAAAAACTAATGAATGACTAGTGAGGATGATTAACAGATGTTTGGAAACATTTCAGATCCGCAAACTGTGGAGAAAAGCGCAAGTAGTAGCATTACTAAAACATAGCAAAGAACCGACTGAGCCAAAAAACTTCCGTGCCATTTCCTTCACATGACACCTACATAAGTTATTTGAAAGAATAATTCACGCGCACTCGTGTACACACACACACACACACACACACACACACACACACTCAAGGGCGCGCGGAGAGAGAGAGAGAAAGAAAGTAAATTCAAGTTTGACGCCAGACTGATATGAAAGGAAGTGAACATCAACAGGGTCAAGAGACAGAGCAGCAACATAAAAAGCTGTGTTTCGTAGAGTGCAAAAGTCTAAGTCGCGATTGGTGTTCCTCAAAAACATGTATCGTGTTTCTGTGTGAATTTCCACAACATAGGAAAATGCAGATGAGTAGAGACGTTTCGTAAACAGTTGTAAGTAATCGCAAAATATAATCGGGAAATATTTTCTCGAGATAAAATTACGCTTAAAGATAAAGTGAATTGATAAATCGCCAACCAAACACACAGTAATATCATTAAGCTACCTCTATACAATGAAGAGGTTTCTACAGAACCCAACAACGCAGAAAGTACGGTAATAACCACAACAGACATAAATTTTTTTAAACCTGATTTCCTTAGAATAACTGTTACTTAAAACACTTTTGCATTAAAGAACCCGTTAATAACAACGCAAAAGTGCTGAAACATAATGAAATTTTAACTCTGCATCGGAGTGTGCGCCGATGTAAAAGTACATGGTAGATTAAAACTGTGTGCCGGACCGAGATTCGAACTCGGGACCTTTGCATTCGCGGGTAAGTGCACTTGCCCGCGAAAGGCAAAGGTCTCGTGTTCGAGTCTCGGTCCGGCACACAGTTTTAATCTGTCAGGAAGATTCGTACTGAAACATGTTTGGGCATTTATCAACAATAGTTGATGTTTTTTCCTTTTCATGACAGGTGGACCTGAATTCTCGTAATTGACCGTCAATCTTCAACCAGTATTCTGATATCCGAGCAAGATGATTACGACTCAGTAAGTGTCTCGTGGCGAATAATGCAGTGGGAAAATCTTATCTGCTGGAACTGTCTCGCCAAACACATGTCAGTGAGTTGCTAGACGAACTTTGTATTTCAGTGTGAGCCTGTGTTACGAATTCTGCAAATGCTGATTGGGCTCTCTAGTAAAATCGTTCTCGATCTATTCTGAAGTTTATGGTATTGCTGAATAGTGTTTTGGAAAACAGAATTCACTCATGCATTTGAAAAGCGAGTGCGCTTTTTGTCTCTTAGCGCAACAACGAAGAGATGAGGTGACTCACACCGCCGGACGTGCGATAACCCTGGCTATAGATATGTGCGTTCTCAAGTTAACTGCAGGCAACTGATAGCAAATACTTTCTTCGAGTTACACACTGCAAACTCGAGGCTGCAGATTGTGTCATTCTCTGGACCCTGAGTTGCTGACAATCTGTGCTTACGGAGATGGTTCGTCACTAGAGTTATTCATCTGTTCTCTTTGTCTCTATTAGATTATAGTATCTTAATGTCATGAGACAACCTTCCAAAATTTGAATGCACGGCTCAACTTGGCACTAATTAGGTTCTTGTCACCTGATAAATGTTTCATTTTTACGGGTTTAATCTAGGTCTACATCTGCATCTACATACATACTCTGCAAGCCCCCATACGGTGCATAGGGAAGGATAGTTCGTACCACTGCTGGTCGTTCTCCATCTTGCTCCATTCGCAAACAGAGCGAGGGAAAATGATTGCCTGTATGGGCCTTAATCTCCCGATCTTCAGGCAATTGCAAATGCTGGTTAACTGTGTTTCCTCAGCAGCATTTCGTGAACAGTCCTTCTTCTTCTCTCCAAAGATTCCCGTCTGCTCTCATGGAGCATTCTTGTATAGATCTACCCCATTAGTGAAAAATCAAACAATACGCCTCTGAATTGCTTCGATATCTCTTTTTAATGTGACATGGCGGTGATCCCAACGCTCGAGATATACTCAGAAGTCGTTGACACAAGTATTCCGCATGCGTTCTCTTTTACAGCTATTCCACACTTTCCGAGATTTATCACAATAAACAGTTATTGGCCGCTGTGTTCCCCGTAGCTGATTTCATGTAATCGTTCTTTTCATGTCATTTCTGAACGTTACACCTAAGTATTTACTTGCCGTGAATAAGTCCAGCAGGTATGGTTGCTATTTTTGATATAAGAAATAAGGGACAGATAGCTAAAAATACGGGATAACTCATAAATATTTGGAAATGAAACGTTACGTACCAATTTCAGTGGCATTATAATTAGTGTCATTAACAGAATGTGACGATTATTGAAATTCGTAAAAGAAACTAACTAACACCCCCTTAGTAGTACATATACTGCAACGCATTATGCTAAAACACGTAGAAAAAACATTAATAGGCTCCCTTATTTTCTTCATCTGTACTTCACAGTTGACCTAGCTGACTTTAAAATTTCATTTTCTAACTTTATCATGCGATGGAACTCTCTAAAAGAAATTTTCATGTATATAGTAAGTAGCAGTTCTCTTTTAATGAGATCTACTCAACACCTGTTTCTACTGTCTGACCACTTGTTAGACATTAACAAGAAAATGCAATCAGCAAATGCATTTGACCCAGGAACACTCATTACAAAAGACACGAGTTTTTCTAATTCTATTAACTTCTGCTGTCTTTTATTGCTAGTAAACACTGACAGCCAATTGTTTGAGGCATCTTCTGTGCACACCAAAATACTAGCAGGAATGTTCCGAACAAGACAAAACTCTTCATACAGCTCCTCCATAACAATTATTTCAGTTAATTGGAGGGATTGTACTGCAGCTCCCAGGGATTCTATGCTTCTGTTTAAATCAAAAAGTTGTAGCTTCGCTGCAGCATTCTCCTCCTCCAGTAAGCACATTACTTGATAAACTTCAGCCATAGAAATAGTGTCTCTTTCTAAGGTCTTGGTGCACTGAGCAAATATCTTAGTTACATTGCTAAGGAATATTAGATGGATGTCTAGCAATATATCCTTAAGTTCATCTACTGATTGCTTTTGATGACAGGCCAGTTATGGATAAATCTTTCCAATGAACGTTCTAAAGACAGCCAGCGAGTTGTAACATGTCTCAATATCTCTATCCGTTCAATATCTAAAAACTCAAAATATTTCTTCTGGTCTTCGTGGCACTTCGTATTTTCAGAACAACATTAGCTATGTCTATATCAAAGCAGTCAGTTGCATGCCTCATTGTATTATGGACAATATGAGTTGAGCAACTTGAATTCTGCAATGTGCATCATGAAGCAGCTTAAAAACAATATTGTGCTTCCCGTAATTGACATTAGTGTTGCCTGCAGTATAGGCAGTAATCTTGTCTAAAGGCAGGCCATTTTCGTTAACTACCTTAACGACACACTTATGGAATTGAACTTGCGGTTTCACCGACACTTTCATAGAAGTCCAGCAACTTGTTATGTACATCTCTTGTAGCTGTGAGGTATCTTACGCAGAGAGGAAACATCTTACGATTACCTTTATTGTTGACATCCGTTGCAATTACAAAAAAAAGGCAGTTTTGAGAACAGTGGTTCCTAACCTTTCTGACAACATCACCCCTGAGTGCAATCTGATATTAACTATTTACTCTCGCCCACACCGCCATCAACATTATCGCCTAAGGAAACTTAAGAGTGGAAAAGAAGTTTCTTCGATCACTCATTTTTAAAATCACAAAAGATAAACGACGTTTAGCTTTTGTAAGACACCTATGGTGTTATTAAACCAGGAACTGATGAGTCAGTGAGACTAATGGTACTGATTATTTCTAACAACATTTTTTTCTAGAATGATGAAGCATTTCTCAAAGCACTGCTAGTGCTAACTGCAACTCCTCAGAAAAGAGACCTAACTATCCAGGGCTGGACACTCGTTACAAAGCGTGCTTTCTCTGCACCACTACTCTCGCTAGGGACCCTAGCTTCACTATCGCCTTGCACCCACACTTGAGAAATCAACTAAATTAAAATATGTGCACTATGCTTAGGGCTACTGTTTGTTTATCACTTGCTTTCTGGACTTCTTGCTTCTAAACTGGCAGAAATCTAAAGAGTTCAGGCTGCCTGCACTTTGTGTCTGACCACTGCCACTAAATAATAATAATAATAGTGATACAGTATAGGCTCTAGAGCAGTGTACTAGCCATTACGATGTGAATAGTGAAGCAATTTCAGCTTTATTGTGGTAACTACCTACAACCATGCAGAAGGCATTTTCATGGGATATTTAAGCATATCTGAAGTACATGTCGTCGACACAGGTGCACGATACTACGAACAGAATATATGTGTAGTGGTAGGACAATGTGAAGAAGATGTTAGTAAATTCGTTTCCCATGTCGCAACCTGCATCACTTTTTGTCACGCGTTAATGTTTTAGTTTGAAAGAAATTGTAATTATTGATAACTTATGTAATCAGTATTAGAGTCTTACATGAAATAGCGATTAAGTTGTTTTCGTCACCGAAGCACAATTGAACTTCTTTGTTTTTACCGCTCAGAAAATTACATTTTACCCCTTCGACGGTAATTAGCCCGAGTCGGGAGCCATTGTTTTAGAAAGAAGTTCGGTCACAACATGTTTTAGAGACTTCGGAGCCAATATATCTTGCACCAAGCTTTCTCCCTTCATTTTTCCACACGAAACACTGTTAGCAACACAGGAATTCCCAAAAATATGAGATAGCAGTTTATTAGAACAATCTGTGCTGATGTAACTGTGGTTATGTTTTACAGTGTGAAACACTATACTTAGTTCTGCTGCAGTCACTTTATGTTGCTCTGTTTGAGAGATCACTCTAGTAGAAAAATACGAATCCAGATTTTTAGTTTTATTTTGTGATCTTGTATTTTTTTGTGGGTTTCAGTTCTAGCATGTTGCTTTTATCTGACTCACCGCCGTAAGATATACGGAATTCACGCGCACAGATGGAACATCAGGCCTTGTGGCACCGTTCAATAAGACGTTTCGCCTACGTGCATGACGATTCCCAGCTATTTTGATACGACTTTGCTCGTTTAAATTTCGTCGTAGGAGTTGTTTTGACTGAATTTTCATCAAAGTCTGACATATTAACACTGACTTCTTCGATGAGCTTTGATAACTTCACAATTTATGTAGATTTAATCTCAGACAGAATGAACACTCAGTTGGAAGAGAAAACCTACGGAAGTACGCGGCGGAAGACGAAATAAATAACTCAGCATACTCAGCTTTACCACCACATGGCGAGACATCACGAGATTTCCTTCTTCTGACGCTTCAAAGACAAAAAAAAAAGTGGAGTTATTTTGAATTTCAACGACGCTCAAGTCAAATGGGGATTTTAAAATATTTAGAGACAAAAAAAGACAAACGATCGTTTGTACGGGACAACGGTTCATAATACGGGGCGCAAAATTTTCCCATCAAATGCAGGATGTCCCGTACAATATGGTACAGGTGGCAACCGTATCATTATGATACTAACAGTACCGTTTTTGCACGTTACATGAATGTTTCTCCTATTCAACTACATTAACTTACATTTATTCACATTTAAAGCAAGTTACCTTTCATAGCAACCAAATAGTAGTTCTTTCCTAGTCTTCTTGAAACGCTGTACGGTATCTCAACGGCGACACCTTCCCGTACGCAATAAAATCGTCAGAAAATAGTACCACACTGCTGCGAACCCCATTAGACAAATAGCTCATGTACTTGGAGAACAGGAGTAGTTCCGTATCAACTGCCTGGGTCACTCCTGACATTACCTTTGTCTCGGACGAACACTTGCTGTCCTGGACAACGTACTGAGTTCTGTTACTCAAAAAGCCTTCGAGCCTGTTGCATATTCGAGAATGCATTACGTAGTTAATTTGAGCAGCACAGTGGCTGTACTGAGCGAGGCGTGCATTCGGGTAGAGTGGGATTAAATCCCAGTCTAACACTCCAAACACATTTTCTCCGTTTATTGCCAAAAACGGTTACGGTGAATGCACGGATGGTGCCTTTGAAACAGAGAAGACCGATTTCCTTCTCCAACCTTGCCCTAACCGAGCTTGTATTCCATCTCTAGTGAATCCGACGTCGACAATATGTTAAACACTTACCTCCTTTCTTCTTGCTGGATGTAATACACAGTCCATCCAAAACATTCCGAGATTGATTTTATTCCTGACGTACAAGCGACGTCAGCGCAGTAACTACGATGACAGCTTGAACTAACAAGCGCAAACAACAAGTTGTGAACAGCGAATGTTAAGTAGTGCATCTGTGACTGTATTGTGTCAACGTTGTCATGGCTGGTGTGGGGATTGTCCTCACTCCAGACGTGGCTGTTGTGGTTGTTGCAAACACCATCACGTTTGAATGAGGCCTCATCTGTGAAGAACACAAACTGTACAGCATCGCAGTGGATAATACATTGACTGAAGTGAACGTGGGGCTCAAAGTCCGTTGTGCTTGCACACATTCTTTCTGACAGGGGTGTAATACCTGTTCAACTCTGTATTCTTCGGAATGTGCATTTAATGCGCAAGCTGACTTGTGCTTACTGCTGGATGGTCGGCCACACCATCAAACACCATCTCAAAATCTGGTGTTCGTACATGTCTTTGGCAGTAACCTTGGCTGGCTCTCCGTGGCATGAATGACCCTGTCTGTAAGATGGTACCCACAGGGACAAACTTCTTCCAATTAGGACGACGCCTGTTGGAAAAGCATTCTCTGTACATCTGTGCTGCTTTATGGCAGCTACAATCTGCCACAGCATACATTAAATGCATGTTTATCACCCACTGCCTGTTACAGTGTACAACCGACACCCAGGAGCTCTGAAGAGTGTGGCAGAACTGCATGCACCTTTGTAAGGCATGCATTGAGACTGGCGGTCGTCACTTTGAACAATTGCTGTGAGCTACATTATTTTTATGCAGTGTAAACTGTTTATGTCCATAATACAATAAGCATGCATTTCTGGCCATTGGTTCCCTAACTCAGTATGACTGGTTATAAACCCACTATCACCTATCTCAACTTGGCCTAAAAGGTCTGATCACTCTGTATAATTCGCTAATAAACCATTAGTTAATTTGCAATATCACTGTGGGAATGAAACTTCTTAGAATCACCCAGGCCATCTCATTCACACAGAGTCCCTGCTCGAAGGAGTATATTGATTTAAATATCGAAAAGAGATCTCTCGCAATGTGTAACTTTGAAAAAGATTTTTTAAAATTAATGAACAACACGATTTTTGGAAAAATTATGGAAAATGTTTGAGAATCCCGCGATATACTTTTACTTTACCGATGGGAGGGGAGTTATGGCGCAAGAGATTACATTGCCAGATCAACTTTTAAGTGGGCCGTAATCTCCAATAAAGGACTGGTCACTGTGCAGATGGCTAAGGTTTTGGTGTGATTTACGAAGCCTATCCATGTTGGCAGTGTGTGCTGGACCTCTCTAAACTCTGCATGTACTGCTTTTATTACAAGTCGGCTAAGTAGCACTTTGCTAATCCAAAGTTACTTTTTACGGATGCAGACAATTTCATTTACTGAGTGCATAGCTGATATCCATTTAAAATAATGTCCGCCCCGATAGCTGAGTGGGCAGCGTGACGGATTGCCGTCCTACGGGCCCAGTTTCGATTCCCGGCTGGGTCGGAGATTTTCTCCGCTAAGGGGCTGGGTGTTGTGTTGTCCTCCAATGTGGCGTCCACTGTAATAAGACCTGCACCAAGGCAGCCGGACCTGCCCCGCAAGGGGCCTCCACGCCAATGACGCCAAACGCACATTTCCATTTAAAATGATGACATAGCAACCTGCGGAATTTGACACATCCAGATTCACGGCCAGTAATCCTCATGGTATAACATGACCAAACTATAAGGTTACTGCTCTGAAGAATGACGAGGCGAATGGATTGTGGTTTTGTAAGGCTTTGATCTAAAATGTACACATACTCCTTGTATACTGGCGGTACCCATATGCGGGCTAATGGTGTCCAGTGTGCAGCCTCAATGTATCTAACGATCGAGGACTAGAAGGTGTGTCCTATAGATGGTGCTGGTGGTACCCCAGCTAAGCCACTGTATATGGTGCGCCAAGTGTCTTTCGAGCGCAAGATCATGTGGTGCACACCGCATCGAAACTGAAAGTTGGCTTGTCATGTCATGACGACAAGCGATTCATCTGGAACCCAGCCATTCTCACACTATTTACTTCAATATGATTGAATGCTTTTGTGTGAGTGGGAGAGGTCTTAATTTGTAAGTAGAGAGAGATGGACACGTTTGCCAGTGGAATGGTAGTAGTATGAACAGCTTCTCATAGGTATTTATGAATATATGTATGTGTATATATGCAGGGTGGTCCATTGATAGTGACTGGGCCAAATATCTCACGAAATAAGGTTAGGTTAGGTTAGGTTAGGTTAGGTTAGGCATCAAACGAAAAAACTACAAAGAACGAAACTCGTCTAGCTTGAAAGGGGAAACCAGATGGCGCTATGGTTGGCCCACTAGATGGCACTGCCATAGGTCAAACGGATATCAACTGTGTTTTTTTAAAAATAGGAACCCCCATTTTTTATTACATATTCGTGTAGTACGTAAAGAAATATGAATGTTTTAGTTGGACCACTTTTTTCGCTTTGTGATAGATTGCGCTGTAATAGTGACAAACTTATAAGTACGTGGTATCACGTAACATTCCTCCCCCCCCCCTCCCCCCGAGGCCTTTTGTACTCCCCTCCTCTGCCTTCCCCGATCCCTGGCCCGTCTGCTCAGCACCCCCCACCCCTCTTCTGGATCCTCCTCTTCCATTGGCTCCTTTCCCCCCTCCCCCTTCACTTTTCCTTCCCTTCCCCCCCCCTTTTCCCGTCATCTGACCAGTTTCCCCCCACCTGCTCTCGGGTGTGGTATGTCGTATTTGTGCCAACTTTTAGCGCAGTGTTTAAGTGAGTGTTCGGTGTTGTGCGTCCTTCCACAGTGTTGCGAACAGAAATCATGCTGTCGCTGGGTGTGCTTTTTATATCTCTTGCGAACAGAACCCAGACTGTCGCCGTGTTTTTTTTAATTGTCTGTCTATTGTCTTTCTGCTTCCTGTGTGTTTTATTAGCTTCATCAACACTGTGTTTTATGTTTTACGCTCCAGAATTTTCTGCCGTTTTTACCTTTAAGTCTCCGATTTTATCGCCAACTGTTATTATTTTTATTATCTTCATCTTTTTAAAACAAATTCTGTAGGCTGAAGAGCGGCGTCATAAGCTGCTGCCAGCCCGCCCCCTTTAGGGGGAATCGAAACCCAATAAAGGAAAAAAAAATAACATTCCTCAGGCTGAAGAGCGGCGTAATAAGCTGCTGCCAGCCCGCCCCCTTTAGGGGGAATCGAAACTCAATAAAGGAAAAAAAATAACATTCCTCCAGTGCGGACGGTATATGCTTCGTTTTACATTACCCGTGTTAAAATGGACTGTTTATCAATTGCGGAAAAGGTCGATATGGTGTTGAAGTATGGTTATTGTTATCAAAATGTCCAACGGTCGTGTGCTACGTATGCTGCTCGGTATCCTTGACGACATCATCCAAGTGTCCGGACTGTTCGCCGGATAGTTACGTTATTTAAGGAAACAGGAAGTGTTCAGCCACATGTGAAACGTCAACCACGACCTGCAACAAATGATGATGCCTAAGTAGGTGTTTTAGCTGCTGTCGCGGCTAATCCGCACATCAGTAGCAGACAAATTGCGCGAGAATCGGGAATCTCAAAAACGTCGGTGTTGAGAATGCTACATCAGCATCGATTGCACCCGTACCATATTTCTATGCACCAGGAATTGCATGGCGACGACTTTGAACGTCGTGTACAGTACCGCCACTGGGCACAAGAGAAATTACGGGATGATGACAGATTTTTTCATGCGTTCTATTTAGCGACGAAGCGTCATTCACCAATAGCGGTAGCGTAAACCGGCATAATGTGCACTATTGGACAACGGAAAATCCACGATGGCAGCGACAAGTGGAACATCAGCGACCTTGGCGGGTTAATGTATGGTGCGGCATTATGGGAGGAAGGATAATTAGCCCCCATTTTATCGATGGCAATCTAAATGTATGCTGATTTCCTGCGTAATGTTCTACCGATGTTATTACAAGATGTTTCACTGCATGACAGAATGGCGATATACTTCCAACATGATGAATGTCCGGCACATAGCTCGCGTGCAGTCGAAGCGGTACTGAATAGCATATTTCATTACAGGTGGATTAGTGGCCCGCACGTTCACCGGATCTGACGTCCCCGGATTTCTTTCTGTGGGGAAAGTTGAAGGATATTTGCTATCGTGATCCACCGACAACGCCTGACAACGTGCGTCAGCGCATTGTCAATGCATGTGCGAACATTACGGAAGGCGAACTACTCGCTGTTGAGAGGAATGTCGTTACACGTATTGCCAAATGCATTGAGGTTGACGGACATCATTTTGAGCATTTATTGCATTAATGCGGTATTTACAGGTAATCACGCTGTAACAGCATGCGTTCTCAGAAATGATAAGTTCACAAAGGTACGTGTATCACTTTGGAACAACCGAAATAAAATGTTCAAACGTACCTACGTTCTGTATTTTAATTTAAAAAACTTACTTGTTACCAACTGTTCGTCTAAAACTGTGAGCCACATGTTTGTGACTATTACAGCGCCATCTATCACAAAGCGAAAAAGTGGTCCAACTAAATCATTGATATTTCTTTAGGTACTACACGAATATGTTATAAAAATGGGAGTTCCTATTTTAAAAAAACGCAGTTGATATCCGTTTGACCAATGGCAGCGCCATCTAGCGGGCCAACTATAGCGCCATCTGGTTTCCCCCTTCAAGCTAGACAAGTTTCGTTCTTTGTAGTTTTTTCGTTTGACGCTTGTTTCGTGAGATATTTGGCCCGGTCACGATCAATTGACTACCATATATAAACCTAACTAACCTACGGATATCACACACATCCATGCCAGAGGCAGGATTAGAACCTGCGACCGTAGCAGTAGCGCAGTTCCGGACTGAAGCGGGTAGAACCGCTCGGTCACAGCGGCAGGCTGGTTTTCCTCCTGTTGCTGCAGTGGCTGTTGTAAATATACTGTAAATAAAAAAATTCACTGCTCTCTCTCTCTCTCTGTCTCTCTATTAGTAATAAGTGTGTATCTTTACAGACATACGATAAATAAAAACAAATTACCAAAGAATTTTTCTAAATATATATTATACTTATAAATAAGAACTGAAATTACCACGGATTTTTTGTAAGTAAAAAATTACGAAAGAACTTTTATTTTCTTAATTATATATTGTAAAGGTGATTATAATTAAAGTTAAACTTTCAAAACTCTGCATAAATAACACTACTGCTCAGAATGACGTCAAGTTGCAACAGAATAATATCGGAGAAGGGGGAAAACGCATAGCAGAGGAAAAATAAAATAGTGTGAAAGTTGATCAATAGATGGCGCCGTATGTATCAGAATACGTAAACGAAAACACCTGTCAAGCGCACGACCCATTGAAGATGGTATAAACATGTCGGATACACGGCTCTTCCTTCTTTCGCGACTGCGACGTTCGCCATGACTGTCTCAATGAAGGATCGTGTTCTGATTGTAAAGCTGTATTACAAGAATGATGACTGTGCACACGGCGCTATGCAGAAGTTACGGACACTGAAGGGTTTGAAAAAATTCGTTTTTACGATGACTGCCGTGGGTCTGGAGAAAATGATTCGGAAATTCGAAATGACGGATTCTTTTGATATGCAACCTGGTAGAGGGAGGTAACGAATTGATTCGACGTCTGTGGAAGCAGTGACCACAGCAATGCAGGAGGAGATGAGTGGTGGTGTGCAAACGTGCAGTGTACGGAGATTGGCCTGGACATTGGACATACCCATGAGCACGGTACGTAAAATCCTACGAAACATCCTTCTTTGCTATCCATTCAAAATTACCCATGTGCACGAGTTGCTTCCTGTGGACCTGCCAGCAAGAGAGACCTTTGCTTTAGAATTTCTTGCTCGCATGGAAATGGACAATCAGTGGCCGTGAAAGATTTTGTGGACACACGAAGCCCACTTGCATCTGGCAGGATATGTCAATACACAGAATTGTCGAATATGGGCAACGGAAAATCCACACGCAAATCAACCAGTACAACTTCATCCTGAAAAGGTCACTGTGTTGTGCGAGTTTATGGCATCATTTACCATAGGGCCATATTTTTTCGAGGAGGCAGGTGCTCCCGGTCCTGTTACCTTTACCGTTCTACATCTACATGTACATCCATACTCCGTAAGCCACCTGACGGTGTGTGGCGGAGGGTACCTTGAGTACCTCTATCGGTTCTCCCTTCTATTCCAGTCTCGTATTCTTCGTGGAAAGAAGGATTGTCGGTATGCCTCTGTGTGGGCTCTAATCTCTCTGATTTTATCCTCATGGACTCTTCGCGAGATATACGTAGGAGGGAGCAATATACTGCTTGACTCCACGGTGAAGGTATGCTCTCGAAACTTCAACAAAAGCCCGTACCGAGCTATTGAGCGTCTCTCCTGCAGAGTCTTCCACTGGGGTTTATCTATCATCTCCGTAACGCTTTCGCGATTACTAAATGATCCTGTAACGAAGCGCGCTGCTCGCCTTTGGATCTTCTCTATCTCTTCTATCAACCTTATCTGGTACGGATCCCATACTGCTGAGCAGTATTCAAGTAGTGGGCGAACAAGCGTACTGTAACCTACTTCCTTTGTTTTCGGATTGCATTTACTTAGGATTCTTCCAATGGATCTCAGTCTGGCATCTGCTTTACCGACGATCGACTTTATATGCTCATTCCATTTTAAATCACTCTTAATGCGTACTCCCAGATAATTTATGGAAATAACTGCTTCCAGTTGCTGACCTGCTATATTGTAGCTAAATGATATGGGATCTTTCTTTCTGTGTATTCGCAGCACATTACACTCCTCTACATTGAGATTCAATTGCCATTCCCTGCACCATGCGTCAATTCGCTGCAGATCCTCCTGCATTTCAGAACAATTTTTCATTGTTACAACCTCTCGATGTACCACAGCATCATCCGCAAAAAGCCTCAGTGAACTTCCGATGTCATCCACAAGGTCATTTATGTATATCGTGAATAGCAACGGTCCTACGACACTCCCCTGCGGCACACCTGAAATCACTCTTACTTCGGAAGACTTCTCTCCATTAAGAATGACATGCTGCGCTCTGTTATCTAGGAACTCTTCAATCTAATCACACAATTGGTCTGGTAGTCCATATGCTCTCACTTTGTTCATTAAATGACTGTGAGGAACTGTATCAAACGCCTTGCGGAAGTCAAGAAACACGGCATCTACCTGGGAACCCGTGTCTATGCCCCTCTGAGTCTCGTGGACGAATAGCGCGAGCTGGGTTTCACACGATCGTCTTTTTCGAAATCCCATGCTGATTCCTACAGAGTAGATTTCTAGTTTCCAGAAAAATCATTATACTCGAACATAATACGTGTTCCAAAATTCTACAACTGATCGACGTTAGAGATATAGGTCTATAGTTCTGCACATCTGTTCAACGTCCCTTCTTGAAAACGGGGTGACCTGTGCTCTTTTCCAATCCTTTGCAACGCTACGCTCTTCTAGAGACCTACGGTGCACCGCTGCAAGAAGGGGGGCAAGTGCCTTCGCGTACTCTGTGTAAAATCGAACTGGTATCCCATCAGGTCCAGCGGCCTTTCCTCCTTTGAGCGATTTTAATTGTTTCTCTATCACTCTGTCGTCTATTTCGATATCTACCATTTTGCCATCTGTGCGAAAATCTAGAGAAGGAACTACAGTGCAGTCTTCCTCTGTGAAACAGCTTTAGAAAAAGACATTTAGTATTTCGGCCTTTAGTCTGTCATCATCTGTTTCAGTATCATTTTGGTCACAGAGGGTTTGGACATTTTGTTTTGATCCACCTACAGCTTTGACATAAGACCAAAATTTCTTACGATTTTCTGCCAAGTCAGTAAATAGAACTTTACTTTCGAATTCATTGAACGCCTCTCGCATGGAGGTTAATAATCCAATTTGAATTTGATTTGATTGATGCTTTTTATGCGGTTTTTGGCCTCAAGACAATTAAGAACCGATCTTTCCCATCCGATGTGATATGAGCTTGCCGTGGTAGATGGGCTTACGTAACTAACAATATCACATCTGTACAACCATGCACACTGAATAACACAGTTTGTTTAACGTCAAATGTACACCTTAGGCATTGTTGTATGATTCATTTGTCATTTGTAGTCGACCACTATTAAATTATGATGCTTTCAGCGCTATCAATTGCTACATTTTGTAACTATTTATTTTTCTTCCGCTATACGTTTTCCCTCAGCTGTGATAATATTCCGTTGCGATTTGACGTCATTCTGACCAGTGGTGTTATTTCTACAGCGGTTTGAAAGCTTAACTTTAATTATAATCACCTTGCATATATATTTGATATTTACAAGTCCAGGGTATTTATAAATGAATATCGGGGTATTAACGCTTTATAATATTTATTATATTAAACTTACAGTTATAAATGATATGTCAAATTAAAGAGCAACTCAAACAGTTTTACCAAAAACCTTATAAATGTTCAATGTGAGCACCATTTGTCACACGGTGCAAATCAAGTCTATAGCCGAGTTCTTCCCAAACGTTGATCAGTGTGTGTCGTCAGTGATTGTAGCAACAGCTGCTTCAATCCGGTTTCTTACTTCAGGGAGGTCTGCTAGTAGCGGAGGCACGTACACACGATCCTTGATGAAGCCACAAAGGAAAAAATCTCATGGCGTTAGGTCGGGTGATCACTGAAGACACAGTTATCAAAGTTTCGGAAGAACTCGGCTATAGACTTGATTTGCACCGTGTGACAAATGATGCTCACATTGAACATTTATAAGGTTCTTGGTAAAACTGTTTGAGTTGCTCTTTCATTTGACGTATCATTTGTAACTGTAAGTTTAATATAATAAATGTTATAAAGCGTTAATACCCCGATATTCATTTATAATAAAGGCTGTTCTTCCTCATTTATGAACTATCCTCTCCCTGAGTATGTAAGATTTTTTTATTTATTGATCGTGTTCAAAAAAACTTTAAAAAAGCATTTTTGAGCATAATATTTTTAATATTTTTTCGCTTATATACATACATATTCTTTACAGTACTGCCATTCAGTTCATGTTTATATGCCTTGAATTCAGCTTGCATTTAATCCTCTCAGGGTTGTTACATACATTGGTATTCCCTCAGCATATTCAGTATCCACACTTAGAGGATAAACTTTTATAGATTTGCGCCATGTGTCGAATAGACGTATTAATATGCTGGTCCGACTTCTCTTTGCTGGCTTGCAAATATGTAATAAAGTCATGGAATATTGGTCTAACATATTGTGCCAGTGCCACACTGTTTGTCTGACACAATCATTAATGCACAGTACACGTCACGTAAATGCACTACACTTTAATATTTGATGTATATGACTGCATCATCATCACTTAGATCGAGATTTGCCTCTCTATTCATGACCACTACTGCTGATTCACCTTTTAAAATCCCAACATTAATTGGTGTAAGCAGAGAACTATACTCATCAGTCTTTTTTTTTCAGTGTACTCAGTCATACCAGATAAGCAGGCTAATTCCAGCCACATATATTGCACTTCAGTACCACTTCGCTGCAAATTCACTATGTCGATAACAACTTCAAAGTAGCTCTCTGGCGCTAGCCCCACATTGGCACGCTTCAAGCCGCTTGCTGTCTAATTGTACGTACTAGTCAAGAACAGTGGCATCATTCTGTTAGTAGCAATACACATTGGCTGTTTCGATGGTGCTGCTGATGGCTGTGGTCAATCGTATGCCAGCAGGTAGGATAACTCAAATAAAACTGCCGCTGCTGCTGTGATTGCTGGTGGTCAATTGCTGACAGGTCGCGGATCTCAGATTGTAATGCTACAGCTGCCACTACTGCTGTTGGTAGCTGTGTGGAGTCATGCAGTTCCACAACAATAATAAAACAGTAACGTAAATATATATGCACACACACAAACACACACACACACACACACACACACACACACACACACATATATATATATATATATATATATATATATATATATATATATAGTTAGCAAGTATTTACTTTCAAAAGCAGTCTTCTTATTATTTTTCCTGAATGCTGACTGCCTCTGAATGCGATTCATCATTATTACTGCTCAAAGTACCGAACACAAATGGCATTGGTGCTACTCAGGCATTTGGTTGCATAAAATGTCATTGTCATTAAAAATATATCACATTTTCAAACCAACAGCTTAATTCATGGAATCAATACTAGAAATAAGAATAATCTTCACAAGGATTTAATGTCACTTGGTCTTGTACAAAAAGGTGTGCGTTATTCAGGAACACACATTTTCAATATCTTGCCAGCAGCCATAAAAAGCTTAACAACCAATGAAATTCAGTTTAAGAGAAGCCTAAAGGATTTATTGGTGGCCAGCTCCCACTCCATTGATGAATTTCTCAGTAGAATTAACTGATTTGTGTGTGTGATATTATAACTTCTGCACAATTTCAGTGCAGTAATGTGCTCATTGTAAATGTGTGTGTGTGTGTGTGTGTGTGTGTGTGTGTAAGTACAATCTAACTTCTGCACCATTTCAGTGCAGTAATTTGTTCATTGTAAATAAGTATTATAGTACTTGTATTGCACATTTATTACCTTATAAATAAATAAATAAACATTTTTATTTTAGATTCAGTGCATTAGTATTTGTAAAATGACTCTTTCATATAGTGTTCATTAAAAAATGATGATCATTCCACTTGGGACCTGTGGAATGGTACACTAGCTTATTTGTTTTAGGTGTAAATATTTGTCATGTATTGTTGTTTTTCTGACATGTTCTACATCCTGGAGGACCTCCTAACTACGGATCAATTGGAATGAAAGTAAATTTAATCTAATCTAATGCTATTCCATGCCGAGTCCCTGAGCCCAGGGGCCCATTGGCTGAAAGGTACCGATATTCAAACGCTTTTTGACCTGGCAAAACAGAAGACAAGGGAGGAGAGGGAGTTGAGGGACGGAGATGGTCCAGAGAGAGGCAGAGCAACATTATGTAAGAGATCAATTAGTTGCAGTTAATTAAGTTGTTACCTCATCAAGGGTCGGGGATTAGGGTCATGAATTAGATAAAAATGGCCAGGAAATGGCTCTGTCATAATACTTCCCACATATACCTATGAGTTTTATGCGAGCTGCAGTGCCTTCAATAGCCATATGCGACATTTTGATATTCTCTAACTTGCTACATGCAAACTATTAGTCCTAAAGAAAAAATGAAGGGGACCTTTTTGTAGGAAATTTAATATAATTAAATTTTTTACTGGCATATGTTTTCGCTAGAGGCCACAGTTTTCGAGTTATTGAAGAAAAACGCATTTGAAGGTCACTTTTGTACGTTTCTCTAATAATTCGAAAACTACATCCTCCGGCGAGAACATATCCCGGTAAAAAATTTAACTACATTAAATTTGCTACAAAAAGGTCCCATTCACTTTTTCTGTAGGACTCAGAATTCACACACAGTGAGCAAGAGGATATGAAAATCTTACACATGGTATTTGAAGGTGCTGCAGGTTGCATTAAACCCATAGGTATGGGTAGCTGAATCATCCTGTATTTTGTATACAGATAAAAATGATCAGAAAGATGCAATTAAAATGTAAATATTGAATATAAAATGATAATAAAGAAAATTTAAATATTGTATATCGAATGAAAAACAACAAATTAAAATGGGAAATCTTGTATTTAAGTTTTTAGTGTACCTGATATTATTAGCAATGTATTAAGAAAAAATAGCTTTGTAAATAGAAACAATGTATATATGTATGTAAGAAAAAATTACTGTGTAAGTACACCAACAAAGCAAGTTGCGAAAAAGTAGTTTTTCAAATTATTATATACAAGAAAAAATAGCTCTGTAAAAAAAATACTGTGTGAATGTGATCAGAAAGAAATAGCTTCATAAATAAAAGCATAAAAGCAAAAATATACTAAACAACTAAAGTAAAAACTTTATTGCAAAAGAAATTGTTAATAATAAGTCATTAGTTAACTTGCTATATCGTTGTTATTATTTCCATACCAGTTCACTATAAAATTCTTGTTAATAATAATTTGCTTATAACAAACCTTTACCTCTCTCCATGATGCACAGACCTTGGATGAAGAGGCCTGGACAATTGACTAATCGTAAAGGGTGATATGGGGGAAGGGGCAGCTCGAATCTTATTGGTCATGGAGGAGGGAGTCCCACCATTCTAACACAGTCCAATTTGTCCACCTGTTTCCAACCAATTTTCTGTCATGTGATTGGTATTGACTAATGTCATGACATAGGCCTCTTGCCTAAGATACATGAGTAGGTCAGGGGCTCCCCTGCATTGACCTTGAACAATTTCCAGTGGTTCGGAGGGGGGGGGGAGGGGGGAGGGGAGTTGAGTGGTGACCTTCATTATATATAGCACAAATGTTTAACTGTTACTGGAAATATTTATCAGTGACCTTGAGATAAGATCGTTATCGCACCAAGAACTGGTACTGATAACCTACTGCTTGTCAGTTACAATGTTATCATAAAATTAGATATGCAAGTTGTCTATCCTCCTTCTCGCTGGGCTCATACTGGTACTGGTATCCTACTGATACAAAATAGATGTGTGCATTCACCATTATCAGCATTTAATTTAACATTACGACTGTGAACAGAGGTTGGCAGACTATGGCTACACAAATGTGTACATGAGATGAATGCTGTTTCTTTCACTCGTCCGTCTACTTTCAAGACAGTCTGCCTTTCTGTTTTTTCTTTTTTCCCTCAGCAGTGTATGTTTCCCTTCCTGTCGCTCCTTATTCAACTTCTGATGATTTACAGGTACTGCTCATGGATTCAAGAACCGTCTCAAGTTTGTTGACTGCACATACGGCCAGCCCCTGAATGGGTGCCATTTCCTGGCTGGAATGTTCTCAGCAAGCGGTCAGGACGCTAGCCCATCGATTGAAGCAACTGAAAAGTATCCTGTGGTAAACATAGCTTAAAATTTCGCGAATACCTCGCTATTTTTTCAAACTGAGTTTTCATGCTTCTTTATTCTATAAAAGTGAGCTGAGAAATTTGGGAACAGATATATGTGAAAACAGAAGCTCTTTTACTAAAATTATTTTCTTGGGGGGGTGGTCAGGATCTTGCCCTCCCCTGCGCTTGGATCCCTGCCTGGCTACCATTCATTGTGTACCTTGTTCACAGAACGCTGAATTTAAAAGGAAGAAAGGGCGATGAGGGTATAACGACCCGTCGACGAAGAGGTCATTAAAGATGGGGCACAACTTCGTATTGCCTGAGGACGGGGAAGTGTACGTTTTAGGAAACCACTCGGCATTTACCGAAGGAAACCTGCGCAAAACCGGAATGAGGATAACCGAACGGAGATTTAAACATTACTCTTGCCGACAAATTATAGAAAAATGGAGAAAAAGCAAAAGCGGCAAGGACAGGTTACATGCCCGATGTATATGATTGCATCCCTGTGGCATGAATTGCTGTAAGCCAAACGCTAGGCTAGCTGGCGGGCTGCTGTACGCCTGTTGCCAACAGACCTTAGCACAGCGCAACTTTTCTTGGCACGCACGCGCTTACTGTCTTAAAAAGGTCTCGAAGGTAACGAGCGACTTTCTGATGGGAACGGAAACGATATAGCTATAAAATACATCTTGCTGCGATATAACTCTCCTTTGGAAGTAGTTCGCCCTCCGTCTCATTAGATCAGTAAGTGCAGATCGATAACCGTCAGTTATCTGCACGTATTGCACAAGACATATAACGCACAAGCAGGAAAGATTCCATATGCCGCGTTAGCGACTGTTAGTGTACGTGTGGGTTTTAGTGGCTTCTCACACCTGTCTAGATAAACGCCGGGCTGCTTCTCCACTTCCGTCTCAGAAACACAATATAAAACAGTTATTCACTACACGATTTCCTGCATATGAAACAGCTTAAATTGTCTAATTACTTTACACATAAGTTAATGTGCTAAATATTTAACGTTAAGCATCTAAGAGAGAAAAGTTTAGAAAAGGCTTTAAATTATGCTTAAAGTTTGTTGGAAGTTGCTAAGTGCTACCATTACGAAACACTGAATGAATATATTAGGGGGAATATATTAGGGGGAATTTGCGCTCCATTTTAAACAAAAGAAAGTTTTTCACGCATCTCAGTGTGTATGACTTCATATCTCCTGAGCTATGAGTCGTGTAGTAATATAATTTTGCAGCTACATTCAGTAATATACAATGATGAACCGAAACATTATGACCACTGCCCACAGCGACGGTGGCGTTGCGGGCACGTGATGCCGTAACGAAAGATTATAAGCGGAGCAGACACGGACGGGGGATCACCCTTGCGAAGATATGGGCTGCAGACGGGGAAATCCATTGAGATAAGCAACTTTGACAAAGGACAGTTTATTATTACGCAGAGCCTGTGAACGAGTATCTCGAAAACGGCGAAGCTGGTCGAATGTTCGAGTGCTGCTGTCGTGAGCGTCTACAGAAGGACGGTGAAAGTATCACTAGCCGCCAAATGGTCGGACGTCTGCGACTCTTCATAGAACATGCGGTTCGGAGGCTTGTCTGATCTGTAAAGCAGGATAGATGGTCATCTGTGGCATCTGTGCCGAAAGAGCACAACGCTGGAGCTCCGCAGCAGACCACACCTGTGTGTTCACATATTGACCGAACGATACTGTGAATGACGATAACAGTGGGCACAGAACCATCTTGATTCGACCGTCGATCAATGTAAACGTGTCGGCTCTTCGGATGCTACACTAGGTCACTGGTCGTCTCCACAAACGCCATCATCCAGATGAACGGCGGCTTGAAACGTGCAGCGCGCCACGGTCGTAGGCTGGTGGGAGGAGCTGTATTACGGTATGGGAGGCACTCTCCTGCACTTACATGGGACCTTTGGTAGTAATCGAAGACACGATGACAGCTGGGAACCACGTGGATCGCTTCATGCTTGATGTCTTCCCCGACGGCGATATCATCTTGTAGCAGTATAATTGTCCATGTCTCGGAGCCAGAACGGTGCTACGGTGGTTTGAGGAGCATTATAGTGAACTCACGTAGATTCCTCGGCGGCCAAATTCGTCTGATGTATATCCTGTGGAATCCATCCGGGTCGCTATCGGTTGGCATCACTGAGCTCGCTCAGCTCAGCAGAAGAACTGCGTTTCTAAACCTGTTAATTCGTAACTGGGCATTTACGTACAAATGAGAATTGCATCCTCTATTGGAATCTGCTATTATGGAGTCTTCCTGATTACTAGTACTACAACGAAACGTAGAGCTTTACAGTATACTGTAAGCTAAGATCTGCGCTCGGCATAAATGGTATAACAGCTTGTTTGTCTGCTTAGCAGTCATTTCCTAAAAGATGTAGTGTCTCACGCAACCGACAATCATTTTGGCATGATTTTAGTTTTCTTGTAATTAGTACAGTCGCAAGGAATTAGTAGTAGGCCTATGGACTTCCGGTCGTTGTAGTACGAGAAATCAGTAAGACTCCGTAATAGCTGATTCCAGGACAAGATGCAGTTCCTGTTTGTACATAAACACGCCATTAAGGGAGGTTTACTACCTTTGGCCCGAAAAAAGCATGCTTTTGAGAATTTTTTTCTCGGAATGTGTTATAGATATCAATGTCAAATTTTGTCAAAATCTTTATTGATATTTCCTCTACAAATTGGAATTTATCAACCGGAAATGTCGATGAGCAATGGCGGAAGTGCCGTCGGAACGAAACAAAATTTCGATGTAGACCTCCACGCGCGGTATGTCACAGGTCAGCCGGCTCGTCTGAAATCAAAATTGAGTTGACGTTAGCTAAGTATATAAGATTCTTTAGGAGATGTACCTCACTTAAGTTATTTGGACCATAGGAAACAAAATGGCGGCCATTTGAAGAAAAATAGTTTTTTTCGTCGATTTTTCGACTTCGTCGGCCAATCAAAAATATTTATAGTTGATGGATCGGAATAAAAGTGATACAACTCCTACACAATTTAGTTAGCTTCGTCGGAAACAAAGAATCATGCCAGTTGGTTCAGTAGATTTGAAGTTACCATACCGCGCGATAAAAAAACGTCATTTCGAGAAAAACACGCTTGAAGTTTTGACTACACATAAATGCAACGTACGGTCAATCTGCTGTTCCGGGTCCATAAAGTAGTCCTTCCTCTTCCTTATAGAGGGTGTTTTGCTCGATCTAGGCCATCCTATGCTGCTCCAGAGCCGCTCGTACGGCCGGCGACAAGCCGTTTCCGGCCGCTTGAATCCGGTGGTCGTCCGAATGCTTGGAGAACTGAGTCGAATAGAGTCCCAGGGTGAAGTCCATCGTTGTAATGGTCTTCAGAATTGCTGAATACTCTTCGTTGAAGCTGCTCAGTGCCAGGAAAGTCGCAATCTCCACAGTCTTCGCACCAGAATGCAAGTGATTGGGGGTTAACTTCCAAACACACGCGTTCAAACTTTCATTTGAATTTTGTGTGTTTCCTCCCAAGCACCAGTAGAATAACTCGTCCTCTGAAAGAAAAAAGCTGGTGTGTGAGAAATGCCGATTTCAGGCACGTGCATTTTTTTGTTCAACTGCGAATAACAAACATTTCCGTTCCGGAAAAACCGTTTCAGGGGTGGATTCTAAACACTTTTATGGATCCAAAAATGCAATTAAAAAAGTAGATTTTTTGAACCAAAATATAGTGAACCTCTCCTTAAGAGTTAACAGTGTTAGAAACACGGTTTGTCTGCTGAGCTGAGCGAGCGAGGGAGCTCAGGCCTACCTTCGTGACGGGCGCCCTGCGGCTGCTACTTTCTGAGGTATTTGTGGATACTGTGTGGGGAATAGACTCTGCGCTAGAGAAGTAATAAATTAAAACATCATGTCTGATGCTGAAATCTGCCTGCATGGACGTTGAAAATGTAGTAAGCGGTAAACTTCCTTCTTTTCATAATTTTGTGGGGAGTGTCACCGAGAAACAGTTTCGTAAAGGCTTCAAGTTGTTTGTAATATTTGTTGCAAGTCGCTAAGCGCTCTCATTATCAAATACTGGATGAATAAAAGCCGGGGATTTGCGAGTCGTCATTTACGCTGCCTCAACACAAACACACAGTTTCTAACTGTAATAACTGTCTTATTGTGTTAAACTTTTAATAGAAGGGTATACCTCTTGATGAGCAGATAATGACAATGATTTAAACTTTTAAACTTTGTCAATAATTACGCGAAATATTGCAAATCTAATTTTTGTTGCCTCTGGAAGCCATTAGATAGGCAGCCTGCAACCGGTACCGGATTCCGGGTTTCCGGATAGTTGCTTCCTCATATAGATGAGTGTTTTTGAACCCTTTGCAATACACGACCCCTTTCCAAATAAAAAAAAATTCTTGCTACCCCCCAGAACCGTAATAAAACTGTGTCAGTGATTTCAAAGGCATCGTATTTAATTTTCTTTCTCCACGATAAAGGATGACAGCCAAAACAGTTGCAGGATAAAGATTTATTAAAATTCTTGACCAGAGTTTCGGTATATATAAATATACCTTCATCAGAAGTAAAAAATCTAAAATTACATCATGCAATGGAGATTAATAAAACAACTGTAATTTTAGATTTTTTTACTTCTGATGAAGGTATATTTATATATATCGAAACCTTGGTCAAGAACTTAAATAAATCTTTATCCTGCAACTGCTTTGACTGTCATCCTTTATCGTGAAGAATTTCAACAGTTGCTGTTTCAGCCATGTTTAAAATCTTGTAATTTTCTTTCTATTGATACTATACTGACGGAGATATCGAATGCACTGTGCAAGATAGTCGCAGCAGCCTGCGGGCAGTGAATTTAGAGTAACGACATTTCGGGAATAGATTTGTCTAGATAACGCATTTAGGTGATCAACATTGCAAGATCACAGCCTAATGTAAGCGCGAGATACGCCATTGAAAATGTGGAATGCTGTTGTACAGATGCCGGACGCTAGTTTGTGGGATGGAATTCCATGCGTGCTGCACTTGGTCGGTCAGTACACAGACGGTTAATGCTGTTCGTGGGTGACGCTGGACTTCTCGTCCGATGATGTCCCCTATGTGCTCCACTGGAGACGGATCTGCCTATCGAGCAGGCGAAGGCAACATGTCGACACTATGTAGAGCATGTTGGACTACATCAGCGGTATGTAGGCGAGCGTTCTCCTGTTGGAAGACATCCCCTGAAGGGCTGTTCGTGAATGTCAGCACAACGGGTCGTATCACCAGACTGACGTATAAATTTGCAATCAGGGTGCATGGGATAACCGCGAAATTGCTCCTGCTGTCATAAGAAATCGCACCCCAGACAATAACTGTCCGGTGTGTCTAGCACGCAGATTGTTTGCAGAGCCTCGACTGGCCTCCTCCTACCCAACACACGGCCATCGCTGGCAACGGAGCAGAATCAGCTTTCATCAGAAAACACAACACCCTGCCCTCCAATGAGCTCTCGCTTGACACCACTGAAGTCGTAAATGGCCGTGGTTTGGGGTCAGCGGAATGCACGCTACAGAGCATGTCGTTCGGGGCTGTCCTTGAAGTAACCGATTTGTAACGGTTCTTTGTGTCACTGTGGTGCCAACTAACTGTTGCTCCAATTTCTGCTGCAGATGCTGAGCCAGAGCCATATGCCGAACATGATAGTCTTCCACCTCGATAGAAACCACTTTTTCTGCAGTATCGCAGAAGGAACACGCAGCTTCTCGTAGCCGTATTATAGGACCTCGTTCCAACACAGTGAGGTGTTGATAATGGTGTCTTTGTCGCCTTAAAGGCATTCTTGACTAACAGCAACTCACCACAAGGTAACTAACGCTCACGACCATTATAGTGTGTATTTAAAGAAAACCTGATTTGCATTCTCATAGCGCTGCTACTAGTGCCATTCTTACGCTACAGGCACGAAATTTGGACATAATCTTTCAGATGTAGATACACGCCTAAGAACTTTCATTTATGTCATACAACTCTTTCTTGGTGTTGCGATTTTTCCCGTCAGTGTATATATTCTTCGCCGAGGCGGAGGCGTGGTGGCGAGATGAGGTCAGCGGTCAGTTTGGCGCCCGTTTCAGCTCGCTTCAATCAGTTATCCAAGTACGCCAGCGAGTGCAGACGTGATTATTGTGTCCTTGCGCTTCGCTACGAGCGAGCACAAAATAGAAATTTTGCCAAAAGATCTGCGCAGCCCTCCACGTCTGGTGTAAGTGGCAGAGGTGGAAGCGAACCAAAGTCGAAGAAAATAGACTTTATGAAGACAGTTATTTGAAATACAGTCCTACTGTCGTAAATAATGGCGTGTAATCTACGGTGAAATATTCTCACATGAGAGTATGAAACCGTTCAAATTTATGGGTCACCACTCAGCTAATTTTCCAAGGAAGCTGATAAACAGTTGGATTTCTTCGAAAGGAAGCTGAAAACCATTAACCGGCAGCAAACTACTACGATTCAGGTAGTAAAATAGTTCTGTTATTTGTCGATTAAAATAATGTTATTGATTATTTATTTGATTTTTTCATTGAACAATATGTTTTATCTGTTTTAAGTATCCACTGTGAACGAGAAATCGTTATTAGCCAGCTACCGAGTCGCATACAGAGTCGCGAAAGCAGGGAAGCCGCATCCAGATACCAGGAATCTCATTTTGCTAGCAGCCCTATACATCGCTGAAATTATATTAGACAAGCAGGAGGCAAAGAAGCTACAATGGATACCACTTTCTGATAATACCAGAGAGTACAGAATATAAATGTAGACAACATTGTACGTGGAGCGCAGCGATCTGGTGCTATAGTCTGATTGAGTGCACAGTGTATAGCGTACAGTGTACGGTCTGTGTATCACGTGAGAACCCGAGGAGCTGCCAGCAACAGCCATAGTGGGCCAAAAAAAATCAGAGGATGGCTTTTACAGAAGCCGAAATCGGTCACAATAAACAAATGTGGTTGCGATCTCAACTGTTGTTTTAATCAAACAATACAGAATAAACGATATGGCCTGTGACATTCGAGGACAATTAGTCGAAAAATTAGAGAAGGGCCCAAAGTTTGCTTTTCAGTTTGATAAATCTACTGTTGTTTCAGGCAGTGCGCAATGTATGATATTTGTGCGCTTTGAAGCAGATCAGAGTACCATAGAAGACATTTTATTTTGCGTAGCGCTTCCTGCAAACACTAGTGGCAAGTATTTGTAGGACACGTTTTTAGAAAACACTCGCAACTACGAAACTGATTGGACAAAACGTTTCGCCATTTATAGTGATGGTGCTAAAGCTATGGCTGCCAATAAAAATAGGATTGATGCGAAATTGAAATCAATAGTGTCATATGTTTCATGAACACACTGTTTTCTTCAGCGACAAGCTCTGGCTGCCACGGTTTTACTTTCTGATTTAAATCATAGGCTTAAAGAGGTGAGCAAAGTTGTAAACATTATTAAAACTAAAAGGTTACAAATTCGACTATTTAGAATCATTTGTAAAGACACTGGTTCGCTTCATAAAAATCTCCTTTATTAGATAGAGCTCAGGTGGCTTTGCAAAGGAAAAGTATTTACACAAGTTCTGTAACTAAAAGCTGAATTGTTAATGTTCTTACAAGATTCTAAATCTGGATATACGAATTATTTTTGTGAACCTATCTGACTGTTAAAACTAGCATTTCTCGATGACCTTCTTAACCACCTAATTATTCTGAACAAGAGCCTCCAAAGGAGAGAAGAAAACATTATAACGGCCAAGCATAAAATCAAAGAATTCCTCGGAAAACTTCATTTGCGGTCAACGTCTTTACAAAAGATGATTTTTTAGCCTTTCTCTTTGGATCAGAAGATTGTCGAAGAAACGGCAAGAGACCAGTAAGTTCTCGCATACCCTGCATAATACAGAGCCAGCATAATTTGGAAGAGAAACTATTAAATTACCAGAACTGAATTCCGAAACTGGCGACGGGCATAGGTGGATACTAAATCCTTCATTGGACATGTCAATAAAACTGGCTAATTTCAGCACGAGGATGAAGGCAGCCCTTACAGATTTTGTTGCTGATGGCATGCTTGAAATCGAATTTAATTAGCAAAAGATTGACGTCTTCTGGATTAAGAGAAAAGAAGAATATCCACAGCTGGCAAATGGAAGCTTTGTAACTATTAATGATATCCGCCTTTTCCTACCTATGTGAACTGGCATTATCTTCAATGTTAAACATAAAACCTAAGAAGAGAAATAGACTTCAGTTAGAAAATGATTTGATCATTTGTGTCTCAAAAATAGAACGACAATTTGACAAATCATTTTTAAACGGGCACAGCCTCCTCAGTGAAATTATTGTATTTTTATTGTAGTCCAGGTTCTACAAGCCTTGCTTACTTTTATCTGGCTAAGTGGCACCTGCGACAGATATCGCTGGTTTCGTCCTATGAATAACATCTGTTGAAACAATTATATCCTGGTAAGTGTCAAGTATGATTTTAAATAATATAAATTCGAGATATTAATCATTAATCATCAAACTGCAGTTGTGCCGATCAAGCGCTGTGCATTTGCTTATAATCGTTGAATCGTGCCGTTGTTGTTACTGACTTTAAAAAATGGTTCAAATGGCTCTGAGCACTATGGGACTCAACTGATGAGGTCATTAGTCCCCTAGAACTTAGAACTAGTTAAACCTAACTAACCTAAGGACATCACAAACATCCATGCCCGAGGCAGGATTCGAACCTGCGACCGTAGCGGTCTTGCGGTTCTAGACTGCAGCGCCTTTAACCGCACGGCCACTTCGGCCGGCTACTGACTTTTCTCTCGACATTATGGCTTATACTCCGCGGGAAAGAAATGACAATGAGATAACAGAAAGCATGGAAGAATAAATACCGTAATGTTTACATCGATATATTGTTACGATGATCATGGTGCAGTCAAACCGCGCTTAACGAGCACTTTCAGTAAAGATTGATTCGCGTAACTAGCAATACACAATGTAGTTATGTAAAAGGACGAATTCCTTAACGAACAATGTTTCGCGCAAATAGTCTGTTCAGTGCATTTTTAGTCTTCGGTAACCATTTCAAAAACTACCTCTATCATACCTAGACCTCTTCAGCTGCTATAGCTCGACACTAAGTCGCTCGCTGTTTATGACCTTCCGCCTTGTACAGCAGAAGCTACCTCTGTTCTGTCCTCCTCGACGATGTTGCGAATTCTCTGTGCAAGCTCTCCAAACTTTGAAGTCTCGTGTTAATTCATTTCCTTCAAATAGCTATTTATGAAGTCTGATATAGATTTATTGTCGTCAACCATCACGAATTCAGTAAAGCTGTCCATTAACCAACACGGAGAGAGATGTTTCATTCAACTAGCCGTCTTCTGTATTTAGCACTCATTTTGAAGAGTAGGCAAAAACAAATGTCTTTACGCAACTTTCTTGTAAAACAGGACGTATAGTAATATAAATTATGTTACTATTTTGTAAAATGTTTTGGCATTTTTTTGGAATGGAATGCATGATCCTTTATTTACGTAAATTCCTACAGGAAAATATGTGTCGCGTATTGAGTGTTTCGCATTGCAGGTAAAACTCAGAATCGAGTTATGCCCGTTAAGCGAGGTCCCATTGTAAATTCGTGAAGTAGGTCTTATTTAGAATGTCTCAAAGCTACTTAACTGATCTTCTTCATTTAGTTGTCGATCGGTTCCTGAAAACAGTTTTCAGATTTTGTGTTTACTCATCGTTAAAACGGTGTATTTGTCATGAAACAGTCTGCGTTCTATTCAATTCAGAATTAATGTTAAACAAGGAATTACGTAAATTTAATAAAAAATAAATTTCACATTGCTTAGGCCTAGGTTTTCGTATTACGGAACACCTAGCATTCAGACTTGCACTGGGTTGGTTGCTTCATTAACTTTCAGCCAGTTTCAAAAGAAAACAACATCTCTTCTTAATTAATTTCGAGAATTTTCGGTGAATTTTATTACAAATTTATGTAATAGTTTTTTAGAAGATATTTTTCAGCTATTTATGAAGCACAATCAAAAGAACAAAATAACACTGATTCGGCAATCTCCATTAACGACACGAAAAAAATGAGAAATGAACCAGGTGACAAACAACGACGATTTTGTGGAAATACCGATCAAGTCACAGAGCTACGAAAATAGAAACAACGTGAATATACAGTATGTCAATTACAATCTGAGATGAGCTAGCCGGCCGTGGTGGCCAAGCGGTTAAAGGCGCTACAGTCTGGAACCGCGCGGCCGCTACGGTCGCAGGTTCGAATCCTGCCTCGGGCATGGCTGTGTGTGATGTCCTTAGGTTAGTTAGGTTTAAGTAGTTCTAAGTTCTAGGGGACTGATGACCTTAGAAGTTAAGTCCCATAGTGCTCAGAGCCATTTGAACGATTTTTAACTAGATGAGCTCATGCGTCCTAGATCCGCTCAATAGAAACTGCTGTACTTCGTGCGTTCTCTCACTGCTGCCAATCATAGCGGTCTATTGTTTCATTCAAAGCACGGTCATTGAAATGCATTTTGGTAACCACGGCGCAAAGCCTTGCACGGGAGCTATTTGTGCGTTGTTGCAGCCACTTTGTATCGTATTTGCATCTTTTAAATGTGCTTTCAAGAATTTTAGTTCCGTGTGATATTTTTACCACAGCAGATGATCGGCAAGAAAACTAAGTTGTCAGTACTGCACAAGACGCTGCCCCTGCACCGTCGCTCCCACCCGGAAGTTAATGTGGTCGTTCCCCTCTCCACATAAACGTCTTAGAAGTGAACTCGTACATTCTGTACATCACCCTCGCCTTTCTAGTTCCTTTCTGTAGATGTCTGAAGAGTTCTACAGAGATCGTGTCACTTCTCACCGCTGTAAGTCTTTGCGTATTCGAAGTGTTCGAGACGTTTCAATGACATTCATATTCGTTACTACAAGAAAGTACCACGTATGCACGTGACCGACTTTAAAAAGTGCTTTCACGAAACCTTGTCACTTCAGTGTGACACAAAACATGTTATCGGCCATGCCGCAACTGCTTCCTACTGCGACCGCGGCCCTCAGAACAAGACTTAACGATCGCGCTGGGGGTCGCGACCGACTGTTTGAAAAACACTGATATAGATGACTTCATGGCTTCAGGGAAGGCATTCGTCCACAAAAATAAAATAACTCTAAATCTAGGATAAGCGGATGCAGGGGCGACGCCACAGAGGAAGGAGACATATAGCCTGTTGACAATAGATTAACCAGGCCGAAAAAAATGGTTCAAATGGCTCTGAGCACTATGGGACTTAACATTTGAGGTCATCAGTCCCCTAGAACTTAGAACTACTTAAACCTAACTAACCTAAGGACATCACACACATCCATGCCCGAGGCAGGATTCGAACCTGCGACCGTAGCGGTCGCGCGGTTCCAGACTGAAGCGCCTAGAACCGCTCGGCCACCCCGGCCGGCAACTAGGCCGAGAGCAGTAACGCAAGCTGGACAGTAGCAACAGAAGGAAGTGGCAGTGACCTAAGATACAGTATCTCGCTCGCGTTCCTGTTTGCTAACTTGACTCACCCATCGATGATAACTGGCCATGTGACGGTTTATCGGCGTAAATAAAGAAAATAGACATAAGATTGAAGTTTTGGTATTCCAACCATGTATCATTTTACATTAGAGAGACATCTTCTCTATCGATTGCTACTGTTGTCAATCGAGAAAGCTACATGACAGCTACATGAAGCTTTGCAACCGTTCCCGACGCTTCTAGAGGTTACATTCATGCCTCATCCTTGGCGTCACTGTCTTTAATGTGAGATAAGCGACCTTAGGTATTTGGCAACACTTTCCCAGCGCTGCAAGCAGAAATTTAAGCTGTAAACACTTCCGCGAACTGCAATACTGACAACGGTCGTATCAATAACAGATAAACAGCGGGAAAACCATCTAAGCTATTAACCTCAATGCCTGCTTAGTTTGTTAGTCTGAGTACCGATTCTATGGGAGAAATGGGTGAAAGCTGTGTGCATGTAGAGTGCGATTGTGACTGTAATGAGCCACATTACAATGCTCGCTGTTGCTCTCGGAGAGCTGCGTCTGACAAGTAGGCTACGGGGACAGAATTTAGAACATCGCCTGTGGAGTAGAACGCAACGGTGGGGTAGAAAGAAAAACCCAGGGTCGCATTTCTACTGTTTATTGGTCATTTCCCGGTGGAAATATCAGTTCATGGAAACATTGCAGTCATCGTATTTCATTCTTGTGAAGACTTCACAGTTTACTTGGAATCCAAACAGAAACACACACGAGACTGCTTCTCACAGTATCGGAAAAAGGCGAGGAAGTTAATCGAAGAGATTTTATTCTTCCTAACGGTGACCGTGGCCACGTGGCTAGCTTTGTACTTCACGATTTGCAAAATATTTTGTTTTACACTACTGGCATTTAAAATTGCTACACCAAGAAAAAATGCAGATTATAAACAGGTATTCATTGGACAAATATATTATACTAGAACTGACATGTGATTACATTTCCACGCAATTTGGGTGCATAGATCCTGAGAAATCAGTACCCAGAACCACCACCTCTGGCCGTAATAACGGCCTTGATACGCCTGGGCATTGAGTCAAACAGAGCTTGGATGGCGTGTTGGATGTTGAGTGCTTATGGAAACAGTTCAAGGCAATCGTAAAATGCGTTTTAGACAGGTACGTGCCGAGCAAAACTGTGAGGGACGGGAAAAACCCACCGTGGTACAACAACAAAGTTAGGAAACTACTGCGAAAGCAAAGAGAGCTTCACTGCAAGTTTAAACGCAGCCAAAACCTCTCAGACAAACAGAAGCTAAACGATGTCAAAGTTAGCGTAAGGAGGGCTATGCGAGAAGCGTTCAGTGAATTCGAAAGTAAAATTCTATGTACCAACTTGACAGAAAATCCTAGGAAGTTCTGGTCTTACGTTAAATCAGTAAGTGGCTCGAAACAGCATATCCAGACACTCCGGGATGATGATGGCGTTGAAACAGAGGATGATGCGCGTAAAGCTGAAATACTAAACACCTTTTTCCAAAGCTGTTTCACAGAGGAAGACCGCACTGCAGTTCCTTCTCTAAATGCTCGCACAAACGAAAAAATGGCTGACATCGAAATAAGTGTCCAAGCAATAGAAAAGCAACTGGAATCACTCAACAGAGGAAAGTCCACTGGACCTGACGGGATACCAATTCGATTCTACACAGAGTACGCGAAAGAACTTGCCCCCCTTCTAACAGCCGTGTACCGCAAGTCTCTAGAGGAACGGAAGGTTCCAAATGATTGGAAAAGAGCACAGGTAGCTCCAGTCTTCAAGAAGGGTCGTCGAGCAGATGCGCAAAACTATAGACCTATATCTCTGACGTCGATCTGTTGTAGAATTTTAGAACATGTTTTTTGCTCGAGTATCATGTCGTTTTTGGAAACCCAGAATCTACTACGTAGGAATCAACATGGATTCCGGAAACAGCGATCGTGTGAGACCCAACTCGCTTTATTTGTTCATGAGACCCAGAAAATAATAGATACAGGCTCCCAGGTAGATGCTATTTTTCTTGACTTCCGGAAGGCGTTCGATACAGTTCCGCACTGTCGCCTGATAAACAAAGTAAGAGCCTACGGAATATCAGACCAGCTGTGTGACTGGATTGAAGAGTTTTTAGCAAACAGAACACAGCATGTTGTTATCAATGGAGAGACGTCTACAGACGTTAAAGTAACCTCTGGCGTGAACCAGGGGAGTGTTATGGGACCATTGCTTTTCACAATATATATATAAATGACCTAGTAGATAGTGTCGGAAGTTCCATGCGGCTTTTCGCGGATGATGCTGTAGTATACAGAGAAGTTGCAGCATTAGAAAATTGTAGCGAAATGCAGGAAGATCTGCAGCGGATAGGCACTTGGTGCAGGGAGTGGCAACTGACCCTTAACATAGACAAACGTAATGTATTGCGAATACATAGAAAGAAGGATCCTTTATTGTATGATTATATGATAGCGGAACAAACACTGGTAGCAGTTACTTCTGTAAAATATCTGGGAGTATGCATGCGGAACGATTTGAAGAGGAATGATCATATAAAAGTAATTGTTGGTAAGGCGGGTACCAGGTTGAGATTCATTGGGAGAGTCCTTAGAAAATGTAGTCCAACAACAAAGGAGGTGGCTTACAAAACACTCGTTCGACCTATACTTGAGTATTGCTCATCAGTGTGGGATCCGTACCAGATCGGGTTGACGGAGGAGATAGAGAAGATCCAAAGAAGAGCGGCGCGTTTCGTCACAGGGTTATTTGGTAACCGTGATAGCGTTACGGAGATGTTTAACAAACTCAAGTGGCAGACTCTGCAAGAGAGGCGCTCTGCATCGCGGTGTAGCTTGCTCGCCAGGTTTCGAGAGGGTGCGTTTCTGGATGAGGTATCGAATATGTTGCTTCCCCCTACTTATACCTCCCGAGCAGATCACGAATGTAAAATTAGAGAGATTAGAGCGCGCACGGAGGCTTTCAGACAGTCGTTCTTCCCGCGAACCATACGCGACTGGAACAGGAAAGGGAGGTAATGACAGTGGCACGTAAAGTGTCCTCCGCCACACACCGTTGGGTGGCTTGCGGAGTATAAATGTAGATGTAGATGTAGATGTAGATGTACAGGCACAGCTGCCCATGCAGCTTCAACACTATACCACAGTCCATCAAGTGTAGTGACTGGCGTATTGTGATGAGCCAGTTGCTCGGCCACCATTGATCAGACGTTTTCAGTTGGTGAGAGATCTGGAGTATGTGCTGACCAGGGCAGCAGTCGAACATTTTCTGTATCCAGAAAGGCCCGTACAGGACCTGCAAGATGCGGTCGTGCATTATCCTGCTGAAATGTAGGGTTTCGCAGGGATCGCCACGGGTCGTAACACATCTGAAATGTAACGTCCACTGTTCAAAGTGCCGTCAATGCGAACAAGAGCTGACCGAGACGTGCAACCAATGGCACCCCATACCACTACGCCGGGTGATACGCCAGTATGGCGATGACGAATACACGCTTCCAATGTGCGTTCACCGCGATGTCGCCAAACACGGATGCGACCGTCATGATGCTGTAAACAGAACCTGGATTCATCCGAAAAAAACGACGTTTTGCCATTCGTGCACCCAGGTTCGTCGTTGAGTACACCTTCGCAGGCGCTCCTGTCTGTGATGCAGCGTCAAGGGAAACCGCAGCCATGGTCTCCGAGCTGATAGTCCATGCTGCTGCAAACGTCGTCGAGCTGTTCGTGCAGATGGTTGTTGTCTTGCAAACGTCCCCAGCTGTTGACTCAGGGATCGAGACGTGGCTGCACGATCCGTTACAGCCATGCGGATAAGATGCCTGTCATCTCGACTGCTAGTGGTACGAGGCCGTTGGGATCCAGCACGGCGTTCCGTATTACCCTCCTGTACCCACCGATTCCATATTCTGCTAACAATCATTGGATCTCGACCAACGCGAGCAGCAATGTCGCGATACGATAAACCGCAATCGCGATAGGCTACAATCCGACCTTTATCAAAGTCGTAAACGTGATGGTACGCATTTCTCCTCCTTACACGAAGCATCACAACAACGTTTCACCAGGCAACGCCGGTCAACTGCTGTTTGTGTATGAGAAATCGGTGGGAAACTTTCCTCATGTCAGCACGTTGTAGGTGTCGCCACCGGCGCCAACATTGTGTGAATGCTTTGAAAAGCTAATCATTTGCATATCAGTGCATCTTCTTCCTGTCGGTTAAATTTCGCGTCTCTAGCAGGTCATCTCCGTGGTGTAGCAATTTTAATGGTCAGTAGTGTAACTTTCCGGCCACATGCCCTTTCTGTCGCCACAATCAGAAAGTCGTCTGCATCTACTACACCGACATCTTCATATACATCTATATCTAAATTAGGCAATCCACCTGAGGCTGTGTGGCGGATGGTACTTCAGGTGTCGCTATAGTTTCCCTCCTTCCTTGTACCATTCGAGCATGGCGCGAGGGAAGGATGATGATCTGTAGAGTTCCGTATGAGCTCCCATTTCTTTCATTTTCTCTTCGTGGTCAGTTCGTGAGATGTGTATGACAGGGGGTAATACGTTGCCTCACTCTTCCCTCTTGGGTTTCATTAGCAAACCTGTCCGTCATGCACAACGCCTCTCTTGTAGCGTCTGCCACTGAAGTTTGACGAGCAGCTCCGTAACACTCTTGCTCCGACTAAACGATCTCGCGACTAAATGCGCCGCTCTTCGTTCGATCTTGTCCAACTGTTCCATTTTTCTTAGTTGGTAAGGATTTCAGACTGATGAGTAGCACTCAAGAATCGGCCTTAACAATGTTTTGTAAGCTTCTTCTTTTACGGATGAAGTACATTTACTTAAGTTTCTTCTAACGAATTGCAGCCTGGCATCCTCTTATCTACAGTTTTATTCATGTGATTTTTTCCATTGCTGTCGCTCTGTACGTTAGCCCTAGGTATTTCACCGTAGTTACCGTTTTTCCAGTGACTTGTCGCCAATAGTGCAATCCAAAAGTAGGGGGTTTCGTCACTTATTTATGCGCAGTACGTTATATTTACTTCCTGGCAGAAAAAGTGAATATCCAGCAATGGAGGGAGAAAAATCAAACTTCATCGGTTGAGAGGGTATTTGTTGTTGTTTCAGTGATTACAATATAGAGTCAAATTTGCAAAAAACTCGGCACTATAAGCTCACTTATCAGAATGAGATTGCACCCCCTCTGCTTGGATACATACACTGATTCGGTTGGGAAGGGTGTCATAAAACCGTTGTATCTTCTCCTGAGGTAAGCTGGGCCACAACTATTTAAGTGGTCATTGATATCCTGGATACTGGCGCTGGTTCCACATATGTTATATTGGGAACAGATCTGGGGATCTTTCTGGCCACGGGAGTACCACCTCAACATCATGTAGACCATTCGTAAATATGTATAGACGAATATTGTCCTGTTGAAGAATGACACTACATTACTGTCACAAGGACGCAGAATGTCCGTGACGTATCGCCCTGGTATGGTAGTTCCTTCAGTCACTACTAGCCGTGACCTGGAGTAACACCGCTGTACCTCTCCAAAACATTGGAAGAATAGAATCTCTCCACAGGCTGCCGACGATTCTTATCGGGGGTAGTGGAACAACGATATTCCGTGCTGAACACAATGCGATACCATTCATAGCAGTCCATGGTACCCCTCCAAACGCAGTCGTTTGTATTGTAGCGTTTTTGGCAGCCTATGCACGGGGTGGTAATTCCCTACTCCAGCTACTGCTAGTCTAACCAATGAGGTGGAATGACGCAGAATGTAGCAGGGAGTCTGGTACTTGTTCTGGAGTGGCAGGTGCAAATGTGAAGGATTTACAATGTGCTTGGTGCACAATACGGCGATTTTCCTTGTCGTGGTCAAACATGGTCGACTGGAACTTTGATGAAAAGCATGCCTGCCCTCACGTTACCATGCTGAACAACATCGAGTCACTGTCCATCCTAATTCCCAGCGAATTTAGATATTGAACGATTCGACCAACCGGCCAAATGGAGCCCATAATGAGGCCGCTATTGCACAACAGCATCTCCGGGGGCTCTGAATCATTCCTCTGTCGATCAGTAGAACGACGTAATAGGGGGAGAAGGGCCTGTCAACCTGCTGTCCACGCACTGTGGAGCAAGAGAGCGTATCTAGAACGCAAGAATACTCATTCAGTATCATGACGATATGGAAGTTGCTAGCCAGTGCCTCCGAAATCAGAAGTTGCGACATCTTACAGCTCTGGCAGGGCTTCAGACGGAACTTATTAAACAAGAGCCGGCCGGAGTGGCCGAGCGGTTAAAGGCGCTACAGTCTGGAACCGCACGACCGCTAGGGTCGCAGGTTCGAATCCTGCCTCGGGCACGGATGTGTGTGATGTCCTTAGGTTAGTTAGGTTTAAGTAGTTCTAAGTTCTAGGGGACTTATGACCACAGCAGTTGAGTCCCATAGTGCTCAGAGCCACCGCGGTTCCTGGTGTGTCCGCTGTGCCGTGCGTGTGATCATTGCTTGTACAGCCCTCTTGCAGTGTCCGGAGCAAGTATGGTGGGTCTGACACACCGGTGTCAATGTGTTCTTTTTTCCATTTCCAGGAGTGTATATACAGATATCTTGTAAAAAAAAAAAAAAAAAACTGCACACCATATACATCGACAAGAATTGCAAAATATCGATGCACCATGTGCATCAACAAAATCTCCACTTCTAAAGAAATATCTCTGCACCATGTGTGTCGACAAAAAGAAAAATGTACATCAGAAATATATTTATTCACCCCGCATCTCATGTAAATAGGATTTTTTTTAAAGTTTCACCTGCTGCTAGCCGACCAATTATGGTTAGTTTTTAAGTGTGGATACGTAGTTCACAATCCATCAAAATTGTTGTATAATAACCATGCACCTGCTACTATTGGGACTGCTGTAGTGCAAAAATAAAAGTACCTTCACATTAGTTTTTAGCATAGATTTATCCATCTGAAAATTATAAATATTTCAATCAGAGATTTTTTTTGCTATTGTGAGAGAAAGTATCTCTGTATTGAATATTAGAACCAAATTGTACCTCAAGAGTCAAATTGCATCTCAAGAATGAAATTGTGTCTGTGAGAATTGTATAAACGAAAAAAATTCGTTACCATATGTCTTTGTTGTTGTTCTTTACAAAAAACGTATCCCAGTTGTACATATAAAGGTTGTGCAAGACACAAATGACATTAGTTTTGGACATGAAGGTGACGTTTAACATGGAAGATAACATAATTTATAGTATGGTTAGATGTGATTATGCCACTCGTGCAGCACGAATGGCTTAAACGCTTCTCTCAGTGTCTGCTCTCGATCCTAATTTTCTAACTTTAGCAGCCATAACTTCTCTCGAACAGCCTTGAATGCAGTGATAAGCATCTTGTTATATACTAAGTGGGCTGCTTCACAGGCTGCACCGTATGTACAGTTCGCTCAACCATTACAATTCAGTCAAGTACTTTCTTTTCAGTTCCGTCAGACTTTATAGCTAAGTTGTCTACAGCATCTAATTTTTTGATCAGTCTCTGAAGGGTCTGGGCATTCGTCTCTAGCTCCCTAACTTTACCATCAAGAATTCTGCCTGCTTAGCTGAGTGGTAACATGTTTGCCTACAATGCAGTGGGCCTGGGTTCTGTTCGTGGCTGGGTTGGAGATTTTATCGGCTTGTGGACTGGGAGTTGTGTTGCCTTCATTATCATTTATTTTATCATCACTGACACGCAAGTCGCCCATGTGGCGTCACCTGAAATAAGACTTGCAACTTGGCGGCTGAACTTCTCTGGATGGGGCCTCCCGGCCATTAATACCACATGACGATTTCTTTTTTACAGTCAACAGACTGAAATTTTACATCTATGTACAGGTGAATTATCTGTCTACTCACACCCATCCTCTCGGGCTGAGTGCCTGACATCCATGCAAACTTTTCCATGGTGCGATGTATACTAACGTACTCATCATTCTTTTCATACCTATATACACTGAAGCGCGAGATAAACTGGTATAGGCATGCCTATTCAAATGCAGATATATGTAAACAGGCAGAACACGGCGCTGCGGTAGGTAACTCCTATGTAAGACAACAAGTACCTGGTGCAGTTGTTAGATCGGTTACTACTGCTACAATGCCATGTTATCAATATTTAGGTGACTTTCAACGTGGTGTTATAGTCGGCGCACGAGCGATGGGACACAGCATCTCTGAGGTAGCGATGAAGTGGGGATTTCCCCGTAAGACCATTTCACGAGTGTACCGTGAATATCAGGAATCCGGTAAAACACCAAATCTCCGACATCACTGCGGCCGGAAAAAGATCCTGCAAGAACGGGACCGACGATGACTGAAGAGACTCGTTCAACGTGACAGCAGTGCAACACTTCCGTAAATTGCTGCAGATTTCAGTGCTGGGTGATCAACAAGTATGCTGCGCGTGGGGGCCCTACACGATATTAGGCAGATGTACCAGTTTATTTGGCTCTTCAGTGTATAAAGAAACTCCTGGAAGTTTCGTCTTCGCCTACTGTCATTCAGTTTTCTTGATTTATCGATAACGAGAAACCCGTACTGTGTTTGATTCCAGCAATGTGCACATATGTTTACAGAATCATTGAATGATACGTTGGCTTCCACATGCGCCTGGCAAATGTGTTTTAAATTCAAATTGTCTCGTTTGAAAGCTTTAATGATATTTGCATTATCCATTACCATCTGTTTCAGGTTTTTGGAATATGTCTGAGTCAAATAAAATATGTCAACACCCATTTGACTACGAAAACAGAAATATCATAGAATTGTAATCTGGTTTTCCACAACAACATTGTCAAATATTAACACTGTGTTTGGCTTTACTTTTTTGGTGGTAAGATTTGACTGTTTTGACTGTATGTCATGTATGTTGCTCAAAGTGGACTCCATCCAGATGTGATAGTAAAGACATGAGAAAATTTGTCTTGCCGCAGTTGGATGAATCCACAATTACCGCTTGTATATTATCGGGTGGGAGCATCCCATTTTTCTTCTTCCTCTGGTGTTCTTGCGTATCATCACAGGGCCAGTTACTTACAACAAAGATCTGGTGCTTCACCCAACCTGCCATGATACCGACTACATCAGGTTTTGGTGTACAACGAGCTTTTATAGAAAAATGAATGCATAACAGTAATGATAATAATATGTGACTCACTATAGCACAATCATCTTACCAACTGAGCTACAATTGTTACACCTTATGTTATATAATGACGGGGTAGTTAAATAAGAAAAACAACAAAGATTTGGCACAACATTTTTTATTCACACATCAGCAGTGGTATACTTCAGTAAGAATTTACTGGTTCAATCTTCACAACAGTACTGTATTTTGCAAATAAATGTTTTTTGCATGCACAGAATTCAGCGTGTATTTCTCTCAAACTGATGGGCGTTCCTTTAGCTTCTTCTTTTGACACTGTATTCATGCATTGTTCTGAATCGTCTACATGCACACTGTATGTATGGATATGTTTCACAATACCTTTATACACAGTCTGAACACATGGAATCCCATAATGCAGTCTTTCCAACATAAGAGATGGCACCATCCATAGGCCGAGAAATTTTGTGACAGTGAAGTGTTTCAGATAAATGAATCGACGTCCAGATCTCACCATGAGTGTCATGCTGTCATACAATGAAGTTATAGATAGTGTCAGACCAGCGCAGTAAACGTCCGAAGATAGAGAATAGTCAGAGGTCGTCTGATGGTTGATGTAGGGTTCTGCAATATACAGTTCATCCCAGTCCAACTCTGTAAATCACACTTTAACACTTCTCAATGCATTTTCAGTCTCTAACACATCCCACCAGTAGCTGTCCACTGATGCTTCTATACCAATATTTAAGCTCATTGAACCGCTAGCTGTTAAATTTTAAGTTGAAGTGAAAAGCACTAGAGCTCTGGGAGGAATCAGCATCTTATCATCCACCTCATCAACACTCTGTCCTTGCAGTAATATTGGAATATTCTGGGATGGTGCATATGTCGGAGACCGGTACCGACCTGCATTGTGTGATGTGGGCCCCCCATCACTGTTCTACTGAGGATCGAGTCTGGCTGGGTGTCTTCATTACACAAATCAGTGGGAAGGAAGGATAACAGCAGCTCATTGTCCTGCTCCAACATGCTGGTCAAGTGCACTATAGGTTCCCATGGTGCTGCTCCTACTGTCCCCACCATGCCAGAGTTTGCTGCAGGTCCTGAGAAGCTGGTGGCGGAGGCAGCTGCCAGTCCAGACACTGTTGCTGAACAAAGAAGAAGAAGAAACAACAAGCAACCACAGATAACGACATGGGACTGATCAAATAAATGGAACTTGAAAGAGAACTGCAAACATGTAATGAATAGTTACTCTTCTACATCTACATCTACATTGTTACTCTGCAATTCACACTTAAGCGCCTGGCAGAGAGTTCATCGAACCATTTTCATACTACTTCTCTACTATTCCACTCTCGAATGGCGTGTGGGAAAAAGGAACACCTAAATCTTTCCGTTCGAGCTCTGATCTCTCTTATTTTATTATGATGATCGTTTCTCCCTACGTAGGTGGATGTCAACAAAATATTTTCGCATTTGGAAGAGAAAGTTGGTGATTGAAATTTCGTAAATAGATCTCGCCGCAAAGAAATCCGCCTTTGTTTCAGTGACTGCCACCCCAACTCGCGTATCATATCAGTGACAATCTCACCCCTATTGCGCGATAACACGAAACGAACTGCCCTTCTTTGCACTTTTTAGATGTCCTCCATCAATCCTACCTGGTAAGGATCGCACACCACGCAGAAATATTCCAGCAGAGGACGGACAATTGTAATGTAGGCTGTCTCTTTACTGGGTTTGTCGCATCTTATAAGTGTTCTGCCAATAAAGCACAGTCTTTGTTTCGCCTTCCCCATAATATTATCCATGTGGTCTTTCCGATTTAAGCTGCTCGTAATTGTAATTCCTAGGTATTTAGTCGAATTGACAGCCCTTAGATTTGTGCGATTTATCATATATCCAAAATGTATTGGATTTCTTTTAGTACCCATGTGGATGACCTCACACTTTTCTTTGTTTAGTGCGTATTGCCTCTTTTCACACCATACAGTAATTTTCTCTAGGTCCTTTTGTAATTGGAATTGATCGTTAGGTGATTTTACTAGACGGTAAATTACAGCGTCATCTGCAAACGAGATGATTTTACTAGACGTTAAATTACAGCGTCATCTGCAAACAATCTAAGGGGGCTGCTCCGATTATCACCTACATCATTTATGTAAATCAGGAACAGCAGAGGGCCTATGACACTATCTTGCGGAACGCATACTCCTATTCTGCTGGAATTCATTGGGCGATCTCGGCTGCTGTTGACACTTCATGGTTCTTCCACTGACTGACTGCAACTGAGAGCATGTCTGTCTTATCTTCCCTAACGTTGAGAATGAACGCTGTGTTCTTATTGGTTCCCAAGGGAAGTGGTGGAGGTAAAAAAACAGTTTCAAGCACCCTCTGCGGCAGTTCGGTGAATTAGCTCAGTTGAGGTCCATACACCAAGATAACCATCTCTGATTCATTCTGTCTGAAGTAGTGGAATAGCATGAAGTTGCCTCTTGCACTGTGGATTGACAGGCCATTTCAAAGAACACCAACAGCTCCAGTACAAGCAGTAGTCTTTATGAGTTGCAAAATGCATCCTCAGATCATCCCACTGCATCATCATTATTTGCTGAAAGGCATTCACCCAACACTCATACATTATCGTCTCCTTCATTCCTCACGTAGGCTGTGGATACAGTCCTCAGCTGTATGCTTACAGGTGATACACTTATTGAACTCCACTCTGTCCAACATCGTCTCCTCACTTGAACATATTATGATAGCACCTTCCCAGGATGATGCTACATATTAAGACACTCCAGTAACGTGGTTCTGAACGTTTTTCATTGCACAAGTGCTCCATAGTGAGTACTTCCTGCCTGACATCTCAACACAAACTGAGCAATTTAGGGATGGGAGCCAACTGGAACAGCTGGCAGTAGCATAATGAACAAGGGCCTCAATGGGGACCCGACCCTCAAAGCGTGTGGATGCGTGCACCCGGTGAACGCACAACAGACACTCGCATCGGCTATCCCAAACAGTGGCTGATATACTGCACCTCATTCCGTTTCTCGGTGCTTACAATTATAACACCATGAGAGATGGGGGCAGATGTGTGCTCTATCCAAGTGGTGGAGCCCTGTCTCCCACAAACTGATTAAATAAAGATTTGGCTTCAGTATATGATTGACACTGAATTGAGTTTTGTGTCCTGAGATCCTTCCTCTCCAGCACAGACTGATTCTTTTCCCCACCAATTTCCAGGTGGAGGAGGGGAGGGGGAAGTGGTGTAGGGGAGGGAAAGGCTAGGAGATTTTGCAGAGGGGAAGGGGTTGATTAATTGATTAATCTAATTAATTTGTTAATTAATTTGATATGAAAGGTGTACTTGAATCGCAAGGGGAAGGGGGTTGGAGATTTCCCAGAAGGGTGAGGAAGGAGGAGAGGGGTGGATAGGGTGGGGTTTCTCAGAAGGACTGATTATCCCCAGTGGCTCATAAATCAACCCTTGGGGGATCATAAAATACTCAGCAGAACAATAGGTTTACCCCTGAATACAAGTTTGCCTCTGAAGTATGCAATCTGCACAAACAAAATGCGCCAGGACCCCTTTGCCCTTTTACAGTGCTTTTGGGATGAATTTGTCATGTCTGTAGCCCTGTGTACGATGCTAGTCGGATCTGAAAGGGACAAGAAACCCTAATATTCCTTTTGTTTCCTCCCTGGTTGTACCTAGCGTGGAACTGGTCAGAGTTCCAGCAAACAGACCGTCGTAGGCTCATCAGTGAAAGGCTGACTGCAATAGCTCTGCTAGGAAATTAGACTCTAAAGCGCCCTTTTGTGGAGAAAAGTGCCTTATAAACTCGAACTGGTTACTGGTTAGGTGGACACGACAGTGTCTTCACCATTGGCCTTTCACCGGTTCTGGAACTGTGGGCAACCTGAGAAAAATGTGGCGTGTTATCACATATGAACTTTTTTCCGTCTACAAGCTCATTTGCACTTTTTCAGCTAACAGCTGTTTTAATTCTTCCGCTTCATAAACGAATGTTAACTACTAATAATGAGTCCAGAAACGGCGGTAGGCTGTATTACAAACGAGAAATACTGTGAGCTTTATTTAGGTTCAAATGGTTCAAATGGCTCTGAGCACTATGGGACTCAACATTCTGAGGTCATCAGTCCCCTAGAACTTAGAACTACTTAAACCTAACTAACCTAAGGACATCACACACATCCATGCCCGAGGCAGGATTCGAACCTGCGACCGTAGCTGTCGCGCGGTTCCAGACTGAAGCGCCTAGAACCGCTCGGCCACTCCGGCCGGCTTTATTTAGGCTCTGTGAACATTTATACGGGATGATCAGAAACAGTCTGAAAAACTTACGAGCGTGTTGCAGCGTAATTTATGGTGAGATATAACTGTTAAGAAAAAAATTCGATACGTTGCGCCTTATCCGAGTTAATTAGCGTTGAAGGTAGCTAATCAGGCCGTTGCGCACGCTAATTCAAGCGGCCCGCCAGTGACCGTGTCGTCAATCGTAATCTTCGTTCGATTTCCTAAAACCGGACAGGAGAGCGGTGCAAAAACTGGACATGGGACGGTAGTAAGAATCGAAATCGAGGCGAAGGCTGAGCAATCTCGTGCGCTATCGTCTACGCTACGAGAACAACTGACACTTATTGTATCGGGTGGGCCGCTTGAATTTACGCCCGCAACAGCCAGTTGTCTAATTTTAGCGCTAATTAACTCAAACGGCGTAAAATATCGAATTTTTTCTTAATCTACACTGCAACATCCTGGCACGGTTTTCAAACTGTTTCTGATAACCCTGTATTATCAACGCTGAAGGTAGATATACACTAGCAGCATAAAAGACTTACGCACACAAATAGCGGGAAAGAGTACAAAAAAGAAAAAAAAACAGAATATTTTCTACATTCTACATTAACATTGTACAGAAACGAAGCGAAATCGACAAATGTAAAAGTAACTCCCGGAGTATGCCAATGTCGTGTTAAACGGCCGTTTCTGTTTACAGAATTATAAAGAAATGATGTAGACTTTCAGAAGACTGGGAATTGAAACTAGTTGTAAATATACGTAACATATACCTCATAAATAGACGTAGAGATCCATTAATGTTCGATTACGCTATCGACGAAAAATCAGTGGAAACAGTAACTACCGTAAACTACTTGGAAGTAACCACCCAGATTGATGCAAAGTAGAATGACCACATAAAACTACTTGTAGGAAAAGTAGATGCGAGGCCGAAATTCATTGGAAGAATGTAAAGGAAACGTAATTATCCACCACAGAAGTGGCTTATGACCACTCGTTCGACTGACTGCTCGTCAGTCTGGGACTGTTACCGAGTAGGATTAATAAAAGAGATGGGGAAGATCCAACAAAGAGCAGCGCGGTTGCTTAAGTAAGAGCAGGAGGGTTACGGAAATGTTCGACTAACTCCGGTGGCAGACGCTATAGGAGAGATGTTGTGCAAGAAGGGAAAGTTTACTGTTCAAATTCCAAGGGCGTACGTTTGGGGGAGTCAGGCAACATATTGCTTTCACTCATATACTGTACATTTCGCAAAACAACCGCGAGGAGGGAATCTGGTGAATTACAGCTCTTATGGAGGAAATAGTAATGGAACAGTCTGTTGCTAGCAGGACTTGTGAGAGAGGAAGTGACATTTCTCGGAAGTTCGCTCCGGTTACTCTACAGGACGACTATGAATTAATTTCCCATCTAGCCGAGCAGTGCAGCGTGCTATGTCATATGTAGGTTCTGTACAAGAGCGTTTCTTAGATTAGTTCCTGTGTACGCCACTGCTTTTAAAGACGCGCTGCGGGAGGCGCGGCATAACATGGTGAAACACCAAGCGGGCGCTCCTTGTGACGTAGCTGAGGTATCTGCGGCTCTCTCTTCAGCTTGCAGACAGACTAGCAAAAGTAATTTCCGCCACACTACAGTCTAAGGTGGTTTTCAGAGAAAAAATAACATTTTCTTTTAAAAGTTCTTTTACTTTGATAAAGTCTCTTTTTATGCCACGGAAATGTCAGCGCTGAATGAGCAATACATCTTTTTTACTTTGTTGACCCAGCTTGTTGTGGATTTCCAACCTCACAAATATTTGCAAGTCTTATTAGTTAATCTACTGTCTTGCAATATATTTTATTTTTAAGTTCCGAGCGGTCGCGAAGTGGAAACCAGTGTGAAAATCAAAAATGTATTATTTGGTACACCTTCTACATAGTCACTGCTTCGACTTAGACATTTGTCGTAGCGTTGTACCAACTTTCCGATATCCTCGTCATAGAAGGCAGCGTCCTGTGCTTTCCGCCAATTCACTACGCTGGTACGCGGGTCCTTGTCGGTGCCAAAACGATGTCTTCATAGCCAGCAATTCACGTGAGGAGAGTTGAAACTCAGCGGGAGCCAGTTACACGCTGTATTTTTGTTGATCAAGCACTTCCCATCGAAAACGCTACCGGAGCATCTTCATTGTCTCTGCAGAGTGCGGAAGAGAATTGTCACGAAGAAGGAATCGTATGACAGTTATTTTACGTGGGCTGCATGACATCAGGCAAAATCTCTCACCAGGTCCTCATACTTGGTGGTTGACACTATTTTCTAGGCATCTCTAGGTGGTCACCGTGCACCCTGAACGGAAAAGAGCGACATGGCGCAATCGACGGGCATGCTGGAGACACTGCCCATCACATTTGCGCAAATTTTCATCGGATTTTCACAGTGGTTTCCAGTTCGTGACCGATCGGAACTTAGCCGGCCGCTGTGGCCGAGCGGTTCTAGGCGCTTCAGTTCGGAACCGCGCGGCTGCTACGGTCGCAGGTTCGAATCCTGCCTCGGGCATGTATGTGTGTGATGTTCTTAGGTTAGTTACGTTTAAGTAGTTCCAAGTCTTAGGGGACTAAAGATCACAGATGTTAAGTCCCACAGTGCTCAGAGCCATTTGAACCATCGATCGGAACTTACTTTGCGAATAGCCCTCGTATGTGCGTGAAATTCATGATAAGTACATTCCTTTCTTCCATCCGTTGATTGATCAAAAACTGGCTACCTCCTTCACTGCTAATGATGTTCATTATCATGGGCTACACTCTCGAGTTTTCTAAACAAAAACTGCTTCCTTTCACTCATGACTGGTTTTGCAGTTGCATATTTTTGTGGTTGCCTCCATGTGTAGTTTCTTCTATTGTTGATACAAGGCTTCAATTTCTGGTAAGAAATCTCTCAGCTTCTGCTCCGGAATTCGTGCTTTTGTCGAAAAATCATCACTTCTCACACAGCATTTTCGACGCACAGTTAATTTAAACACCTGAAAATTGTAAAGAAGAACCATTAACGTTTGATTAAGAAGTTTCCTTGTATTTCGTGTGAATAATACCCGAGCCAATAAAATATTGTCTCCCATTAACGACCTGATGACAATTGCATTGTACCCGCTACGACTGAAAACGTCCCTCTAATATTAAAAATATCCAATAGCGCTGCGGACTGTGGAGTAGAAAATGATTGGCTTGATTCACGCAACCCTCTCTCTCTACCTTGGCTTGAAGTCTCTGATACACCACATTGTGTCACCCGATCAGTGTCATTTCTTTATTTCTAGATTTTCCAATTTTGAAGGCCCACGGTCACCACTTTTCCTTATCCTACTGAGCCCAAACATCATAAAGTCGTGTATACATAGATGGAAACAAACTGGTGTGTGAAACTTCCTGGCAGATTAAAACTGTGTGCCCGACCGAGACTCGAACTCGGGACTTTTGCCTTTCGCGGGCAAGTGCTCTACCATCTGAGCTACCGAAGCACGACTCACGCCCGGTCCTCACAGCTTTACTTCTGCCAGTATCTCGTCTCCTAACTTCCAAACTTTACAGAAGCTCTCCTGCGAACCTAGCACAACTAGCACTCCTGAAAGAAAGGATACTGCGGAGACATGGCTTAGCCACAGCCTGGGGGATGTTTCCAGAATGAGATTTTCACTCTGCAGCGGAGTGTGCGCTGATATGAAACTTCCTGGCAGATTAAAACTGTGTGCCCGACCGAGACTCGAACTCGGGACCTTTGCCTTTCGCGGGCAAGTGCTCTACCATCTGAGCTACCGAAGCACGACTCACGCCATGTCTCACAGCTTTACTTCTGCCAGTATCTCGTCTCCTACCTTCCAAACTTTACAGGCTGTGGCTAAACCATGTCTCCGCAGTATCCTTTCTTTCAGGAGTGCTAGTTGTGCTAGGTTCGCAAGAGAGCTTCTGTAAAGTTTGGAAGTTAGGAGACGAGATACTGGCAGAAGTAAAGCTGTGAGGACCGGGCGTGAGTCGTGCTTCGGTAGCTCAGATGGTAGAGCACTTGCCCACGAAAGGCAAAGGTCCCGATTTCGAGTCTCGGTCGGGCACACAGTTTTAATCTGCCAGAAAGTTTCATATCAGCGCGCACACTCCGCTGCAGAGTGAAAATCTCATTCTGGAAACTGGTGTGTGTGTGTGCGCGTGTGATGGGGAGGGTGGGGGAGGGAGGTATGCAGCTCAATAAAAATTATAAAAAAATTGATAAGTGCCATATAATTGCCACCTTAATGTGCACTTCGTGACGTGCGAATACTGGCACCCTTGTAGGCCTCGATCACGGCATGACGCTCTGGACCCTTGATGGGACAGTTCTGCAGAACTGTTTTCCACGTTATAGAATTCCAGCCAAATACACTTCATATATCTCATCTAAAGGTGCATGATTTATCTTAGCGGGTAGCGTGTGATGAGAGACCTCACGAGGTAGCAGCAATCACCAGACTGAAGGCCAATGTCCCAGAGTAAATTCCCAGTATCTTCCTAGTGTATATGTGCTAACGAATTGGGATGTGAGGTACAATGCGTTGGGCGCAGTCGGCCTGTGTCCTGCTTGAGACGAGTGGACTATGTGACACTGAATAAGCGCCGACGTTACTCAGCCACAAGTTTCGACCAACTACTCATTCAGCGTATGCGAGTGATTCACATGTCTGAGGCAGAGAATGGTCAGTTGTGTCTGCGAAGGTCCTTCATAGAGAGCATCGAGTTGTTTCGCAACAAAAACCCGTAGTGAGCTTCTGTGGAATCTGTGTATTCACCTGAACGCAAGCATTTATACGGGGTGTGTTAAGTTTGTGGTAAAGAGGTGTGTGATACAACATAATTTTTTTACCCGCTGTGGAGTTTCCTTGTTCAACTCTAGTTCGCACATCACAGTATTTCAACCACACGTTGTATTATCATGCTTCTTTTTCTATGCAACGCCTCTACTTTAACCTAAGATGGGAGAAAATAGCCGTGTGCATCATCTCTTCACCGTATCGTTAAAATGTTGTTCACGTCTGTTTTTTTGATGAACAATTTTGTGAATTGTCACTGCGTTACTCAGCACCCTGTCCTGCGAATTAGTTCTCCAGTGACTAAGCCACTCCACTCGTATCTGGTAGGAGCGAGTTTCAAATCTTCTATATTCGAATGAAGGAAAGAAGGAAGATGAGTGCTTAACGACCTGTCGACAACGAATTCATTAGAGACGGAGCACAAGCTCGGATTGAAGAAGGATGGGGAAGGAAATCGGCCGCGCACTTACAAAGAACCCATCCCGACATTTGACTTAGGCGATTTAGGGAAATCATGGAAAACCAAAATCTTCCATATTTGGTTTCCATAAATCGCTAGAGGCTAATGCCAGAGTATCTTCTCAAACAAACCCACGGCCGACGTTTTTCCCATATCAAGCTACTGTTCCATCTCTAACCTATATCTACACTCCTAAAGTCACCTTATGGTGTGTGGCGAAGGGTACTTGTGTCTTTCATCCCTACGCGGTTCCCTTCGCGGACGGTACTGGAGAAGAAGAACTGTCTATAATCTTTCGTATGACTTCTGATATCTTTCAAAAATGGTTCAAATGGCTCTGAGCACTATGGGACTCAACATCTTAGGTCATAAGTCTCCTAGAACTTAGAACTACTTAAACCTAACTAACCTAAGGACATCACACACACCCATGCCCGAAGCAGGATTCGAACCTGCGACCGTAGCAGTCCCGTCTGATATCTTTGATTTTCTCATTGTGGTCATTTCGGGACACGTGTGCGGTAGACAGTAATATGGTAGTGACTCTTTCTGAAACGTACTCGCTCTCGGAATCTCACAAGTAAAATTCTCCGTGATGCACAGCGCCTCTTGTAGCGTCACTGGAGTTTGTCATCTCCGTAACGCTCTCCTGCCGACTGAACGATCCCGCTATGAAACGTGCCGTTCTTTGTCGGATGATTTTCTCTTGCTCCTCCAGTCATCCAACAGGGTAATAGTCCCAGACTAACGAACAATACTTCTCGAGTGTCTTCCAATGAACGTCAGCCTGGTATCTGCTTTTCCCATTATTTATTTGGTGTGCTCATTCCACTTTAGATCACTCCGGCCGTTTATTCTTAGAATTTTACGGTAGTTACTGTTTCGAGTAATGTTTCACCAATAGAGTAATCGAATAGTAGTGGATCTCTTCGCCTACGTAAGCGCAATATGTTACACAAATGTACGTTCAGGATTAACTGCCAGTCCTTGCAGCAATCGTCGATCCTGCGGATATTTCTGCTTTACGATACAGTCTTGTGGCATTGCAATAGCCTCACGCAGCCTCAATTGATAGAAATTGTGATCAGTAACCACTATATAACATTCCCCTGGGCTACTCTCGAAAATACGTTTTCATCAAAAGTATTACGAGGCTAACAGCCTGAAGCAAAATCCAAGCAAAACAGTAGTCAGCGCTTTCCATTTCCGTTACAGATTTGTTAGGTATAGATTAAAAGTTTCATGGCTGGGAACTCCTCGGGGCTATTCTTGATAGCATTCTGACATTAAAGGAACATTGTGACAGTGTCAGAATGAAGGTTGCAGAACGAAACTATATCTTAAAAGATCTCAAAGGCACAAGTTGGGGAGCAAGCCCACATGTACTTCGGACGTCGGGTGTAGGCTTGTGCTACTCGACAGGAAAATATGCTTCCCCTGTGTGGTACCAGTCCTGCCACTGGGAACAGGTTGATACTGCTCTTCACCAAACTTGCCGCCAGGTGACAGGATGCTTCACACCAACCCCAGTCGAGAAGATCCAGGTTCTGGCCGGAATAGCTCCACCCGATGTGAAGCGGACAGTAATAGCGAAATCCAAAATGAGCAAAGTCAGCACTGATGACAGACACCCACTTCATGGGTATAAACTTGTTGTTCGACGTCTTCGGAGCAGGAAAAGCACCACATCAGATACCTCCCCTTTAGTGACGTCAAAGGCGTAAGAGAGGCTTCAACATTGGCAGGAAAGAGTTAAATGTGATTGGGTATCACCAAAAGTGGAGCCTACCCCGAGGAAATGACCTGTCGTGGCCAACATGTATCTTAATCGTCTTCGCGTGGGCATTGGCCGAAATAAAACTGCTATGTTAAAATGGAGACTCTGTGAGAACCAAGATGTGTCCTGTGCGTGTTGTGTTGAGCAGATAATAATCAATTTACTTAACTGCCCTGTTTACACAATCTCCTCAGGCATCGTGAAGCAAAAGGATGTGGCATCAGGAAGTCCAAAAGCATTGCATCTTGCAGAGATACTACACTTCATTTAAATAGCTGTCATCGACAAGCTGAGAAGAAGAAGCAGACCTTCTCATATGTTGATACTTATGTGTACAACACATACTGAGTTCTGAATCTGAGGACGGCCGATATGGCCGAGCGGTTCTAGGCGCTTCATTCTGCAGCCGCACGACCGCCACGGTCGCAGGTTCGAATCCTGAATCGGGCATGGATGAGTGTGATGTACTTAGGTTAGTTAGGTTTAAGTAGTTCTAAGTTCTAGGGGACTGATGACCTCCGATGTTAAGTCCCATAGTGCTCAGAGCCATTTGAACCATTTTTCTGGATCTGAAGGGCAAACAGAGCAAACTGATTTTACAAAGATGTCTCTTTGCGGACTCCACATTGATTTTTATAGACATTTTCTTTCTCTAAAAAGTTATAATCCGTGAGCGTGAAACGTGTTCTATAATTCTACAACAGACCGTCGTCTGCAATATATACCTGTAATTACATGCATATATGAGATAACCTTTCTTGAAAACGGGAATGATCTGCACTTTTTTCAAATTGCTAGGTGCTCTTCGGTGACCTAAGATAAACTACTGCTAAAAGGGGAGCAAGTTGTTTCGCATAGTCTCTCTAGAACCTCACAGGTATTTCAACCAGTCCAGTTGCCTTTCCATTGTTGAGAAATTTGAGTTAATTTTCTATGTCTCAGTCGCTTATCTCAAAATCTGTCATTCCGGCGTTCGTTCAGTGATTGAAAGGAGGAACCGTATTTTGGACATTTGCGGTGATGGAATGACGATAACACTAACGAGACGTTAAACGGTAGTCTTGTTTTTGTACGAACTATGTACTATCGGCAGGATATGCCTGGCCTGGACTGATCGGTCTAATATTGACTGCTCGTGGAGCCAGTTAGTTCTCACAACTGTTCGTTTACAAGCCAAGCAAAGGTAATGGGCGCCAGATTGGTTGCGTAACTTCATAGGAGAAGCCTGATTGTAAAACCTGTCGGCAGAAGCTGTAATCAGAGCTGTGACCTTGATACCGTCGCTTCCTCAAGGTTAACAACTGGGCAGCTATCTTCCTGGTCTAACCAAACGGGACGACCTTCAACATCTGGTAAACAGCTAAAACAACCTGGAAGATTTATACGTCTAGAAAAATACATAGAGAGGCAGTAGTGTCGTATCTCAATGAGAAACTTGAAACATTCAGTTCTGAGCAGCAGTATGTAGAGTAACTATGGTTCAGGGGAATATCTGACCAAATTCTAGATCTATATGCACCTAGTAGAGCAACTAAATGCATCGGTGCAATAACCAGATAAATAACATTTACATAATTTCTAGCAAACCACAAAAACAGTCCACAAATTGGAATTTTTTTTGAATCATTCTTGTCTTTTTCCAAACTTTATTTAGGTTACTAGGACTCTGTAATATCTTATTACATAAGCAAACAAAGAATTATTATAATAGCTATTGCATATCGAAATACTTGTCTCGCTCTTGTACCAAACAACTTAGTTTTTTAAATATGATGTCGAATAAGTAAATAAAGAAACAACAAATATTAGCGTTTTACAGATTACTGAATATTATGAAGAGTTAGAGAATTACAAAAAAAGTATATCCTGAGAAAAGTCATAGTTGTGGAAGTTCAATAGGAAGTTAATTATGCTTCTCCTTCTAATGAACTGTATGTAGCATCCGTAACAGTTCTGTCACTGACCAACTTATTATAAAATTACATGTCTGAGGCTGGCACATCCGTTCTAGCAAGCTACATGACATCTATATATTTCTCAGATTTGACTGACAAAGGCACTTTACAATGATTTTCCTCAGGAAAATTCAGTGTAGCTGAGGTTTCCTGGATGACGAAATCATGACAGATGATTTGTTATATTGATGCACTATTGTGAACTATATTCCGCATTCAGTGGAGTGCTCAAAAGTCCTGTACTCTGAAATAGCAAACTTCTTATTATCAGATTAGCGTCCGCCCCAGTAGCTGAGTGGTCAGCGTGACGGATTGCCGTCCTCCGGGCCCGGGTTCGATTCCCGGCTGGGTCGGAGATTTTCTCCGCTCAGGGACTGGGTGTTGTGTTGTGTTCATCATCATTTCATCCCCATCCGGCGTGCAGGTCGCCCAATGTGGCGCCGAATGTAATAAGACCTGCGCCAAGGCGGCCGGACCTGCCCCGCGAGGGGCCTCCCGGCCAATGACGCCAAACGCTCATCATCATCATCATCAGATTAGCAACACTCTTAATATTACAGAGAAACAGCTTTTTAAGTGGCACGAGAAGTCTAAAAATATATGTTGTGTAACATCAATCACAGTGAACTTCATGGATATATTTCACATGCAAGAATCTGAATAGTGTTTGATGCTATGACAAGACAAGTCCTGGAAATCTCTGTTTCTTGCCTCGAACATACGTCATCGACATGTCCATTCCGTGTGTTATTCTGAATTGGCCCAATAGAAAATTCTCTTTCTTGCACCATACGATCAAGCAATATTCAAACCATGATATGGTAGTAAAATCTTATTTTCGGCCAAAAGTGGGCATATCAAATTACTGTACTACTGCCTTCAATTCGCGACGGGAAAGACCTTCCATGGAATACAGTCACCGTAAAGAAACTTCTGAGGAACCAGTGACCACTGTATAGTAGTTGTAAAACACAGTATGGAGCTATAGAAGGAAAATATTAAATGAAACACTTCTAGTTGTCAATGAGTACAGTCGCAGAGTCTGATCAAAAGACCTCTAAAGAGACTCAAAGATATTGTGGTCATATGAAAGTGCTGCCAGTGGCACCGATGTTAGCGGTCAGACACGTGTGGATGACACAAAACTGAAACTGAGGCTACCTTTATTAACGATTTTTTTATCTGTCGCATTCGCCAGAGAAAGCTGTTTACAGGGCTCTGTAAATGTGACGGCCCGCACGCACGAGATACGATGATCGTAGTAGAAGTGTCTCATAGTCCTTTAATAGTTATCCTCTAAGCTTTTCGCAAACAGAATTTCTCGAAAACTGCGTCACCTTTCATCCACAGATCCCCTTTAGTTCCCCCAAAGTTTTCTGTTACAGTATTGTATCGGCTACATGGACTTGGTAGTCCTAATAAGGCGTCTCTGAATCCATTCACTGTCTAGTGTCACGCTATGCAAGTCCAGAAACATTACAACTGGTCGCACCTAGCACCTTGTATGCAGTTTCCTTTAAAACAGCGCTGCACTTTCTCATAGCCCTTCTGCACTGAAGATACAAAGAAACTAGTACACCTGCCTAATATCGTGTAGGGCCCCCACGCGTACGCAGAAGTAATAGGACGTAACATGGACTCGACTAATGTCTGAAGTAGTGCTGGAGGTAATTGACACCATGAATCCGCCGGCCAGTGTGGCCGAGCGGTTCTAGGCGCTTCAGTCTGGAACCGTGCGACCGCTACGGTCGCAGGTTCGAATCCTTCCTCGGGCATTGATGTGTGTGATGTCCTAAGGTACTTAGGTTTGAGTAGTTCTAAGTTCTAGGGGACTGATGAGCTCAGATGTTAAGTCCGATAGTGTCCAGAGCCATTTGAACCATGAATCCTGCAGTGCTGTCCATAAATCCGTAAGAGTACGAGGGGGGTGGAGATCTCTTTTGAACAGCACGTTGCAAGGCATTCCAGATATGCTCAATAATGTTCATGTCTGGGGTGTTTGGTGGCCAGCGGAAGTGTTTAAACACGTAAGAATGTTGCTGGGGCCACTCTGTAGCAATTCTGGGCGTGTGGGGTGTCACATTGTCCTGCCGGAATTGCCCTAGTCCGTAGCAATGCACAATCGATATGAATGGATGCAGGTGATCAGGCAGGATGCTTATATACGTACCACCTGTCAGAGTCGTACCTAGACGTAGCAGGGGTTCCATATCACTCCAACTGCACACACCCCACACCATTACAGAGACTCCAACAGCTTTAAAAGTTGCCTGCTGATATGCAGAGTCCATGGATTCATGAGGTTGTTTCCATACCCGTACGCGTTCATCTGCACGATACAACTTGAAACGAGACTCGTCCGACCAGGCAATATGTTTCCAATCCTCAACAGTCCAATATCGGTGTTGACGGGCCCACGCGAGAAGTAAAGATTTGTGTCGTGCAGTCATCAGGGGTACAGGGGTGGACCTTCGCCTCCAAAAACCCATAGCGATGTTGTTTCGTTGAATGCACGCTGACACTTGTTGACGGGCCAGCACTGAAATCTGCAGCAATTTGCGGATGGGTTGCACTTCTGTCACGTTGAACGATGCTGTTGAGTCGTCGTTTGTCTCGTTCTTTTTCCGGCCGCAGGGAAATCGGAGATTAGATGTTTTACCGGATTCTTGATATTCACGGCACACTCGTGAAATGGTCGTACGGGAAAATCCCCAGTTCAACGCTACAGCGGAGATGCTGCGTCCCACCGCTCGTGTGCCGACTATAGCACCACGTTCAGACTCACTTAAACCTTGATAACCTGCCATTGTAGCAGCACTAACCGATCTAACAAGTGGGCCAAACACTTGTTGTCTTATATAGGCATTGCCGACTGCAGCGTCGTGTGCCACCTATTTGAATACGCATGCCTATATTAGTTTCTTTGGCGCTTCAGCGTAATACATCCATGTTCTTTTCTAATCCTCATTTTAGTGTTCGTCCTGTTTCATTTCTCTTATTACTGCAGTTGTTGTTGTTGTGGTTTTCAGTTCTAAGACTGTTTTGGTGCAGCGCTCCATAGTACTCTATCCTGAGCAAGCCTCTTCATCTCTGAAAACTACTGCAACCTACATCCTTTTGAACCTACTTACTGTATTCATCTGTTGGTCTCCCTCTACAATTTGTAGCCCCCAACAGTTCTCTCCAGTACTAAATTGGTGATTCCTTGACGATTTAGAACGTGTCCTTTAGATGGTCTTCACGGATATGCTGCCGGATATGATCGTCTTCACTACAAGATATTTCGGCGATCCATCTGGCCGCCATCTTCAGGTGCGACAGCTGAGTAGACAACCACGCCGGAACTGAATGAACATCAGAAACGGCGGCTCCTTTATACCCCCGGTACAGGCCACTGCGCCTGCGCGAGAAGCGGAAGAGCTGCCCTCTGCGAAGCGGAGAATTGCAGCGCCGGCGGCGGTAGAAACTGGAGAAAGTGACAAATCGCAAATTAAGATGTAGCGAGTCGAAACCCAGACGGTTGTCGTTTTATATCAGATAAAATAGGGTTCCATATCTTGCTTAAAGGAAAACTTTTTATCTCTGTTAATAGTGTCATCAGATAATCGTATTTCGATGGATTCCTTGAGCAAACAATCCCAGTAACAAGAAGCCGGAGCAACAATTTGCGTCTCTTTAAACGAGATTGGTCAAGAGAGCTTATGCCGTTTCTGATTCCGAAAATTTGACACAGGAACTGGATCATCTTAAGGTTGTGTTCAAGCTCAACGGATATATCGATTATCAAATTAATCGAGCTTTTGAGTTTGAACCATCAAGTAGACCAGCGCCGGACACTAGTAAATCAGTTGCTGGAAGCATTTCTTTAAAAATCTCTAAAACTCTCAGAAAATATGATATTAAACGTGTTCTTTTGCCTTTGGGCAAGACTAAAGCCCTGTTTGGATCTGTTAAAGATGATTTGAGATTGAGAAAGCTTGGAGTTTAAAAAAATTCCCTGTCGTTGTGGAAAGGCCTGTATTGGACAGGCTATTCGCACTATTCATGACCGATATGTGGAATATCAGCGTCACATACATTTGCTCCAGCCTGAAAAATCTGCCCGACAAAGATTTTCCATTGCGCAAGTAATGGAACCCTATTTTATCTGATATAACACAACAACGGTCTGGTTTTCGACCTCTTAATTTGTGATTTATCACTTTCGCCAGTTTCTACCGCCGACGGCGCTGCATTTCTTCGCTTCGTAGAGGGCAGCTCTTCCGCTTCTCGCGCAGACGCAGTGGCCTGTACCCGGGGTATAAAGGAGCCATTATTTCGGATGTTCATTTAGCCCCGTCGATGACCCCATCCACCCCTATCCACCCCAACAACTCGCTCCGCCATCCCCCTACTGCAAAGGACATCATCCGCTTTGTCACCATTGTCCTCCAAAACATCCACTCCTTCCAACACCCTCACACCCTTTCCCAAATCGCCCTTGCTGCCCGATCCGTCTTCCACCTCACCACCTATGCCACCTACTCCCACAACCAGGCCCACTTCTCCTTCACCTCCCTCACCACCCTCGTCTAAATCTCCCCTACCATGGCGCGACAACATTACAGCATCCTTTACCATAATATCCGCTCCCTGCCCACACACAAACTCCTCTTCCTCCACACCCTCCATCGACACTGCGTGGATGCCTTCATCCTAAATGAAACCTTCCTTCAACCCTGTATCTCTGTCTCCACAGCTCCTTACACCCTCCACCACAGCGATAACCCGTACCCCTTGGCCCGTGGCAGAGCTGCTATCGGCCACCTCAAGCATCTCCCTGTTCGACCCCAACCCTGCTGAGCATCTCACACTCAGCCTCTTCTTCCCCATTCTTACCTTCACATGTGCCACCACCTACATCTGCCCTCGTATCCCCATCCCGTATGGTTTCCTGGCCCACATTGACTGCACCTTCTCCAGTTACATGATCGCCACAGTCCTCAATATCCACAGTCGTGCTCCTGCCGAACTCCAGCAGTGGAAATGGAAATGAGCGTTTGGCGTCATTGGCCGGGAGGCCCCTCGCGGGGCAGGTCCGGCCGCCTTGGCGCAGGTCTTATTACATTCGGCGCCACATTGGGCGACCTGCACGCCGGATGGGGATGAAATGATGATGAACACAACACAACACCCAGTCCCTGAGCGGAGAAAATCTCCGACCCAGCCGGGAATCGAACCCGGGCCCGGAGGACGGCAATCCGTCACGCTGACCACTCAGCTACTGGGGCGGACACTCCAGCAGTGGCATCGGGTTATCACCACCCTCCAGGGAGATCTGGTTCCTTCCCCAACACACCCGACCTGAATCCAACACCACTCCTGACGTGATCCTAGCCACCCCCAACCTCCTTGGGCGTGCCACTACAGATGTCCTCGACCTAATTGGCAGTGACCATGCCCTCATCCTCCTCACTATCTCTGATGGTCACCATCCCTGCCCCGTTCCTCACCCTGACATTCCTCCTAAACTTGTCCACGACTACTCCTGCACCCACTGGGATACCTACTGGAACTCCATACACACCCAGATCCAAAGCCACGACCCTACCCTCCAATCTCCCGATGAGATCTACCAACCCACTGCCTTCCTCCATCAGACCTTGTCTAATGCTGTCGCCACCCATATCCCTACCAAAGCCATCCACCCTCACTGCCCAGCCTTGCCCCCACAGGCTGTCCTTCTCCTTCGTGAATCCCATCAGCTGTACCGTTCCTTCCTCTGCACTCATGACTGGGGCACACTCACCCACCACTGGCAATTACGACGACACATCCGCAACGTGCTTACTGTGAAGAATCGCCGTGCCTGGCGACAGTCTTGCACACAACTCAACGCCACGCTTCTGATAAACTCTTCCAAGTATTCGTCTGCTTTCCACTGCCTTACTGGGAACCACCCTACCCTGCAGTACCCTCTGCTCCTTGATGACCATCCATTTCCTGACAACCTCAGTTTCACTTTTCCGATGTCTTTTCCATTCCAGATTATCCCCAGTTTGATTATTCTCTCTTCCCTGATGTCATCAAATGTACGGATACCTCCACTCCTACCCTTGCTCCTAGCTTCCAGTACTTGGGCCACACACTCCCATCACTACACAGGACATCAGCCTCACACTCCGCACTAAATGCAATACCGCACCTGGCCATGACTGCATTACCTACCTCCATCTCAAACACTGCCCTCCCTCCTTCCTTGCAGTCCTCACCACCCTCTATGTGTAATCCTTGCCACTGGCTTCTACCCCAACACGTGGAAAACCTCCCATATCCTGATGTTCTCCAAACCCAACAAGCCTCCATCTCATGCCTCTTCCTATCGCCCTGTATGTCTCACCTCAGTGTTCAGCAAGCTCTTGGAATCAATCCTTACCCGGCACATCTATCACCACCTCCACTGACACCACCTCCTCCCCAGCACACAATGTGGCTTTCAACCTTCCTTCTCTCCCTCCAGCTTAACTCCTGTCACTCCGCCAGTTTTGTCCCTCTAGACCTCAAAAAGGCCTACAGCCATGTATGGTATCCCAGTCTCCTGTTTATACTCTAGACCTATGCCCTGCCTGTCAACTATGTCTGTCTGATTGGCTCCTTCTTCTCCTGCCGCCCCTCCTACATTACCATACATAATGCCGGTTCCCGAACCTTTTATTCCTCCACAGGTGTGCCCCTGGGCTCTGTCCTCTCCCCTCTCCTCTATCTCCTGTACATAGCAGATATGCCCTAACCCCCCCCCCTCTGGTCCACCTCCTACAGTATGCCGATGACAATGCCTTCCTCACCCTCACTCCTACCCTTCAACAGTCCCGACGCCTTCTCCAGAATCACCTTGATTTTTTTGCCACATGGTATAACCAGTGGCTCCTCAAAATCAATCCTTCCAAGACCAAGGCAATCATCATAGGTTGTACCACTCACTTCTTCCGGCTCCTTGACTTTTCCCTTACCATCTGCGCTCATCCTATCTGCCTCTCCCCCACCCTCACCTACCTTGGACTTACCATTGACCGTCACCTCACCTGGATCCCTCATCTCTGTTCTATCCAATCCAAAGCCCACAACCGCCTCTGTCTCCTTAAACTCCTCTCTGGCTGGCCACGGGGGTTGAACCTCTCTACCATCCTCCACACCTACAAATCCTTAATCTGTCCCATCCTCTGTTATGCCAGTCCCACCTGGATATCTCTCCCCCAAATTCTATATGTCCCTCCAGATCCTCAAGCGACATGCGCTCTGCCTTGTCTGCTGTATATGCCTCCTGTCCCCCACATGGATCCTCTATGACCTGATTCCTTTCCCCAGTCTGCTCCTTTCCCTCGAACATGTCCAAGTCCTCTACAGCTCCCACCGACTTGATCCCCCTCATCCCCTGGTTGCTCCTCTCCTCTCCAACCCCCGCCCTCTGCCGCGCCTTCCCCAATGTGTTCCCCCTACCCTCCACCTCTACACCCTTCATCTCCTTTCCCAAGGTGGCTTCCATCAACTCTCCCTTGTGGATGATGCCCTCTCTCCCTCCATTTACCCTACCTATCAACTATGATCGACACCTCCCCCTCCCTCCCTCTGTCCTTTTACTGGGCTCCCTCTCCCCCCTTCCATCCTGTTTTTTCTCCACCTACCCACTCCTACGTCCTTTTTCTTTCTCCTCCACTATCTTCTCGTGTCCGCCCTGCTCCCCCCTTTTTCTGTGCCCCCTCCCTCCATCGGCTCCCCCCTTTCTCCCCACCTCTTAATCCGTTCGGGTCCTCCCCCCCCCCCCCATACCCGGATGCCTTCGTACTCTATAGTGCAGTGTTTTCCGTGAATTTTCAGTGTTGTGTGTCCCCTTTTTTTAGTGTTGCAAACAGAAAACAAACTGTCGCTGTGTTTCTTTTAATTATGCCTGTATATTTCCTAAGTGTTTTTAATCAGCATGACTGACCTCTTTGTTTTTATGTTTTCTGCAAAAACTTTTTCGCCATGTACCATGTTTAAACAGTCTCTGTTTTATCACCTCTTTTTATTATTATATCTCCTCATTATGTTTTTTAATTTTATCTGTAGGCTGCAGAGCGGCGTATTACGCTGCTGCCAGCCCCCCCCCTCCCCCCTCTGGGGGGAGAATCGAAATACAATAAAGAAAAAAAAATGGATGTTCATTCAGTTCCGGCGTGATTGTGTACTCAGCGATCGCACCTGAAGAGATCGGCCAGATGGATCGCTGAAATATCGTGTAGTGAAGACGATCATATCCGGCAGCATACCCGTAAAAAGCATAAACATGTAAGACCCTGGGAAAATCTATGGAACTACAATGCAGGCAAATACCTTCAGAAAAGGATCCCTAAAACTTAAATCTATATCCGATGTTGACAAATTTCTCTTCCTCAGAGACACTTTTCTTGCCATTGCCAGTTTGCATTTTATACCCTCTACTGGGGCCATTACGAATCATTCTGCTGCCCAAATAGTAAAACTCATATACTAGTCTGACAGTCTCGTTTCATAACCTAATTCCCCTGCCATCATCTCATTTAATTAGACTACATTCCATTATCCTTTCTTTTCTTTTGTTTATTTTGACCTTATATCCTCCTTTCAAGACACTATTCGTTCCATTCAACTGCTCTTCCACGTCCTTTGCTGTCTCTGATAGGATTACCGTGTCAGTGGCAATCCTCATAGTTTTTATTTCTGCTCCCTAAACTTTAATTCCTTTTGCAAATGCTTCTTTTGTTTCCTTTACTACACCGAGCGGGGTGGCGCAGTGGTTAAACACTGGACTCGCATTCGGGAGGACGACGGTTCAATCCCGCGTCCGGCCTTCCTGATTTAGGTTTTCCGTGATTTCCCTAAATCACTCCAGGCAAATGCCGGGATGGTTCCTCTGAATGGGCACGGCCGACTTCCTTTCCAATTCTTCCCTAATCCGATGAGACCGATGACCACGCTGTCTGGTCTCCTTCCCCAAAACCAACCAACCAACCGTTTCCTTTACTACTTGCTCAACGTACGGGTTCAATAACATTGGGGATAGGCTACAATACCACCACACTCACTCCTCAACCACTACTTCCCTTTCATGTCTCGTTACTGTTGTTGTTGTGGTCTTCAGTCCTGAGACTGGTTTGATGCAGCTCTCCATGCTACTCTATCCTGTGCAAGCTTCTTCATCTCCCAGTACCTACTGCAACCTACATCCTTCTGAATCTGCTTAGTGTATTCATCTCTTGGTCTCCCCCTACGATTTTTACCCTCCACGCGGCCCTCCAATACTAAATTGGTGATCCCTTGATGCCTCAGAACATGTCCTACCAACCGATCCCTTCTTATGGTCAAGTTGTGCCACAAACTTCTCTTCTCCCCAATCCTATTCAATACTTCCTCATTAGTTATGTGATCTACCCATCTAATCTTCAGCATTCTTCTGTAGCACCACATTTCGAAAGCTTCTATTCTCTTCTTGTCCAAAATATTTACCGTCCATGTTTCACTTCCATACATGGCTACACTCCATACAAATACTTTCAGAAACGACTTCCTGACACTTAAATCTATACTCGATGTTAACAAATTTCTCTTCTTCAGAAACGCTTTCCTTGCCATTGCCAGTCTACATTTTATATCCTCTCTACTTCGACCATCATCAGTTATTTTGCTCCCCAAATAGCAAAACTCCTTTACTACTTTAAGTGTCTCATTTCCTAATCTAATACCCTCAACCTCACCCGACTTAATTCGACTACATTCCATTATCCTCGTTTTGCTTTTGTTGATGTTGATCTTATATCCTTCTTTCAAGGCACCATCCATTCCGTTCAACTGCTCTTCCAAGTCCTTTGCTGTCTCTGACAGAATTACAATGTCATCGGCGAACCTCAAAGTTTTTATTTCTTCTCCATGGATTTTAATACCTACTCCAAGTTTTTCTTTTGTTTCCTTTACTGCTTGCTCAATATACAGATTGAATAACATCGGGGAGAGGCTACAACCCTGTCTCACTCCCTTCCCAACCACTGCTTCCCTTTCATGTCCCTCGACTCTTATAACTACCATCTGGTTTCTATACAAATTGTAAATAGCCTTTCGCTCCCTGTATTTTACCCCTGCCACCTTTAGAATTTGAAAGAGAGTATTCCAGTCAACATTGTCAAAAGCTTTCTCTAAGTCTACAAATGCTAGAAACGTAGGTTTGCCTTTCCTTAATCTTTCTTCTAAGATAAGTCGTAAGGTCAGTATTGCCTCACGTGTTCCAGTATTTCTACGGAATCCAAACTGATCTTCCCCGAGGTCGGCTTCTACGAGTTTTTCCATTCGTCTGTAAGGAATTCGTGTTAGTATTTTGCAGCTGTGGCTTATTAAACTGATTGTTCGGTAATTTTCACATCTGTCAGCACGTGCTTTCTTTGGGATTGGAATTATTATATTCTTCTTGAAGTCTGAGGGTATTTCGCCTGTTTCATACATCTTGCTCACCAGATGGTAGAGTTTTGTCAGGACTGGCTCTCCCAAGGCCGTCAGTAGTTCTAATGGAATGTTGTCTACTCCGGGGGCCTTGTTTCGACTCAGGTCTTTCAGTGCTCTGTCAAACTCTTCACGCAGTATTGTATCTCCTATTTCATCTTCATCTACATCCTCTTCCATTTCCATAATATTGTCCTCAAGTACATCGCCCTTGTATAGACCCTCTATATACTCCTTCCACCTTTCTGCTTTCCCTTCTTTGCTTAGAACTGGGTTTCCATCTGAGCTCTTGATGTTCATACAAGTGGTTCTCTTATCTCCAAAAGTCTCTTTAATTTTCCTGTAGGCAGTATCTATCTTACCCCTAGTGAGATAAGCCTCTATATCCTTACATTTGTCCTCTAGCCATCCCTGCTTAGCCATTTTACACTTCCTGTCGATCTCATTTTTGAGACGTTTGTATTCCCTTTTGTCTGCTTCATTTACTGCGTTTTTATATTTTCTCCTTTCATCAATTAAAGTCAATATTTCTTCTGTTACCCAAGGACTTCTACTAGCCCTCGTCTTTTTACCTACTTGATCCTCTGCTGCCTTCACTACTTCATCCCTCAAAGCTACCCATTCTTCTTCTACTGTATTTCTTTCCCCCATTCCTGTCAATTGTTCCCTTATGCTCTCCCTGAAACTCTGTACAACCTCTGGTTCTTTCAGTTTATCCAGGTCCCATCTCCCTAAATTCCCAGCTTTTTGTAGTTTCTTCAGTTTTAATCTACAGGTCATAACCAATAGATTGTGGTCAGAGTCTACATCTGCCCCTGGAAATGTCTTACAATTTAAAACCTGGTACCTAAATCTCTGTCTTACCATTATATAATCTATCTGATACCTTTTAGTATCTCCAGGGTTCTTCCATGTATACAACCTTCTATCATGATTCTTAAACCAAGTGTTAGCTATGATTAAGTTGTGCTTTGTGCAAAATTCTGCCAGGCGGCTTCCTCTTTCATTTCTTAGCCCCAGTCCATATTCACCTACTACGTTTCCTTCTCTCCCTTTTCCTACACTCGAATTCCAGTCACCCATGACTATTAAATTTTCGTCTCCCTTCACTATCTGAATAATTTCTTTTATTTCGTCATACATTTCTTCAATATCTTCGTCATCTGCAGAGCTAGTTGGCATATAAACTTGTACTACTGTAGTAGGTGTGGGCTTCGTATCTATCTTGGCGACAATAATGCGTTCACTATGCTGTTTGTAGTAGCTTACCCGCATTCCTATTTTCCTATTCATTATTAAACCTACTCCTGCATTACCCCTATCTGACTTTGTGTTTATAACCCTGTAGTCACCTGACCAGAAGTCTTGTTCCTCCTGCCACCGAACTTCACTAATTCCCACTATATCTAACTTTAACCTATCCATTTCCCTTTTTAAATTTTCTAACCTACCTGCCCGATTAAGGGATCTGACATTCCACGCTCCGATCCGTAGAACGCCAGTTTTCTTTCTCCTGATAACGACATCCTCTTGAGTAGTCCCCGCCCGGAGATCCGAATGGGGGACTATTTTACCTCCGGAATATTTTACCCAAGAGGACGCCATCATCATTTAATCATACAGTAAAGCTGCATGCCCTCGGGAAAAATTACGGCCGTAGTTTCCCCTTGCTTTCAGCCGTTCGCAGTACCAGCACAGCAAGGCCGTTTTGGTTATTGTTACAAGGCCAGATCAGTCAATCATCCAGACTGTTGCCCTTGCAACTACTGAAAAGGCTGCTGCCCCTCTTCAGGAACCACACGTTTGTCTGGCCTCTCAACAGATACCCCTCCGTTGTGGTTGTACCTACGATACGGCTATCTGTATCGCTGAGGCACGCAAGCCTCCCCACCAACGGCAAGGTCCATGGTTCATGTTACTGTACCAGTTGTAAATAACCCTCCACTCCTGATATTTTACCTCTGCCACCTTTAGAATGTCAAAAAGCGTTTTGAAGTCAACGTCGTCAAAAACTTTCTCTAAGTGTACAAACGCTATAAACGTAGGTTTCCCTATCCACCCATTCCAAATGTTTGTCGCTGATGTTGTGACCAGATACTATAAGATTCTTTCTCTTTCTTAGATGCATTATTCTGCATTTAAATACTGCTGCCATTCATTATACCAATTGCAAATTTTGCCCACGTGTCTCTGTATTTCTATACGATTGTCCAGCTATGGTGCCTTCCTGTAGATAACACTGTCAGCGAACGCTATAATTGGACTCCTGATCCTGTACGTATGTTGAGAACATTAAAGGTCCTATTGCACTACCGTGGGGTACACCCGATTGTACTTTCGTTTATGTTGAACATTCACCGTCCAGTATAACGTGCTGGGTTCTATTAGCAAATATTAATCGGACCAAAATTTTGTATGATCTTGGCTATAAGTCGTCAATGTGGCACAGCGTCAAAAACCTTGCGGAACTCTACTGATGACGAGTCTAGTACACGAGAAAAATTGTAGAGGCAAAGCAACCCTGTAATTCCCAAAACGACACCAATGCTTTCAGAAAATAGGACGCATGTAACTCGTAAGAAAAAGTGATACACATTTCCTTTAGGTGTAAAAATAAAGTACGAGACGACAGAACTTTGGATGTGCCAAGGGAATAGTTAGTCTTATTCTGCAGCTTGTTCTGAAAAATCATGTTATTATTCAGCATCTTATCACCAAGATCAATGCAGGTGAACCGGCTATTGAGGACCTGATGTAACGAATTTACAAAGTAAATACACTAATAAAATTAGAGATAAATTCGTCTACTGGCTTTATATTACTTTTTAAATTCTCGTTTGAAGCATAAAGATGTACCTGCTCAGATAGCCGAGCGCGTTAAATCGCCCGCTTTCTGTGACGCGGAGACTCACATCGGCCCCAGATCGAACCACGACGGGGACCGGTGTGCCATCCTGCATGTGGTTTTTAGGCGGTTTTACACATCTACCGAGGATAATACCAGGCTGATTCCCACGTGCCGCCTCAGATATTCAATTCGGAAATCCTTTGTGGAACGTTCTCACATCTGACCACACGATGTACATTAGACGCAGACAAAAAGGGTACACGTACGCCTGCCCAGGGGGAACTAACTGGCGGTAGCTTTAAACTGCCTTTGCGTGTGGCGACCCCACCGTAATAGGCTATACACAGATGCGGATGGTTCTCGGCGGAAACGGAGACGTATCATTCCAGTTCCGAGCTGAGACTGGCTGAATAAAGGACACAAAAATGGATGCTTGATTGAAGCATTAAACCAGCAATATGAAAATTACGAAGCTAAGTAGACTCCGTGGCATTGTTGTCAATATAAGAGATTCTTTGGTATCGGTTTTGCAGTGATTCGAGAAAATAAATATTGCGCGGCGGCCATGGAAAAAGCTTGTAAAGCAAATTACATAGAACAAATAAGGACGATTGTACGGAAAGAGTATTGTGATTGTAGACATTGTCAAATTAAATGCGTACGGACAACCAAATCCTGGTCATGTCAGTAACGAGTTTTCACTGACAACGGCGATATGAGGCACCTGTCTGAGTGTGCTGTCCAATGATATCCCTACTCGGTGGCCACCACGTTGTAGTCGGACAGGAAAGCAATAACTGATGTATGAATAGAGCATCTCCTAACTGTTATCTCTTGCATGTGTCCCACGTTTTTCGTTATAAATCTTATAAATATTGTCATAGCTACAAAAAAATACCCAAGTACAAATTTTGAGGACTATCAGTATGGGGTTAGGAATCTGTATGGGGCTAGGAGAAATTATTCTGTACTTCTTAGACCGATATAAAAAGTCTTGTATCAAAAATTTTGTTTTGTTTCAATAATTATTTTCAGATTTTTGGTCTCGAAAGCCTGAAATTTCTCAGTAGATTTTTAAACATTTTGATGAGATTATATTTTTATTTAAGTAATTATTTATAAAAATACTAGCTTTTTATCCGCGTCGCATGTCACATAAATTGCACACATCTACTTGTCCCCGCCCCTTTGTCCTTCTCATTGTCCTCCCTTTCGCTGCTCATTCAAGCACCAACCCGTCCGCTCGCATACCGCCTGGACTTCAGTGGACGAGACTTTTCGCAGTTTTCACAATGAAGCTCTGTCTCGAAATCTGACAGGAAATCCAAAGATATAATGGTCGTATGTAAAGTACGCCAGTGACAAAACACAATCAATACTTTCACCGTGCGACAGTAGTGGTAATGTCACCAAAGACAGTAGTGCCACTAAAGCGAAATTACTTAACACAATTCTCTGAAACTTCTTCACCAAAGTAAACGAAGTAAATATTCCAGAATTCGAATCAAGAACTGGTGCCAACATGACTAAGTGAGAATCAGATATCCTCGGTCTAGCAGAGCAGCTTTAATCAGTTAATCTAGATAAGTCTTCCGGTCCAGATTGTATACCAGTTAGGTTCCTTGCAGAATATGCCGATATAATAGCTCTGTACTCAACAGTAGTATGGAACCGCTCGCTCGACGGAAGATACGTAGCCTACCTAAAGACTGGAAAGCTGCACAGGTTACACAACACTCAAGAAAGGAAATTGGAGTACTCCGCTGAATTACAGACGCTTATCACTAACGTCGTAGGTGTGGAACATATACTTTGTACATGAATTGGCTCGAGGAAAACGGTCTATAGTCAGCACAGATTTAGATAATACCGATCTTGTGGAACGCAACTAACTCTTTATTCACACCAGGTAATGAGAATTGATTCCATATTTCTGAATTTTCAGAAGGCTTTTGACGCTGTTCCTGAGCAGCTACTTCTAATGAAATTGGGTGACTATGCAGTATCGTATAAGTTATGCGACTGGATTCATGACTTCCCGTTAGAAATATCATAGTTTGTAGAAACTGACGGAAATTCATTGACTAAATGATCTTTGGCGTTCCATAAGGAAGTGTTATTGGCCATCTGCTGTAATATCATAGTTTGTAGAAATTGACGGAAATTGATTGACTAAATGATCTTTGGCGTTCCCTAAGGAAGTGTTATAGGCCCTATGCTGTTCTTTATCTATATATACGATTTAGGAGACAATCTGAACAGCTCTCTTAGATTGTCTGCATTTACCGTCTATTAAAGTCATCAGAAGATCAAAACGAATTTCAAATTTTTTTAGAAAAAATGTCTGTATGGTGCAAAAAGCAGCAATTGACTATAAATGATGAAAAGTGCGAGGTCATCCACATGAGTACTAAAATGAATCCATTCAATTTCGGTTACACGATAAATCACACTTATCTAGAAGCTGTCAGTTCAAGTACCTGGGGATAACAGTTACGAATAACTTAAATTGGAACGATCACACGGAGAATGTTCTGGGTAAATTCTGCGCTTCAAGATATGGTTCACGCGGGATAATCGTACAAACGTACCGTCGTTTGACCATCGCACAGAGTCCCGTATGGATGACATAGCAGTAAGTATCCCTGGCGTAGAGAAATAACTGAATAAGTCGCCAGCTCCGGATGGAATACCAATCGGTTTTACAAAGAGTACTCCACGTCATTGGCCCTTTATTAGTTTGCATTTATTGCGAATCACTCGACCAGCGCAAAGAGCCAAGTGACTGGAAAGAAGTGCAGGTGACTGCTGTATATAAGAAAGGCAAAAGAATTAGAATGGACCTGCAAAATTACAGACCTATATTCTTTACGTCGGTTTGCTGCAGAATTCTAGATCGTATTCTGAGTTCGAATATAATAAATTTCCTAGAGACCGAAGAGCTCTTGTCCACGAGTTAGCACGACTTCAGAAAGCATCACTCGTGCGAAACACAGCTTGCTCTATTCTCGCATGATATAGTCAAGGGCAACAGGCTGACTCCGGTACCCCACTACAGAGTGTTAACGAAGTTACGTGCATACCGACTAGGCTCCCAGCTATGTGAGTGACTCGAAGACTTTTTAAATAATACAACACAGTATGGCGTCCTCGACGGCGAGTGTTCATCGGAGACAGGGGTGACATCAGAAGTGCCGGAGGCAAGTGTGATAGGACCATTGCTATTTTCTGTACACATAAATGATCTGTCAGACAGGGTGGGCAGCAATATGCGACTGTTCACTGGTGATGCTGTAGTGTACAGGAAAGCGTCGAAGATAACAGACTGTAGGTTGATGACCTAGGTAAAATTTCTAGTTGGTGTGATGAATGGCAGAGGGCCCTTCCACGTCTACATCTACATGAATACTCTGAAAATCACATTTAAGTGCCTGGCAATGGGTTCATTGAACCACCCTCACAATTCCCTGTAATTGCAATCTCGTATAGCGAGCGGAAACAACGGACATTGATATCTTTCCGTGAGAGTTCTTACTTCCCTTATTTTATTATGGTTATAGTTTCTCCCTATGTAGGTCCACATCAACAAAACATTTTCGCATTCGGAGGAGAAAGTTGGTGATTGAAATTTCGGGAGAAGATTTTGCCGCAACGCAAAACGCCTTTGTTTTAACGATGTCCACTCCAAATCCTGTATCTTTTCAGCGATACTCTCTCCCCTATTCCGCTATAATACAAAACGTGCTGCCCTTCTTTGAACTTTCTCTATGTATTCCGTCAATCCTATCTGGTAAGGATCCCACAATGCGTAGCAGTATTCTATAAGAGATCGGACAAGCGTAGTGTGGCAGTCTCTTTAGTGGATGTGTTACATTTTCTACGTGTCGTGTCAATAAAATGCAGCCTTTGGTTGGCCTTCCCCACAACGTTTTGTGTGTGTTCTTTCCAATTTAAATTGTTCGTAACTGTAATTCCTAGGTATTTAGCTGAATTTACGGCCTTTAGATTTGACTGATTTAAGGTGTAACCAAAGTTTAACGGATACCTGTTAGCACTCATGTGGATGGCCTCACACTTTTCGTTATTTAGAGTCAATTGCCAATTTTTGCACCGTGCAGATATCTTTTGTAAATCGTTTTGCAATTTGTTTTGATCTTCTGATGACTTTACTACTCGATAAAGACAATGTTTCTTGCAAATAACCTAAGACGGCTGCTCAGATTGTCTCTTAAATCGTTAATATACATAAGGAACAACAAAGGGTCTATAATACTACTTTGAGGAACGCAGAAATCACATCTGTTTTACTCGAAGAATTATATTCAATTACTACGATCTGTGCCCTCTCTGACAGGAAATCACGAATCCAGTCACATAACTGAGACGATCAGAAATTGAATCCGCCTTCATGCAAAACACCTTGTTATTCGTTTACTTCTTTATTATCCCAAACTAGTTTCGGCGACAAATATCACCATCACCAGTGGGGTTTTTTAATCTAAAACATGCAGAAAATGGCATGGTTGTACAAACAGTAAAACATTATTACATTTTTAGAATTCGTCTTTTGAAATATAGATTTCTATTAATACTTTCATTACCCTATTTATTGTATGTTACAGCACGTTTTTAGCAATTATTGGCGCTGTTAGCAACATATTTTATGTGCTCTTTTTTTCTGTTGGCGCCTTTTTACTTAGCGAACATAATGTCATCTGCAACCATGTGAGCTGCTGTTAGTAAACAAATACTAAAAGGTGAACTTCGTAAGTCAGCAGTATATACTTGGGGTTGTGGTAGTGTTGTGGAAACCAGTGTACTGAGCTGTTGCTTAGCTGCTCGTGTACTCACGTTCGTTGGATGGTATGTGGCTGCTTTTATACACAGAAAAACAAAACTTTTGCACTTTGTTCCTGATCCAGAATATTACGCCATCTTGCTGTTCGCGTGTGTCGCGAGAGGCGTATCGCATGTGGCCAGAAAGGCTATCAAAAACTGTAGCGCGAATTACGACGACTTCTGTTCGTTATTTTTGTCTCTGTGTGTGATGAGGAAGTGGTTCTTTTGCGTGTGTGTGCTTTCTGTTCTGTGCCCTTGGTGAGTTCTATCAGAGCGGTAAAGAGAGTGTTGTTTCAGAGTTTTGTGTTTTCATTTATTGCATTTTTCCCTTGACTATAGCCTTTTGTATGTAGTAATTTTCTTCTATTGTTAGTTGTCGGTATAGACTGTTGCTGTTGCTCAGAATGCGTAGATCGTTTTCGATATTAGTGGGGTTATGGTTTTTGTTTATTGGTTGTTCCGCAAAAGTTGAATGTGTGCTGCCACTTCTTAGAGCTCACATGTGCTCTGTGTACCTCGTTCGGAAATTTCTGCTTGTTTGTCCTATGTAGTGGGCCTGACAGGAGATGCAAGTGAGTTGATATATTACAGCGTTGCTGAATTTGTCTGAGGTTTTTCTGACTGGTCTTAGTGTTTTCTGAACTGTATTGTTCTGAATGTTATTGGGATCCCTTGCTTTTTCAAGATGTTTCCTATTCTGTGTGATATTTTGTTATTGTATGTTAGTGTGTACCATCTCTCTCTTTTTTCTGAAATGGTGTGGTCTGGTGTGTTGTCTGTGTGTACTGCATATTTCCGTTTTACTTTGTTGTTGAGTTTGTTTATAATGTCTGTTTTGTAGTCGTTTTCAACAGCAATTTGTTTGATTATATTTAGTTCCCGTGTGTAGTTTTCTGGTTTAAGAGGTGTTCTGTTTATCCTGTGGAGCATGCGTGTGAAACTGGCATAGTTATGCACAGTTGGGTGGTTGGACGAGCTGTGGATAACAGTGCTTGTGGATGTGGGTTTTCTGTAGATGGAGGATTCATGTTGGTGGTTGTTTCTTGTGATTGTAAGATCCAAGAAATTTAGTTTCTTGTTGTTATCTATTTTCATTGTGAAGTGGATTTGTGGGTGTACTGTGTTGATGTTACTGTGTAGCTCTTGTGTCCTGTTATGTGTTTCATCTACAAGACAGATTATGTCATCCACATATCGGTACCAGTAGATTATTTTGTACCCTCCTTGTTTTACAAAAATGGTTCAAATGGCTCTGAGCACTATGGGACTCAACATCGTAGGTCATAAGTCCCCTAGAACTTAGAACTACTTAAACCGAACTAACCTAAGGACACCACACACACCCATGCCCGAGGTAGGATTCGAACCTACGACCGCAGCAGTCCCGCGGTTCCGGACTGCAGCGCCAGAACCGCTAGACCACCGCGGCCGGCCCTTGTTTTACAATGTTATTGAATATTGTGTTCTCTATATGGTCCAAGAAAATGTTGGCTAATATTCCACTGATGGGGGACTCCATGGGAATCACCGCTTGTTGCAAGTAGAAGTTGTTGTTGAAAGTGAAGTAGTTGTGTTCTGTGATTAGCCTAAGGATGGATGAGATTTCATTTATATGTACCTCTGGGAATTTCTTGCATTTTAGCTGTTGTTCCATACCGTTTATAGTTTCTTCTGTGCGTACGTTTGTGTACATGGATGCTATGTCACAAGATACCAGTTTTTCTGTTGGGGGGATGTTGACATTCCTAATTTTCTCTATTATGTCTCCTGTGTTTTTGATACTTTTGTTGTTTGTGTATGTGTATGTCTTCTGTAGGAATGTGTGCATGCGTCTCCCTAGTAAGTAAGATGGGGCTTTTCTAAAGTCAACCACTGGCCTGACTGGTATGAGGGTTTTGTGGACCTTTGGAAGGCTTGTTAAGAGTGGAAAAATAATCACACACATCTTGACACAGAACCAGACAAAAAGAATGACACAAAAGAATCATAAAGCTCCACTCTTAACAAGTCGTTTAAATATATGGGCGTAACGCTGCGAAGCGATATGAAATGGAAGGAGCATGTGAGCACTGTGGCAGGGAAGGCGAGTGGACGACTTCGGTTTATTGGAAGAATTTTAGGATAGTGTGGTTCATCTGTAAAGGAGGCCGCATGTAGGACGCTAGTGCGACCTATTCTTGAATACTGCTGGAGTGTTTGGTATCTGCACCATGTCAGATTGAAAGAAGACGTCGAAGCAATTCAGAGGCGAGCCGCTAGATTTGTTAACGGTAGTTTCGACCAGCATGCAGGTGTTACGGATATGCTTCCGGACTTCAAGTGGGAATCCTTGGAGAGAAGGAGACATTCATTTAGAAGAACACTACTGAGAAAGTTTACAGAATCGGCATTTGAAGATGACTGCTGAACGATCCTACTGCTGCCAACATACATTTCGCGTAGGGACCATGAAGATAAGGTTCGAGAAAATAGGAGTCATACGGAGGCATATAGACAGTCGTTTTCCCTCGCTCTATCTGCGAGTGGAACAGGAAACGAAACGACTAATTGTGATACAGCCTACATTTCGCCACGCACCATACGGTGGCTTGCGGAGTATCTATGTAGATGTAGAAGGTGAACCAAAGACTACGTTTTACTGGCAGAACACTTACAAGACGCAAGATGTCTACTAAAGAGACTGCCTACAGTACGCTTATCCGTCCTCTTCTGTGGACGCCTACCATCTTAGGGTTAAATGGTCATCGTAGTAAAATAAAAGAGGGTAAAAGGTAGAGAAATAGTCTGAAAGTGATTGGGTGAACCCTCTGCCAGGCAATTAATTGTGAATTGCAGAGTAGTTATGTAGATGTAAATACTCACACAACACGCCAGTCCTGCAGGGCAACTGAGATGTCAGGTGTTATCTCCTTTTTCTCCCCACCCCTACATCTATATCTACATCTACATCTAGATATACAGCTCCATGATTACTGTGCAATTTACAATGTTGCCTGAAAGAGGGCTCATCGAACCATCTGGAAGTTACTTCTCCACCGTTCCACTCTCGAATTGCACGCAGGAGAAACGAACACTTTGATCTTTCCGTACGAGCTCTGATATCTCATATTTAATTATGATGATCATTTATTCATGTGCACCAACAACATGTTTAAACACTGTGAGGATAAATTGGTGATTGAAATTTCATAATAAGACCTTGACGCAGCGAAAAACGTCTTTTGTTTTAGAGACTGCCACCCCAATTTGTGTATAATATCCGTGGCAGTCTGTTGCCTATTAGTCGGTAACATAAAACGAGCTGTATTCTTTGACCTTTTTAAATGTCCTTCGTCAACCCTACCTTATGCTGATCCCACACCGCACAGCAGTACTCCATAAGAGGGCGGACAAGCAGCGTATAAACAGTTTCTTTAGTAGATCTGTTACATTTTCGAAGTATTTGACCAATAAATCTCAGTCTTTTGCTTGCTTTCCCCCACAATATTATATACGTGATCGCTCCAGTTTAAGTTATCGGAACTGTAATTCTTAAGTATTTAGTTGAGTTTACAGTCTTTAGATTTATGGGGTTTATCGTGTAAACGAAATTTAGCGGATTCCTTTTAGTACTCATGTGGATGACTTCAAACTTTTCATTATTTAGAGCCAATTGCCACTTTTTGTATCATACGGGTAGTCTGTTTAAATCCTTTTGCGATTCTTTTCCATTTTATTATGACTTTACAAGACGGTAAATGACAGCATCATCTGCAAACAATCTGAAAGGGTTGCTCAGATTGTCTCCTAAATCGTGTATGCGGATCTGGAACAGCAGAGGGTCTATAACATTTCCTTGGGAAAGGGTAGATATTAATACTGCTTTACTTGATGACTTTCCGTCATTTTTTATGAACTGTGACCTTTCTGACAGGAAATTACGAATCTAGTCTCACAACTGAAGCGATACCTCATAGGCACGCACTTTCATTAGACGGACCGACAAGAAACAAAGTTAATATTGCATCGGCGTCCAGTTCTGAGCTACGTCTAAAATTTCAAGTCTCTAGTTCACTGGGAAGCTAGTTTAATATCAAGTGCAGACAGGCAAGAAAGTGACCTAATAAAATGTATAAAAAATACCACGAGTATTCTACTAAACAACTTTAAAACTTAAGTGCGATTTGGACAGTAATAGACTAGTCAGAACATTCATTGTGCTTTAGTTTCATTTATACTTCACTCATTCATTAATCGATATGAAATCATAGAAAATATAAAACTATCCGGCTAGACAGGAGTTTGAGGACTATTCTTTCTGTATGCGAGTCAGGGTCTTACCACTTTACTCCGTATGCAGAGACGTGTCGGGGCTTGGAAATTATAGAACGAGACCAATGAATGGATACGGTGAGCAGGTGCAACTGGTCACAGGCTACAGTAACTGTGCAGATATGAAAAATCCTGCGCAAGATAAAGCAACGCAAGAACCAATTCAGCCAGTCTTCGGTCTCACCACTACAGCAACGGCAACAAAAGGTTGTCTGTGTGCTATAGTTATTTTGGCAGCTGTCACACCACACCAGTGCCAAATGAACACAATTTATAAGAACTTGTGAACTGGCACTCTGAAACATGAAAAATTCCTAGTGTGCATTTAACACTCTAAGCGCCAAGCCCGTAAAATTTACGGGCCTGGGATCGCGCGAAAATCACCAAGCCCGTAAAATTTACGGGCCGCTACATTTAATTTCATTCAAAACACTGCAACGTTATTTCTACGGGTTTGGCCAGCGCTATACGTTTTTCAGATGTTTATTAACAAAATGCGTCCATAGATGTCACGGCAGCGCTGTAATTCATGTTAAAACTTATCTTTGCGTTCTCAGTCTGTATATCATTCAGTTGTTTGTCATCATGTTTCGGCGCGGTTTATCAGACGCAGAAATTGCGGATTTGATCAATCATAGCGACACTCTGGATAATGTAGAGAGTGATTCAGACGATTCTGAATGCAATGGTGTGTTTGAAGGTACGTATTTCCGAATTTTCCACGTAATTGTGCAGTACGCACATATCTGTTGAACATGTGTAAACGATGTATGTAGTTACACATAATGTGATATTCTTTTTAGAAGACGAGATTGATGACAGTTTGTCTTCAGATGAAGACGAGAATGATGTTGAAGGTGTTGCTTCAAATCCAGCAGCTGTGCCGTATCCGAAAGACAGTGAGTGGACTGCAGTTGACACCTACCGACCTCTGCCTGTCAACACGACACCCAGGCAGATACTAGTGGATATTGATGAGTCGAGTTCTGTACTGGATTGCAGTAAAGTGTTCCTTACTGACAGTGACGTAAATGAACTCAAGAGACAGACAAATTTGTATGCATCACAGACAATACAGAAGAAAAGAAGAGGAAATAATCTGAAGCCCCATTCAGTTTTGAGTTCGTGGAAGCCAGTGACTATAAGTGAGATGAGGCGTTTCTTGGGTATTATTTTCCACATGTGTGTTTCGAAAAAGCCCAAAATTGCGGACCATTGGAGCACTAATCCTGTTCTTAGTTGTAACTTTTGTCCCCATGTCATGAGCCGTTTGCGTTTCACTCAGATACTGTCATGCTTGCATCTTGTTGACAATTCAAATCAGAAAAAACCAGGCGAAGATGGATTTCATCCACTTTACAAAGTTTTGCCATATTATAATAATTTGAAGGAGCGATGTATCCAGGCATATCGTCCCTCAGAAAAAGTGACAATTGATGAAGGAATTTGCCCATTTCGAGGTCGTGTGAGTTTCCGTGTTTACATGCAAAATAAGCCTCATAAGTATGGACTGAAAGTATATGCTGTTGCTGAAGCCAGTAGTGGCTATGTTGTAAATTTTGAAGTTTATGCTGGTAAGCATATTGTTGACAATTCTTCGTCTGCGGTTATTTTGCGATTGTTGTCTGACAGCAGCTTGCTGAACAAAGGCCACACTGTGTATTTAGATCGATTTTATTCCAGTCCAGAGCTATTTCAGCAACTGGCAGAGAAAGGCACTGGAGCTGTTGGTACTGTGAACAAATCCAGGAAAGGATTGCCTAAAGATTTAGTATCTGCTAAGCTGAAAAAGGGCGAAATGTCTTTTCGGCGTAAAGATAATGTATTGGCAATGAAGTGGAAAGATAAGAGAGATGTGTATACATTGTCTACAAGGCATCAAGCAACATTTGGTACGCATACTAAGAGAAATGGGTCTGTAGTATTGAAACCACTTCAGGTACTTGATTACAACCTCAATAAAATTGGAGTGGATATTGGAGACCAACGCCTGCAGTACAATCCGTTCCAGCACAGAACTGTGAAATGGTGGCGAAAATTATATTTCCATTTGCTGCTTATGGGAGTATCAAATGCATTTTGGCTGTACAATGCAGTGCACAGGAAGAAAATTACAATAACAGACTTTATAACAGTGCTTGCAGTTCAGCTTGTTGAAGACGACACACTTGAATTCATTCCAAGAAATGAAGGAACTGTAGGTCGGCTAACAAAGAGACATTTTTTGCAGCACATACCTGCAACTACTAAGAAGTATGCTGCTCGTGTGTGTCACGTGTGCAGTTCCAGGAGCAAGAAACAGAGTGGCAAGGCTTCTCGCAAAGAGACACGATACGAATGTGAACAGTGTGGCGTTGCACTCTGCCTGGAACCTTGCTTTAAAATTTTCCACACTAAAAAACAATATGATTCTGTGTGAAATTTATATGTAATACTGTATACTATCAGAAACATGTAATGTAGTGCCACAATTTTGGTTAAAAATAAATCACAATTGTATTCCCTTATTCGTATGACTTTTTCTAAATTCTTAAAACATCTAAGTGATTTCTATAACTGTACCTTAAAGCTGTGCATTGTAAAGTAGTTTCTTTCACTCAGAATTAAAGTAGAAATGTGCAGCTTCAAGATGGTACCAAATTTGCCACAATCCAAACAGTAGATTTGATGCAGTAATTTTTTTAATATTGGTAAAATTGCCCGGTTTCTAGGGACGGGTGCATAAAATAGGCCTGGTACAGAGAGTGTTAAAAGAGTGACTAGCAGGCTCCAGCGCAGATGACTCGCAGTCACGCGGCTGTGCGTCACGGCGTGCTTGTGAGTCAGCTGCCTTCAGCATTCTCTCTCTCCGGTTACCTCACCTCGCTCACGGTCACAATCGAGAACTCTGTTCTCGGCAACCAAGCAGGATCGAATATACTTTCGAGAACCGAGTGCTTTTAAGAGTGCAACTTAGCTTTACGCTTCAGCCACGTATCCTGCTGTACTCGCGAAATTCCATTGTGTCGGATTTCAAGCTATCTGCCGCATCTCTAAGAAAAATAATTTTATGAAAATGAAGAAAAGCGACATTCATTTTTTTAAGTGGTTTTCCGGATAAACGTTCTACCCTTTTTCATAAAATATAAAATCACAGTGCAACGAGATATAATACTGTGCATAACAGCCCATATCTTGCGTCGAGTGTTGTGAAATCACTTAAATTATAGCGCATATTCCTGAGGAAGCTTGATGTAGCTTGTAGTTGTCTTGAATACATCCAGAAATATAATCGTGGTTGTGAAACATAAAACAATAATAATAATAATAATAATAATAATAATAATAAAATCTCCTGGAATGCCGGCCGGGGTGGCCGAGTGGTTCTAGGCGCTACAGTCTGGAACCGCGCGACCGCCACGGTCGCAGGTTCGAATCCTGCCTCGGGCATGGATGTGTGTGATGTCCTTAGGTTACTTAGGTTTAAGTAGTTCTAAGTTCTAGGGGACTGATGACCTCAGCAGTTAAGTCCCATAGTGCTCAGAGCCATTTGAACCATTTGAACCATCTCCTGGAATTTGCACGCTCTGTATCATGACTACTCTGCAATTCGCATTTAAGTGCCAGAAGGTTCTTCGAACCACCTTCAGACTATTTCTCCACCGTTCCACTCGCTAACAGTGTGTGGGAAAATTGAATACATAAATCTTTTTGAACGAGCTCTGTTCTCTTAATTATTACGAGGATCTTCCTGTGTAGGTTGGCGACAGTAAAGTATTTTCGCATTCAGGGGAGAGAGTTGGTGACTGAAATTTCGTGAGAAGATCTCGTCGCAACGAAAAACGCCTTCGTTTTAATGATTGTCACATCAGCTTACTTATTAAATCTGTGACACTCTCTCCCCTATTTCGCCATAATACGAAACGAGAGGTCTGGTAGACAGACTGCAGAAGAAATCAATAGATGGCGTACTGTGGCCTACAATCGCCTATGCATCCCACCTTGGAAGTGTGTGGGACCCGTACCAAACAGGATTAACACGGGATATTGGATAGTTACTAAAAAGGACTGCACGAATGGTCATAGATTTGTTCGCTTCATGCGAGAGCGTCGTGGAACTGAATTGACAGACTCTTGAAGACAGGCGCAAATCATTCCGCGAAAGCCTAATTACAAATTGCAAGAAGCAAGACGTTCCGGCGGGGTCCACTGGGGGCCGAACCGACAATTAACTCTAGGTTCGGTGTGGGGCGGGGGTGGGGTGGGTGGACTGCTGTGTGTAACGCCGGAAATGCATATCCTCCTATTTCCATCTATTGTACTGTTATTTTTTTTCCTTGTTTTGTTACCTCAAGATATGATATTTCTGTCTCCTTATATATAGCAATTGTTTTACATTTATGCACTTATGTCGATGTATAATTGGTTGTTTTGTAAATATTATTTGTATTTTTACGCTGGGTCTTGCCTAGGGAAAACTATGTTATCGAACGAATACGTCGATAGGTCGTGTGGAGAACCAGAGTGTTTAGGATCTTTGGTAGTGTTAACTCTGTCGCGTGGAGCGCGGGCAGAGAGAGAGGGAGTCTGGCTGGAGTAGCGAGTGGAGCAGGTGTGTTGTGTGAAGCTCCCGCGAGTTGCCGCGCTTTCGGGGTTTGGCAGAATGTAATTGCGCTCGACTTGCGATGATAGTTTCGGACATGGTGTCGCGGACGGGAAGCATTAGCTGGCGCACATCAAGAGCCCGTGTCGTCTGGTGACCGTGTCGAGAAGAAGGCGCGCCAACATCCAGCTTCTGCAACAGCGACGGCCGACAATGAGTGACTGTCGCCACCTCCTCGATCGACGGCTTCAAACCTTCAATCAACCAACAAGGAAGACTGGAAGCACGTAAAGTTTTAGAACTGTATGGTAGACCTCAGCTTTTTAAACTTTTAAAATTGTTGCATCACAAAATTACAGCTACTTAGCATGAACCTTTGTTGCTCATTGTCCCAATTGCATTACCAAGCAGGGTCCCTTCCTTTTCTGGAATGAACCCGAGTGTCATTCAAATTCAGACGCCAGCATTAAAGTAATAGTATAACATTTCACTGCTTTAATTTCAAAGTTCAGTTAAAGTATTCATAGCTGGCTACAATATTTAGATCACATAAGCACGAATTAAGAGTGCGAGTTTTGTTACCGTATTTTAGCTTACCTGTGACTGCAGCTCAGCTTGGTACGTACTAAATTTTACTATTGTTAATTGTTCACAATCGTTTAATTCAAGTTCAAAGTTAAATCTCTTCATCCTAAATTGCGTAGATTCAAGTAGCTTTTGAAATGATTGTTGAGGTAGTCCAAGACTAACCGTATTTTACTGAATTTCGATGTGCTTCAGAAAGAAAGCTCACTATTAACTTCAGTCACTAAATTAACTTTCAATTTTCCGATTTTATTAATTCTTTTGCTAAATTAAGTCAGAGTGTAGCGAAATTTATTACTTCTGACAAACTTTCAGTTTTCACACTACACTTGTCAACCTTCAGTTGCCACGCTTCTAGTGCTAATTATATGTGTAATAATCTTTCTTTTTCAGTTACTATAGTAATTGTCCTTAGGACTGGCGACCGTAATTTCCCCCAAATCTCAAATATCTAATTACCGCTAGTTGATTGTTAACGTAACGGCCGCACATTTACTTTCTTTATTAACTTTACCCCTTTTTCAAAATTTATTTCTACCAGTTTCATTAGCATTTTTCCTTTCATTTAGATGTAACCCTTTCCTCCCTCTTTACCGACAAATTAACCTCGGTGACGATTGTTTTCCCCAAATTTCCATTAGGTACACGCGGTTTAATTTTTCACTGTCATTAAGGTCGATAAGTGAGGGGAAGGTTACACGTGGCGACCTGGTGACAGGTCAATCTTCGAATTTGAGGTTGTTCTGGACACGAATTTTGCATTGTGCAACTCTCGTAACAAAGTACTGGTTACGAAATGGTCGATACGTCAGCGAGAATATTACTGTGAGCATACCTAATTAGATTTGAGATTTGGCATTTATATTGAAAATTAATAAAATGAGTTAAGGCAACAATTACCAAAATTTGGTAGACTTGGATACGGAACAACCGGTCGAACAGTGGGAAACGCGCACCGCGGTACCCATTGTTCAGGGGCAGGCGGCTAGCATGAAAGACGCGACCGCCGAAACGCAACAAAGAGCAGAAATGGAATTCCAAACTTTAGAAAATGTTTCGGAATCGGAAGTCAAAATCAAATCTGAATCCCTTGATGACGAATACGGGGGGACAATTAAAGAGGAAGCCGCTACGGAAGTAAAACCGGTAGTTTCCGGGAATTTAACTGATTTATTGAATGTTTTGATTAACGAAATCAAGAGTCAATCGGCCAAGCAAGAAGCTCAGGCTGCCAATCAAGAAGCTCAGGCTACCAAGCAAGAAGCTCAGTCTGAAAAAATTGAACGGATGCTAGACAATCAGAACAGAGCTATTAACGTTGTTAACAACAGTGTTGGAGTTGTTAACACAAAAGTTGATAAAATCAAGGAAGATATTGTTGTAATTAATACCGAAATCGGTAATCTTAAACAGGAAATGATAGGCGTTCAGGCGGAAATTGCGAGCATAAATACTCGTTTTTATTCCGAAATTAGCAGAATCGAGAAAAGTGTAGGAGAATCAGTTGCTCCGATCATCGATAATAAGGTGACGGAACAAATTCAATTAGTGAAAAAAGAGGATCAAAAGAATGTAGAAACTTTAAAGGCTTTAGTATCCGAAGTAGATACCAAAGTGACGAAGCAGGCTATTACCTGCGAAGAGAAAAAAAGGGAAGTAGAAACGCTTGCGACAACCACTTGCCGATTAATTACGAGAGTGTCGGAATTAGAAAAGAAACTTGACTTTTGACGAATTTAAAAATTTGTTTCTGGCTGAATACTGGTCAGAGCAAAAACAGCAAAGTGTCTGGCACGAATTTGTCGTATCGAGGCCTTTCGATGCGAATTCGCGCGGTTCGATGAAGGAGTTTAGTGAGGGCTGGATCCGCAAGTTGGAATATTTGCGTGATCGCCGCACGTAATCCGAAATAGTCTGGGAACTCTACAAGAAGCTTCCAGATGATACAAAACGATACGTAGGAAGCAATTACAGGACAATCAATGATTTCCTGGAAAGAGTTGAGGACGAGGACTATTGGCGCAATAATCGCGACAGTGGTAGAGGCCGTGGTAACAACAACGGGTACCACAACAACGACAACTATGGGAACAATGCATACCGCAACCATGGCAGCAATAACAATAATGGTTCGGACCGTAATAACAATCGGTATAATGCAAATAATAACAGGAATGACGGAAACCAGTATCATACTAACGTGATACGGGCTTCACAGAATAGTAATAACGCCAGAGGGTGTGATCAGGCGCCCCAGCAGCATCCGGGGAGCGTATCTGCTGGGACGAGACAGGGAAACCATTAGCCGCGCCGGTGAGGGGCCGACCGGACGTGGAGAAATTTTAGAGGCCCAATAACAAGAGAAAACCCAGGTGTCGCCGTTATGAAAATTCCGTATGGAATAATCAACGGCGGGAGAGTGTGCCAGTGTTAGGAGAAAGGAGTGCGCCCACAAGTAGTAGATCAGCTGTATACACGGCAGTAGTAAGTACATGCACTGTCAGTGAGAACAATTTAAGTAGTGTTCCAGAAATCGATTATAAAGTGGCAGCTGTGATACCCACAGCGGAACTGGAGATTGGGTTTAAGAATGATTCGCAAGTGTTGAGAGAAGATCAGATGTCGGATAAAACGTCCGTCATCGAGCGAGGGGATGCAGAGAGGGATGAGGTCTGGTTAAGGCAGTTCGGTCGCTTATACGACGAACTAAGAGATTATAGGGGCCTGTATGGGAGAAGTGTTTATGGGGAGCGCGTGCAGGATTTTACGCGTCTCGTCCCGCAGGAAGATAATGTTTGTGAAATGATAGAAAGTTCTGGCCCTAACCAGCAGACTTTACCAGGAACAGTTGATGTTAATGGGGAGCACGAGCAAGATTCGTCGTGTTTCGTCCCGCAGGAGTTAGATGTTGAAGTAATAACGGAAAGTTCTGGCCCTAACCGGCAGACCTTACCGAAAGTCGTAGTGGTAGAAGTAGCCGACCCATCCGACGCGAACCTCCAGTTTAAACATTGCGAGAGTATTAAGGAGAAAGATTACGAAAATTTTAGTGATAGCCAGACACGATTGGTAGAAAAGCACATAGATTACAGCGTGTATGAGGTTAGAGCTGACATTATACGGTCAGACGATAACAGTGTGGGTTGCGCAGATCTAGAGGAAGTAATTTCAGATACTACTGGGCACATTTCTCCAGGTAGATTGGCAGATGAGATCAATCTGACCAAAGAGGAATCAACGAAGGTGACAGTTAGTGAATTGATAGCAAAGCAACACTCACTAGTTGACGAGTTACAGGAAAAGGTTTCGGTATTGGAGGCGAAGCTACAGACTAAGCCTCAGGACAAACGTGTTGAAATTAAAACTGTATGTGAACAGAGGCTGAAAAAGCCGCCAGATAAGCCGGATTTAGGATCAAAGCCGGATGGTTTTTTCTGGAATGACCTGGATATAGACGAGGATTTACTGTGGGAAAATAAAGAAACAGTCGAGGACAAGTGTAGACAGATAGTAGTGTCTGTTAATATGCACGACCTACAACTAAACGTGTTGATTGACACCGGTGCAGAATTGAGTGCTGTATCTGGAAAAATATTTCAGTTACTGAAAGACAGACCTGGCATCGTAGTTATGCCAGTAACAGGAGTGAAAATTATCGGTGCTACTGGGAAGGCCAGTAAACCGGTCACAAAACAGATTTTTGTCCACTTCGAGATATGTGGGGCACGATTTGAACAAGAGTTTGTCGTCGTGCCAGACTTAACTACGGAAGTAATGATCGGGTTAGATTGGCTATTAAAGTACTGTGCAGTGATTAACTGTGAAAGCAAAACTTTGACATGTATGTCACTAGATAAAACAATTGTAGTTGGTTTTGACGAGGCAGGAGACGGTGTGCATAGGCAATACCAGCCTATACACATTGTTAACTGGCCGGATGACATTGACGTAGGAATGAATTTGAACTGCCGTAATGTGAGGAATTTCGGCATTGACAAAAGTGTAGAAAGTGAATTGGAAGAGATAATCAAATTCCCTCCACCGATTGACATTAGTATTGGTGTGAAAAAAGATCGTTTGCGAGAAGTAATGAAGCTAAAAGCCGATGCTCGCATACGTCGTCATGACGCTAAAGCGCGTTTTGCTAAGTTTGCAATCGAAGACTTAGTACTTGTAAAAGCTCATGAGAAATTGAGCGAGATAGACAATGAATTCTCTAAATTTAAGTTTGTTTATAATGGACCATATAAAGTCATTGGTATACCTCACACAAATGCTTATTGCTTAGTGTATCCAAGCTCTGGAAAACTATTAGGTATACAGAATATTGTAGACTTGAAATTGTACCAACCTAGGATCGATTAATACCACACAATGGGTAATTTGTACAGTATGTAAAATAGAGTGTAAGATTTAACGATTTGCTAGATTGCCATGCTTTTGACTGACCAAGGTCATTAAAGAAGTTGTAATTAATAAGTAATTAATTTCGATTAATCAATTTAATTTTAATCAATTTAATCATGATCTAATCAACTGAAAAATCCAAGCTGCTAGTTTAAGTTTTCAGCTGAGTCACAGTAGATTAAGGAATGTAAATATGATTTTGTAAATAGCTGTAAGATTTCATAAATATGTGATTTACTAGTCATTGCCGATGTACTTAGACGCTGTTTTAAGTTTCAGGCTAGTACATGCGTGTGATGATGGACATTGTTGAGTTATCCACTGTGATAGTGTTTATGGACTCCTTGAGATTACTCGGGAGTGAGTTTTTCCGAAAGAATTCAGTGAAACGGACGTTCTGGAAACGCCCTTAAAAGGGCGAGTGAGATCAAGCGTGCCGCACAGGCGGGCGCAACAATACTGGCAAGGCGGAGCCGCTGTCGGCTCTTGTGTCGCTGTCGGCTCTTGTGCCGCTGTCGGCATTCTTTGTACTTGGGAGTACGGAAGGCGGAGTTGTTTTTCTTCCCGGACAGCTGATGTGAAAGAATTCTGCTGTCAATATTTATGTTTCTGTCGATCTGCTGAATATTATTTTCTTGTTTAGCATTAAGTGGACTCTCATGGCGAGAGTATTAATTATGAAAAGGTTATACAAAATGTGTATTCTATGTAATTAATTATTAATTTGCGTATTTTGATATACCAGTTTTTTATGACCATGTACTCTGATTAATTTTGTAAATAGTATTCCATTTCTTGATACTGCTAGGAATTTAGATTTTTAGAATAGCTAAACCATTTTCTATGTTTTCTATGAATTTTAATATGTTGTCAACCTGTTTTACTTTGTGCAAGATGACAGAGTGGAATGAGATTAGGAGTGTCTCCACTCAATTATTATGGTCTAAAAATTGATTTATGGTTAATTAGACGAATGCTAAATTTTGTTGATGTTTGGAGCATATGCATTTCTGCTGTTTCTTTTTTGGGACATTTTCTGAGTCTGTTTACGTTACACGAACATCCTCAGACAATGTGGGGCACGTGTAACGCCGGAAATGCATATCCTCCTATTTCCATCTATTGTACTATTATTTTTTTCCTTGTTTTGTTACCTCAAGATATGACATTTCTGTCTCCTTATATATTGTAATTGTTTTACTGTTTGTATATATATATATATATATATACATGTATAATTGGTTGTTTTGTAAATATTATTTGTATTTTTACGCTGGGTCTTGCCTAGGGAAAACTATGTTATCGAACGAATACATCGATAGGTCGTGTGGAGAACCAGAGTGTTTAGGATCTTTGGTAGTGTGAACTCTGTCGCGTGGAGCGCGGGCAGAGAGAGAGGGAGTCTGGCTGGAGTAGCGAGTGGAGCAGGTGTGTTGTGTGAAGCTCCCGCGAGTTGCCGCGCTTTCGGGGTTTGGTAGAATGTAATTGCGCTCGACTTGCGATGATAGTTTCGGACATGGTGTCGCGGACGGGAAGCATTAGCTGGCGCACATCAAGAGCCCGTTTCGTCTGGTGACCGTGTCGAGAAGAAGGCGTGCCAACATCCAGCTTCTGCAACAGCGATGGCCGACAATGAGTGAATGTCGCCACCTCTTCGATCGACGGCTTCAAACCTTCAATCAACCAACAAGGAAGACTGGAAGCACGTAAAGTTTTAGAACTGTATGGCAGGCCTCAGCTTTTCAAACTTTTAAAATTGTTGCATCACAAAATTACAGCTACTTAGCATGAACCTTTGTTGCTCATTGTCCCAATTGCATTACCAAGCAGGGTCCCTTCCTTTTCCGGAATGAACCCGAGTGTCGTTCAAATTCAGACGCCAGCATTAAAGTAATAGTATAACATTTCACTGCTTTAATTTCAAAGTTCAGTTAAAGTATTCATAGCTGGCTACAATATTTAGATCACATAAGCACGAATTAAGAGTGCGAGTTTTGTTACCGTATTTTAGCTTACCTGTGACTGCAGCTCAGCTTGGTACGTACTAAATTTTACTATTGTTAATTGTTCACAATCGTTTAATTCAAGTTCAAAGTTAAATCTCTTCATCCTAAATTGCGTAGATTCAAGTAGCTTTTGAAATGACTGTTGAGGTAGTCCAAGACTAACCGTATTTTACTGAATTTCGATGTGCTTCAGAAAGAAAGCTCACTATTAACTTCAGTCACTAAATTAACTTTCAATTTTCCGATTTTATTAATTCTTTTGCTAAATTAAGTCAGAGTGTAGCGAAATTTATTACTTCTGACAAACTTTCAGTTTTCACACTACACTTGTCAACCTTCAGTTGCCACACTTCTAGTGCTAATTATATGTGTAATAATCTTTCTTTTTCAGTTACTATAGTAATTGTCCTTAGGACTGGCGACCGTAATTTCCCCCAAATCTCAAATATCTAATTACCGCTAGTTGATTGTTAACGTAACGGCCGCACATTTACTTTCTTTATTAACTTTACCCCTTTTTCAAAATTAATTTCTACCAGTTTCATTAGCATTTTTCCTTTCATTTAGATGTAACCCTTTCCTCCCTCTTTACCGACAAATTAACCTCGGTGACGATTGCTTTTCCCAAATTTCCATTAGGTACACGCGGTTTAATTTTTCACTGCATTAAGGTCGATAAGTGAGGGGGAGGTTACATGTGGCCTGTTGTGGGGTTGTGAACCACTGAGGGCTACGGCTGGACGAAGCCCCTCTGTCGTTTCTAGGTCCCCGGTTTAATACAATACAATACAATACCCCACTGTACAGTAGAGTTATGTATGGTAAGTAAACTGATTTATTTACGAAATTAATTACAGATTAACCCGCGTTAACATACCCTACTGGAATGCAGGCTGAGTGCCCATTGACATTCTTGTATCGTGGAACTGCTAGTCAACTTGGGTTCGGTGTTGCTGGCTCCACTCAGGCCTGCGTGTTATATGTGTGATGCTGAGGTCACAGCCAGAGAACAGCATGTATAGTGTGTCAATAAAACTCCATTCATGTGTGGCCATTGCTTCAGCGTGTTTGTTTTTCGTATTCAGATAGTTTATTTCTCTATCGTTCAGGCAATCTTATTATAACAGCTGTACTGTTTGAATTTTGTTACAACTACCAAGTTAAAAAGAGGAATACATAAAAAGGATTAGATAACATAAGACAACAACAAAAAAGAGAGAACAGGAGACATGCTTAAAGAGCATCCCATCTTAGATAATACAAGAAAACAGCAAAAAAGGGAGAACAAGAGAAATGTTTAAAGGGACTCATAAACCAAACTAACCAGAACATTCAAGTCAGTTATGGGCATGGTAGAAGGGAACAACAACGAGATGCTAACTGAAAGGAATGACGACCTTAGACGATGGAAAGAATATGTGGAACAACTATAGAATGAGGTAACAAAGTCAATGAAGAGACAACACGATATGATATGGAATGCACAGTTATAGCAGACGAGGTCAGATGGGCACTAAAAGAAATTTCTGGAAGAAGAGCGCCAGGGTTAGATGGCCTCCAAATAAAGCTATTAGAAATGTAGAAAATGAAGCAAAAGAATTGATAACGGTACTGTGTCAAATAATTTGGTCTACATGTACCTTGCTTAAATTGTGGGGAAAAACCATTTAGTACCAATCCAGAAGAAAGGGAATCCCAAAAAGTGTGAGAGGTATCTCCACGCCTTCCAAATTAACAATGTAAGTATAGACCAGATGTGGCTTGAATTCAAAGAAATAGTATCGGCAGCAATTGAGAGATATATACCAAATAAATTAACAAACGATGGAGATGATCATCCTTGGTACACAAAACGAGTCAGAACACTGTTGCAGAAACAACGAAAAAAACACGCCAAATTTAAACGGACGCAAAATCTCCAAGATTGGCAATCTTTTACAGGAGCTCATAATTTAGCACGGACTTCAATGCGAGATTCTTATAACAGTTTCCACAATGAAACTTTATCTCGAAACCTGGCAGAAAATCCAAAGAGATTCTGGTCGTACGCGAAGTATGCTAGCGGCATGATCCAATCAATGCCTTCTCTGCTCGATACAATGGAGATACTATCGAAGACAGTGCTGCCAAATCAGAGTTACTAAACATAGCCTTCCGAAATTCCTTCACCAAAGAAGACGAAGAAAATATTCCAGAATTTGAATCAAGAACAGCAGCCAACACGAGTAACGTAGATGTAGATAACCTCTGAGTAGTGAAGCAACTTAAAACACTTAGCAAAAGCAAGTCTTTCGGTCCAGACTGTTTACCAGTTAGGCTCCTTGCAGAGTATCCTGGTGCAATAGCTCCATGCTTAGCAGTCATATACAATCATTGGCTCTACGTAAGATCCGTAGCCAAAGACTGGAAAGTTGCACACGTCACACCAATATTCAAGGAAGGTAGTAGGAGTAACCCACTTAATTACAGGTCCATATCATTAACGTCGATGTGCAGCAGGATTTAGGAACATATATTGTACTCCAACATTATGAATTACCTCGAAGATAAAGGTCTATTGACACACCGACAACACGGATTTGGAAAACATCGTTCTTGTGAAACACAGCTAGCTTCTTACTCACATGAAGTGTTAAATAAATGTAAATGTCGTGTGACTAGGGCCTCCCGTCGGGTAAACCGTTCGCCAGGTGCAAGTCGTTCGATCTGACGCCACTTAGGCGATTTGCGCGTCGATGGGGATAAAATGATGATGATTGGGACAACACAACACGCGGGCCATTGGGACTCAGTCTGTCGCGCTGACCACTCAACTATCAGGGGCGGACACATGAAGTGTTGAGTGCTATTGACAAGGGATTTCAAATTGATTCCGTATTTCTATATTTCCTGAAGGCTTTTGACACCGTACCAAACAAGCAGCTTGTAGTGAAAATGCGTGCTTATGGAATATCGTCTCAGTTATGTGAATGTATACGCGATTTCCTGTCAGAGGGGTCACAGATAGTAGTAACTGACGGAAAGTCATCGAGTAAAACAGATGGTGACTTCTTGCGTTCCCCAAGGTAGTGTTATAGGCCCTTTGCTGTTCCTTATATATAGTAACGATTTAGGAGACAATCTGAACAGCCGTTTTAGGTTGTTTGCAGATGATGCCGTCGTTTATCGAGAAGTAAAGCCATCAGAAGATCAAAACAAATTGCAAAACGATTTACAAAAGATATCTGCACGATGCCTAGATTGGCAGTTGATTCTAAATAACGAAAAGTGTGAGCATTTTATTGGCGGGACACTTAGAAAATGTAACACATCGAGTAAAAAGACTGCCACACTACGCTTGTCCGGTCTTTTTTAGAATACTGCTACGCTGTGTGGGATCCTTACCAGATAGGATTGACGGAGTACATCGAGAAAGTTCAAAGAAGGGCGGCACTTCTTGTATTATCGCGAAATAGGTGACAGAGTGTCACGTCACTGAAAAGATACAGGATCTGGGGTGGACATCATTAAAACAAAGGCGTTTTTCGTTGCGGCAGAATCTTCTCCCGAACTTTCAATCACCAATTTTCTCCTTCGAATGCGATAATATTTTGTTGACGTAGACCTACACAGGGAGAAACGATCTTCATAATAAAATAAGAGAAATCAGAAATGGCATGGAAAAGTATAGGTGTTCGTTTTTTCTGAACACTGTACGGAATTGGAATAATAGAAAATTATTGTGAAGGTGGTTCGATGAACCCTTCTGCCAGACACTTAAAAGTAATTTGCAGAGTATTTATGTAGATGTAGATGTACATGTGAAAATCGTAGAACAATAGCTTCAATACTATATGCTGGAGCGGCCAAGTGTAAAAGCAGGTTTCATAAAGGGTAGAGGCTCCAGCGACTAAATAGCAGACGTAACATGGATCATGGAAAATGCAGAGAATATCAACAAAATTTATTCATGTGCATCATGGGCTACATCTACATCTACATCTACATCTACATGATTACTCTGCAATTCACATGTAAGTGCTTGGCAGAGGGTTCATCGAACCACAATCATAATATCTCTCTACCATTCCGCCCCCGAAGAGCGCGCAGGAAAAACGAACACATAAACCTTTCTGTTGGAGCTCTGATTTCTCTTATTTTATTTTGATGATCATTCCTACCTATGTAGGTTGGGCTCAACAAAATATTTTCGCATTCGGAAGAGAAAGTTGATGACTGAAATTTCGTAAATAGATCTCGCCGCGACGAAAAACGTCTTTGCTTTAATGACTTCCATCCCAACTCGCGTATCATATCTGCCACACTCTCTCCCCTATTACGTGATAATACAAAACGAGCTGCAAGGCAAGGCATTTCACTGTGTCAGTCATTGAAAAACGTGGGTGCTACTAGACTTTATGGAAATAGCAGAGCACATTATACAAGTATTCAGAAATCTGTACAAAAACCAAGAATCAACTCTAAAAGTGCAGCAAGGATGTAGAGAAACTTACGGAATAGGAAGATCAGGCAGACAAGTATGTATACTGTCTCCGTTTCTTGTAAATTTGTTCAGTGAATATTTAATGAGAACTGCAGAGCTAAAAGATACGGAAACTGGAATTAGAACTGGGGACATTTAATCAAAACTTATACCAGTTAGTGAAAAAGATATGCTGGTCCAAATACGAAAATGAAGTGAAAAATTTGACATAAAGCTGATTTGAAAGAAACAAAAAATTTAACAACAGGGATGAAGATTTAAGGTCTCTGAAACCATTACCAGTACGGCCATGATTAAGTTGTCAACACCGATGTTGTACTGGCAAGACGAACCTTTGAGTATCCTACCTATCCAGAATCTCACCTTTCTTAACGACAGCTTGATTGCAGAACTCAAAAACTAGATCTATAGGCTAATCACAGAGGAAAAAGTACGTACCATTACGGAAAAGACGTTCAGGCATATTCAGATTCTTCGAGAACAACATCGTCGGAATGTTATTACTATCAGTGTTTTAACTGCTAGCAACTTTTATCTTCCATCTACCCTTGAGGCATAAAGCTACTAGTCCTTCAGACCTACCATTGCATTTAATCCCCTTGGAATGGCTTGACGCCATACGTACAATAACAGCTAGACATGTTTGTCGTAATACCTGTCAGATTATAGTCATTAGGGGTAGAAACTATATTTTAAAAAATGGCTGTGAGCACTATGGGACTTAACATCTGAGGTCATAAGTCCCCTAGAACTTAGAACTACTTAAACCTAACTAACCTAAGGTCATCACACACATCCATGCCCGAGGCAGGATTCGAACCTGCGACCGTAGCGGTCGCGCGGTTCCAGACTGAAGCGCCTAGAACCGCTCGGCCACACCGGTCGGCTTATATTTTAAGGAAGGGAGTGGAAATGATCAGTAAATCCACTCCCACGTGTTGTTACGCAATATTCGCTAAATGTAAACCTTTTGTAAACATGGTCTATTACATGAAGTTGTTCTAGGGTGATATCAACCGAAAATTCGGGGCGAATTTCTTGAAGAAGGGAAGACTTTCACAGCTACCCTGTTTCCGGGTTCATAGTAGATTTTCGAAGCTACTGCTAGACATAGACTGTAAAAGAACTAGGTCCATCTCGGACCGCATGTGCCAACTGTAATCTAGAGTACTCCAAGAGTGCCAGCATGCAAAAGCAGACACTCGTACCTCATTGCTACACAGCGAACAGAGCCATAACGAGGAGCGCAAACGGTGCTGTATGGCGGAACTCAGGACGCCGTTCTGCAAACTCTACAATACGGATTAATAACATGCAACATCCGGTATCCGCCGCTCCAAGACGTGTTGGTACTGATGAGAAGTGCAGAGGCAGAAAAAACCGTCCGTACTTGTGACACTACGGTGTGACAAGATCGCTGACACCTTCGTTTACGTGAGAGCAAGCGGCCGCCTAATCTGCTACAGTGACGTGATATCTGACTTTAAATACCCCTGTTTCGGACTGTTCGTGCTCAGTGGGTCTGTTAATTCGTCTGCATCACCTTCCCGACGGAATGACAGTTTCGCTAGTTACAGGTTAGCGCAGCTGCTTGCCGCCTATCTGCAGACTTCAGCTACGAGACTGCAACCTGCTGGCTGTGGGTGGACTTCGTCGTTTCACGCCGTCGCAGCCGTGATAGGAGATGCCTCCCTGTGATGAAGGGCCTAGCAGGCTGCAATCTTCTGCTTGCTGGATGGGCGCAGCGTGTTGCCTCCCAGGGTGCACGTGTACCGCCTTCCTGGCTGTACGCTGCGTGCGCTGGGCTTCTTTCTTCACGACAACCGCCACCCGGAAGACGCTGTGGGTACAGGTCTAAGCGCGCGTCCCTCTCCGTGAGTGTCGAGGCCTTCGAGTTCACCGCTGCGCGTTTCACTGTCAGGCAGGATGTCTTACCCGCTGCAAAACTTCACAAACTGCTCGGGTGCATTTCTCGCCGACGCCTGGACAAGCAGACTAGCCTCTTTCCTGAGCACCGGGGAAGACAATATTCGTTATAGCAAATACGTTATTTATTTATTCACATAATTTATCTCCACACTGGAATACTAAAATCAAACATTATACAACAGAGTCGACAATGAACAAGTTTAGATCTTAGCAGTCCACAGTTTCTTCCTTTCCCAAAACTACTGGTGGCTCGTTCTTCAGCAGACATGACGTGCTTCTGCGACGTTCTGTATGCCAGTCGTATGCATTTGTTCTTCAGCGGCAGCTTCTCTTCTTTATGTTTAATTCAATGTTTAGTAATGTTCAGTTCATTTAGATTCATTTGTACACCCTTAAACCAGTTTTTTTGCCTTACTGTTCCAAAACTAATCAAAAAGTTGTTTCAGATGTCCAGTATTTGATAAGTAAGAAAACTGACTAAAAATATAACACTTCTTTTTCGCATTTTATCAACAATGAATTCACTTTCTTGGTAAACAACCGAATTTGACAAGAGTCTCCACTGACCATTAAGTTGGTTTTCTTATCAATGATCGTTCGGAATATTCTTCTCTCAACTTTCTTCAGTTTATCAGTTGTTGCTTGAGTGTTTAGTTTCAATAATGCTTCACTTGCATATGTTGCCTCCTGTTTAACGACGGAGGAATAATACCGAAGATTAGTATTTATCGAAAGAGATCTTTTTTGTAAGTTGGTCCCGTAGTTATCTGTGCTCGTTGTAGTTTTAATGTTCTATTATCTACTATCTATTGATAAAATTTTGTTCCAGAAACTGCTTTCTGTCTGGCGCCTTCGGACGTTAAGACTGAAACACCTACTAGACCTCGGAGCTCAGTCTCCGACACACTGAAATATCACCGCCTAACATGTCCAACCACGACTGACCTTCTGACCTGAGGAGTGACTCTTACAATTATAATGAAATTACGCAAACAACAACCAGCTGTAACCATGCAATCTGCATCTATCTGTGGATCTATGGTTCTCAAAAATTCACGTCATTTTAAAGACAATATACCTAAAGCGTTTTGCGCGACACGACGCGGTCGAGAGAGCTATGCATCGAAAAGATTTTTTTTTAGATCGGATATCATTCTGGTTTTTGGATACGGTCTCATTAGGTACGTATGAGGTGCAAAGCCTTCGTCATCAACGATAACGTGCTGGACGGGACTACGTGTGCCATGCAGTAACTTTGGAAGAAGAATTGTTTTCCATCAATGTACTGTCGGAAGAAAGCTGAATTCTCAAAAATAGCGCTTCACAACGTCATCCACAGCTTCCTATTTCAGCTACCATAAACTTGTACAGTGGGTTCAAATTCTTGGGACATTTTAATTTGGCGTTTTCCATATATGGTTCCGATACAATTCGGTAAACCCGATAACGCTGAAAAACCATACTCAGCTTTAGTTCCACATATGTGTCGTGAGAAGAGACAAATTGATTGGCTGTAAGACATTCCATATTTCTCGACAAATTTTTCTCACTATCTTGGAAAAAGTTGAACGTCCCAGTGCCGCGCGGTTAAGAGAGCCGTGTCACAGATTCCACGGCCACTCCCTCCAGAGGTTCGAGTCCTCCCTTGGGCATGGGTGTGTGTGTTGTTCTTAGCATGAGTTAGTAGTGCTTAAGTCCAGGGACGGATGACCTCAGCAGTTTTGTCCCTTAGGAATTCACACACATTTGAACGTCGCAGGTGGAAAGAAAAAGCGATGGTCTGGAGACTATAGCCAAATACCTGGAAAAATATTGAAAACTACAATCTATTATACATATAAAAGAAACAGGAAGAAATTGTTGAAAAACAAAGCCACATACGCAGGTACATATCTAAATACAAAATGTGCCTCAGTAAATTGTCAAATCTGTGTATTCACCAGCATCCATCCACTTTTTAAAATTTCTCTTATTATTATTTTACATTATCACTTCTTTCTGAGTCATACAGTCGTTTAATAATAGTAATCATATAATTTATATTCAAAATTGGTTTAGGTGATGCAGCCAAAACAAAGTGGAAAAAAAATTAATTTTGTGGGAAAGTTATTTCAGCTACAAGAAAAGGTTAAAAGGTGTAACGGGACAGTCCAAAAAGTACCACAAGTGACCATGGAGTGGACACATGCAATTTTTGGACGATATCCTTCGAATGAGTTCCACGATAACCAGTATACCACATTGCTTGATAAAGACACTCCTTAACCTCCGAGTGAAAGTGAGGAATACGAAACACAAGTAGCTCTAGCCCTTTCACAAATTCCACCGCCACCTCCAAAGGAAAAAAAAAAACGAAAGCTGAATCCACAGCCCAATACGATCCATTCTATAAGACTGCATTTAACAAATTCATTGACTGTTTGCAAAGCAAGCCTGCTAAACATTAGTTTTACGGCACACATCACTTGTTTTTCAGTTATGCTGCTACGTTCAGAAAATTCCAGCCAGCAACATAAGTAATGCTGAAGATGGAACTAGCTACACTCTTCGCAAGAACAGAAACGAGAGAGCTTAGTACACCATTATTCTCACCTGGGCTATCCACACTGCACTCGCGACTGCACTCACAAGGGGAAGGCCTCAGACACGGCCCACCGATTCGGCTCAGATTTGGGAAGTCGCTTGTGTACAACCTAAAACGAAGGAATCTAAGATATTTTGGGTCAACACCCCCGCGTTTTTGAGAAAACCACCCCTAAAGGTTATGACGAGCAATCGACTCAAAATTGGCGGGATCGATAGATAATTGTAAACAGAACATTTTTCATCGTCAGGTATGGGGTCCGAAAACGAATACTTTTCCAGAAATCGAGGTAAGAAACTTTACAACTGCGGCTTTTCGCCGACAGCACCGATAGCGCAACGGCCAAGGTAACTGGCAGGGAATGGGAGAACCTGGGTTCGAAACTCGAAGGAACCTAGTGGATGTTGTTCTTTTCGTTTGTATTTTTCCATATCTCAATTGATAGGGATAGGAGGGTTATTAAGGTAAGTAAATTAATAAGGAATGATAATAATAAGGTAGGCAAACTAATTTCCCAAACGCCGTGAGTTAGTAAAGTATTAAACTTTTAAGCCTTGTCACATGAAAACAACTCCGAGTGCCGCGAACTCCTAACGAGGGATCACAGATAGCCAACCGTGCGTCGCTTGTTTACAGCGAGGCACGGGACAGAATTCACGCGGGGAGAGTTATGTTGTCCCGGTTGCCTCTTCGTCATATTATAGTTGTGGACCTGGAAGAGTGAAGGTGTCCAGCATGAGCTTTATAGAAGTCAATCGGAAAGAGTTGTTTTCCGTCATTAGGCTGCCGCGAACCTCGCAGTTACGTTTAGTGATTCTTACATCGTTAATGCGCCGCATGAAACACGTTTTGTGAATGAATACAGTGTTCTTCCGTAAGTAACATATGACGAGTACCGTATGTAGTTTGTAGTAATTAGTTCGTCTGTTTATGCCGTAGTAACTAGTTATTGTTTGTTGTGTCACATCTTTCAGGTGCATAATCTGAATAATGGAGGATGTACACCCTTCGACAAGCGCTGTACCATGTGGGTACAGAAGCGGCAGTTGTAAAAGTTTCTTTCCTCGATTTCTGGAAAAGTTTGCGTTTGCGGACCCCATACCTGATGATGAAAATGCTCTATTTACAATTATCTATCGATCGCTCCAATTTTGAGTCGACTGCTCGTCACAACCTTTAGGGGTGATTTTCTCAAAATTGTGGGGGTGTTGACCCAAAATATCTTAGAGTTCTTCGTTTTAGGCTGTACACAGGCGACCTGCCAAATTTGAGCCGAATCGGTGGGCCGTGTCTGTGGCCTTCCCCTTGTCAGATAATAATTCTTCCCATTCCTCTACTACTAATAATACGGCGTTTGGTTTAGGAGATACATCCCCAGTTTATCAGAGCATGAAACCTACTGGGTCATCTACGAATGATTCCTATGAAAATGCGCGCCACTCACAGATTAAATAAAAATGTTTGTAAATGATAAAATTGTTGAAATTGCTCTGAGCACTATGGGACTTAACTTCTGACGTCATCAGTCTCCTAGAACTAAGAACTACTTAAATATAACTAACCTAAAGACATCACTCATATCCATGCCCGAGGCAGGATTCGAACCTGCGACCGTAGAGGTCGCGCGGTTCCAGACTGTAGCGCCTAGTCGGCCGTTGTGGCCGAGCGGTTCTAGGTTAGTTAGGTTTAAGTAGTTCTAAGTTCTAGGGGACTGATGACCTCAGATGTTAAGTCCCATAGTGCTCAGAGCCATTTGAACCATTTTTTTGTAGCGCCTAGAACCGATCGGCCAACCCGGCCGGCTGTAAATGATAAATACTGATTGTAGTGTACACGCGAAGACAAAAAAAAAACAGCGCACCACAAAGGAATTATCCGAATTGGACAGAAATCGGCAGAACTGATGTACACGCTTAGACAAACTGATGATTACAATTTCAGAAAAATAGGATGATTTAGTCAAGAGAAAGAGCTTCATAAACTGAGCAAATCAGTAATGTATTGGACCGCCTCTGGCTCTTATGCAAGCAGCTATTCAGTCTGGCACTGATTAAAAGAGTGTATGATTTTCTTCTTACCTGTAATTTAGTAACTGCAGGATATTTCCACAAAGATAAAAAGTCAGACTCAGCTGCACAAGAAAATCTTTATTTGGTTCACTGGTAAGCCAATGTCAAAATAAGAATCGGACCGTAGTCTCCTTCAAAGGATTGGCAAAAAATACATATATCTAAATCAAGTGTTTTGAAAACAAATGTACAAAGATTGAGCGGCAGAAATAAAACAGGTTTGCTAAAACAAATGTAAATTAGTTAAGCCACATACCTTTGCTACAGAATAAATAAAACAGAGTGACATCTCTAAAAATATATGATATTCACGATGAGTGACAACCAATGAACTGTCAAGTTTCACATCGTACATACCAAGTGCGAGAAAAGTCAACCGCCAAACTATTGGCAAGAACGGCATTGAACTCTTCTGTATAGAACGAGGGAGCGCTAGTGTATATACCAACAGTATTAAATTCTGCGACAGCTGAAGGTCAAGTACGCATTAAACCTTATAAAACCATATAAAATTATTGACAAAATACAGTAAACAATGGGCCAGGTCTTAAGCAAAAAGACATACCAGAAAAAAGTATCATTATTGTGAAAGGTGATAAACGAAGGAAAGTAAACTCTTGAAATTTTATTATCATTTTATGGTAGCGTCATGGGCCACTGGAACAGCGGCGATACGTTGAACTGTTCAGTGTCCTGTAGCCGCTGGAAACACAAGTAAGTGAGCCGCAGTCTGTCTTCCATATCACGGAGTGGACGCTGCCAAGTCGAAGGCGTGCGAGGGGCCCCAGAGCGTGTTTACAAGTTAACTTGCCGTGTGGAAACGTGCCTGTGACGTAACTAGATGCTAAGTAAAACCTGCTGTGCGGGATCTAATAATCTTTGGTAGACGTTTAAAAACTGGTCATCTGACAGTTACACATTAAAAATAAGCGGTATTTCGTGGTTATACTAAGAAAACATCGTCAGAATGTAAAACAATCTATGTTACACGAGCACTATGGTAATGGCGGTGCTGAGACAATTTTTTTGTGCAGGTTGCATACATTCAGAGGCAAGCATACTTACAGGGCCAAACGTGATTGATTTATGAACACCACCCCCTCCCCTCAACCTACTGTTCTGTTAATTGATTTATGACCCCCTACAGAGAATCTGTCCTTCTGAGGAACCCTACCCCAATCCCTCTCCCTCCCCTTCCACCTTCTAAACCCCTCTAGGAAAATCCCTAGCCAATACAAGCACACCTTCGATATCAAATTAATTGACTAATTAATTAAATCGCTAAATTAATTTGCCACTCCCCCTCTGGTATATCCATCATCCCTTTCCACCCACCCTCTCTCCCCCTGCCCTCCCCCATCGGAAAATTGGCGGGAAAAGGACTCACTCTATGACGGAGAGGAAGGATCTCGTGACAGGAAAATCAGAATATGTCAATTACATAGCAAAGGATATACTATTTATTTATAAAATTTAATTCACAGGGGTTGGACGTCTCTTTTATTTGGTGGAAGAAGATCATCCTTCTGTGTTGTTTTGGGAGGTGCAGGTCTTGTGAAATACATCGAAAAGAAGTTTGTGCCAGCCGGTGTGGCCGTGCGGTTCTAGGCGCTTCAGTCTGGGACCGCGTGACCGCTACGGTCGCAGATTCGAATGCTACCTCGGGCGTGGATGTATGTGATGTCCTTAGGTTAGTGAGGTTTAAGTAGATTTAAGTTCTAGGGGACTGATGACCACAGATGTTAAGTCCCTTAGTGCTCAGAGCCATTTGAAACACTTGAAAAGAAGTAATTCAATAGATTGCTATTTGTCTGATCGCACAAGGAATAGCTTCACGAAATTGACATCAGCATAACTCACCACACTTAGTTACACTGTTAAAAATCTTCCGATTGCCTCTTCGCACCGACCACAGGGCAGATGTGCTGGTTACGTTGTGTATCCCCACGCGTGCAGGTTGGGAGAGAGGCCTGCAAACAGGGCCGGCTCATACGGTGCCACAAATCGGAAGTCGCACTAATCCCCAAACAAAGCATCGGGTGGCGGCAACTCTGTGATATTTCTAACCGAGAAATTCCTCTCAAAACACATCCTCTCTCTCTCCCCCTCCCCCCCCCCCCTCTCTCTCTCTCTCTCTCTCTGAAGTGGTCAGTTCCTGTCACGTTCCCCTGCTGGGTCCACACGTGCCATCTGTCGCGGCCAGACCGAACCAAAAACAAAACAGCGTTTACCTGGGAATCCCCCAAACCTTGCCATGCTGGATACCGGCGCACAAGAGAACTCCTTCCAGGGCAGATGTGTGACTGGTAATCGATCCAGAAACACTGTTGAAGTCAAGAAATTGATTGACTAATTAATTTCTAGTCACATGATCATGATTTAGAGGATATAAGGCAGACGCAGTAACTCAACAGTCTCAGTTGTAGTCAGTCTCTGGAAGAAGAAGAACCCATGAAGTGCTAACAACAGCCGAGATCCTCATCTGCCTCTCCATCGCAGAAAATGCTGAAAAGTAAGTACTCATACATGTCGTTGATTACCGAATGTAACATTTCCTCCTCTTCTTTGTCAAGTTTCCTTTCTTTATTCAACGTCACGTCATTTTCTGTGGATGTTTATTGTTTCTTCTTCTTTGTCCAGCAGCTTCTGGTGCGTCTGGATCAGCAGCAACTACCATTGGTTCATCAGGACCTGGAATTCTACGAGTGTCCTGCTCTGCATCGACAAGACAAAGAAGAAGATGTATTAAAATAGTGTTGTGTTGGCTTAAGAAAGTGTAAAATTACTTTCAAGTTGCATGAGAAATAAATTAATTTTTACTTCACAATGTAGGTATGATATATCTTCATCCTATTCTCATTTTGATAGTACTCAGTTTTGCCCAGACACTATATCTGTGATTTTCTTCAAGCACAAGAGATATAATTTTAGACACGTTTGCTATATGTCTTTGCAAGTGGACACAGTGACATGCCTCCTGCTCCCATAAGCCAATATGTACAGCACGATAGGCTTAATCCCATGCAGCCATTCTATATGTTTTGTTATCTTCACTCATAAACTTCACCTCCTTAATAGCACTGATCTTCAGAAAAACTAATGTCATTTGTGTCCTGCACATTCTTTATATACACAACGTAATAGGGGATAGGAGTTTTTGTAAATAATGACAACAAAGACATATGGTAACGAATTTTTTCATTTATTCAGTACACACAGATACAAAACTTCAAGACAGATTAAAACTGTGTGCCCGACCGAGACTCGAACTCGGGACCTTTGCCTTTAACGGGCAAGTGCTCTACCAACTGAGCTACCGAAGCACGACTCACGCCCGGTACTCACAGCTTTACTTCTGCCAGTATCTCGTCCCCCTACCTTCCAAACTTTACAGAAGCTCTCCTGCGAACCTTGCAGAACTATCTCTCCTGAAAGAAAGGATACTGCGGAGACATGGCTTAGCCACAGCCTGGGGGATGTTTCCAGAATGAGATTTTCACTCTGCAGCGGAGTGTGCGCTGATATGAAACTTCCTGGCAGATTAAAACTGTGTGCCCGACCGAGACTCGAACCTGGGGCCCTCTGCCTTTCGCGGGCAAGTGCTCTACCAACTGAGCTACCGAAGCACGACTCACGCCCGGTACTCACAGCTTTACTTCTGCCAGTATCTCGTCCCCTACCTTCCAAACTTTACAGAAGCTCTCCTGCGAACCTTGCAGAACTAGCACTCCTGAAAGAAAGGATACTGCGGAGACATGGCTTAACCACAGCCTGGGGGATGTTTCCAGAATGAGATTTTCACTCTGCAGCACTTGCCCGCGAAAGGCAAAGGTCCCGAGTTCGAGTCTCGGTCGGGCACACAGTTTTAATCTCCCAGGAAGTTTCATATCAGCGCACACTCCGCTGCAGAGTGAAAATCTCATTCTGGAAGCACACAGATACAATTTGATTTTTGAGATACAGTTCAGTTCTTGGGATACAGTTCAGTTCTTGAGGTAAATATTAGTTCTTGAGGTACAGTTCAGTTCTTGACGCTGACATTTCAGTGCAGAGATACTCCTAATTTACATGCTATCACTATAACTAGGAAAAAAAAGAACCTCTCAACAGTGACACTGGTTGAGAATATTTTTACAATTTTTTCCAGTAGCACTGCATGTGGATATTTACAATTTTTATAAATCTGCAATAAAAATACAATAATTCTGGTGGACTGTGAGCTACATATGATTAAAAACCAATCAGTCTTGGACAGTGGCAGGTGAAACTTCAAAAATATTCTATTTACACATGGTGCGTAGATATATTCACATGTGTGTACCAGTACACAAACATTGTGTATGAATAAATAAACAGTTAGGTGACATATATTTGTTTATGCCTTTTTACATTTTTAACTTTTTTACTTCTTTCACACAACTCACACACACACACACACACACACACACACACGCGCGCGCGCGCGCGCGCGCGCGCGCAAATGTGTGCATACAGCGCACATTCGTCACATACATAAATAAACAGTTATTTATATGACTCTCTCTCTCTATCTCTCTCACACACACACACACACACACATTCTCTCCCTCTAACTCAATAAGTCCTCCATCCCATCTCTCACTACAAGTGAGTAGTGTGAGTACAGGGGAGTTTCAACCCCGTCATCGCAAATGACCCTTTTATCGTCATGAGGCGACAGGTCAGTTTTAGACTGCAGCAAGTGTCCGCTCTATCGAATACTAGTTTGTGATACCACATGTGGCAGCTATGGTGCTGCACAGCGAACACCACTGTACGGGCACTGAAAACAGCCTTAGATAGAAAGGGCTCTCAATGCCACACAATGCACATCCTTCATCCACCTCTGGGTGGCACCTTCCAGTGTGTAATATGCATATATTTTTGATAGCAGACCTACAAACTCCACAATTAGCTATTCACTCGCCTCGTCTTTTATAAGGCAGGTAACCTTCTTGGACTGAGAAACAATATCATAAGGATTATCGGCTGTGTATGAGTTCATGTCAAATTTATTACCGTGGTACTTCATTATTTCATATGAATCACAGTTCTTCACCCAGTAGATGAAGCTATCTGTATGCATATAAAGTAATTTAGAATCTGTCAAATGAGTTTTTGCAAAAATCAAAATGAAATCGGTACATGTGAAGTTTGGATAGGTCTAGTATGCACATCACCAAACAAATAGGTTTCGTAAACTCTACTGCAGTCTTCGCCATCTCCACAGCAATAAAGTCCTCACTGAATGTTCTGATTCACTTAAAATTTGGTCTGGCAATGTATTTTCTTACGGCACAACACCCATCCTGTACGCTTCTAATAAAAATTTCATGCAGTTTTCTCAAATTATCCATCGTTTTGACGAAAATTGTCTTATTCATTAATTTATAAAAAAAACTTTCTCAAAGTCACACATCATGGTAGGTCTCTGTCTCATATTCAGACCAAGATACTCCTTCAGCCAGGGGGACTGCTTAAAGGAGATAGCCCGGGTGATTCTAACCAGTTGCATCCCCATGGTGAGACACTGTTGGAGATTATGATAATGATTAATATATCTCCGCTTATTCCTCAGTGTTGTCATCTGGTTTGGGTGAAGCCTACATACAGAAAAAGTTGCTCTGGACGCAGTGGTAAATCGGTGTGTACATCATGTAAACTAAAAGGGTATGTGAGTTCTGCCTCCACCGCATACCTTACATCAGAATCAGCCACCATACCTTCGATCTTCCCATCTAATACCTTGCATTGGGTTCAGGCACCCATCTAAACTCGCCAATCGGTAATGAGTGTTGTATGGCGTACCTGTAGAAGTTATTTACTTCCAGGTACATTATGTAACTCGAATCAGGGGATGTACTGAAGCTGTCACCCATTTGTGGGCTGTTTGCTTTGATGTGCCTATGGATGCATTGGCAAAGTCCCCCATTGATCCTTTACTCAAAGAAAAGATGAATTCCCGCCAGACATTCACAGCATGCTCATACTCTGCATCCGCTATCGCATCGCCTCTAAGGTAGCTGGAGAATGCAGTTATGTCGGGTAGCCCGGTTTTGTTGAGTATTGTCATACTGTCCAGATACTCGTAAGGGGAAAACCCCTTCCTAGTGACAAGCTGAACATTTCCTCATGAGGAAACGCAGCTCAAGTGATTGCATATCCTCCCTAGTAAGAGTTCCAACGAGCTGAACATAGCAAGTCAAGGAAGCGGAGTGTAACTCTTGGCGCCATTCGTTTGGAGGGTGAAATATATTTCTCATCGTTCTCAGGCAGGACACTGGACTGATTGTTCTCCATGTTGAAATCAGCCAAGTGCTCAAAAAGAAAGTGAGCGTCATACCTGCTTAAATTATGGGAGAAAAAGGGTATGTGTCTTGGTAACTGGTACTTAGAATTGCACATATTATGAGCTGCACCACGGAACTTCCTGCAAGATGAGGGTGGTCGTCACAAGGAATTTCCGCGCTTCTGTGTAACAGCACCCCACAAATATGACAGTCAATCACGTTATTGTACTAATCTTCATTCTCCTTCGATTTGGTCATGGGAATGTTATCGCTGTAAAGCTTATCAGCCTCCCAGGAAAGTTTTCCAAGCTCAATGAAAAGCCAAACCATAGGATTATCCCAGACATTAGATGTGTAGCACTAAAGACTCGAATCATAGAACGATACAATTTGGTACGCTGTCTCACACAGGATATGTTTTTCTGTGAGGGCGGTATGTGAGGCTGTGGGGTCAAATTCGCAGTGAGTCACAGGAGCAAGGAGGCATTCAAAGTCGGCATACACCACAAATGGTCATTGGTCCAGATGGTTAGCATTTTTAAACTTTGTGAATTTGTTTTCCTCAGTAGGCATAACAACAAGTACCAGGTCCTTGGAAGTGCAATCTACTAGATGCGCTGCTAGTAACTTGTCTGAGGAAAAATAATTTATGCAGCTTAAGTAAATACGCTTTTTTATATTCATTTTACTCAGTTGTGAGAATAGAAGTTGGGACACATCTTTGATCCAAACTTAATGATAATTGCCTTTCTCCTTATTTTTTTCATCCAAGAATAGGAGCATGTTTACGTACACTGTACGCTCACTGGTAAATTTTATGTAATGTAGGTGTCAAACGACTATATGCTCGTTCTGTTCGTCTGAGTTTGCTTTCCCCAAGTCATAATACATGAACCAATATTCCAGTATTCTGAGCCTCAAATTTAGGTATGTCCTGGATCTTGATGAGGAACTCAGTACCATCAAGGTTATAACACTTATTAATGTCAAGGTATCTTCCATACTGAGAAATGCACTCTGGATGTACCTAATAATAACTTTCTGAAGCCAGAATCGACCATGTGAAACAAGGCTGATCCGTTTCATTTCTGAAATTAATTCATGCTTTCTTGTCTACTATATCGTTAGGTATCTCTGTATAGCTAGATTCTCCATTTACTGGATCAAAGACTTGTGTTTGGATGTCCAGGTGTAGAATTCGGCTGTGTGTTTACCTGACCCCCTAACTTCCATATCAGAAAACCGGGCGAGTATAGCTCTCAAGGTGGGTTCACGAAACTGCTCAGTGATTGGTGTCCTCCGCGTTATCACGCCGTTCCCCCCCCCCCCCCCCCAACGCCCCACACAGATAATGAAGACGTGTCTCTTGAACGCCATAGGCAATTATAGTGGGGCTGCAACAGTTCGATGCACAGCACCGCACTGCATTGTAGATGGGATATCTCAAATCATTAACAGCCCTGAGGAATTTCGTTTCCATGACAGGAAGGCATGCTTTTAGAAACGGAACAGGGTCACGGTGGCCTCCTGCTGGATTCTCGATTCTAGTGAATGAGATTCGTTCCTCAAAGGTATCTGCAATCACTGAGTATTCTAACTGCGGTGTGGTGTCACTGATCTGATGTCATTTACTAAAAGGATGGGAGAGGGAACTGCTGCAGGCCACAGGATTACTATAACTAATACTACTAAAGCTAGATGATGAAGCTGCTTGTGGTGAGATGTTGAGGGGTATGTGCCATACCTTGCAAGAACAGTGAGGATGAATAGATGGAGGTAGAGAATATGCTGCAATATCAGGCCAGTGCGAGCAGCCTGTATGCATCTGCTGCCACTGCTGCTGCTGCTGAATCCCTGACCTGCTTGTTGGAGGGAGGGTTACCCATGGATGCCAAAGCAGTGCTGGGGTGGCAGCAGCGGGGGTGGCAGCTGCAGTGGTGGTGGCTTCCTGTGTGGTGACTAGCGGAACCCCTACCAGAAGGCATGCCTCTCTGGGTCCCTGTTTGGTGAAGGTGGGCCACTGATACGTCCTGGCATATTGAGGAAATTGTTCTCCTGATGCAGGTGCTGTAAAAGAGAGAGAAAATAACAAAAATTAAGTACAAAGTTCCAGACATCGCCAGCTGCTGCAGCTACAAGGAAAGAAGGAACACACATTATTATTATTTGTCAGTAGAGTGAGTACATGTGCATGCATGACCTATTTTGCTCCAGCTCCTTGTCATCTCCCTCAGGTCATGCAACACCTCCTCATGCCGATGAAGGTCTCTCTCCATCTCCTCCATCCACTGTGGCATTTCGTCCTCCCATGAACTGGGAAAGAGGCACCTGACCATCTCATTGATATCACCTAAATACACATACTAATTCTTTTAATAATAAAAACATATAAATTAGCAAAAAACTATGAGATTTTCTTTTTTTCCAGAATATGCACTTAAAGGAGATCCGCCATGACCTCTACTTACCTTCAATACATACCTTACGCTGTTCCTCTTCTCCTACCAGCAAATCATCTACAACAACCACAAAGAATATTGCACCATATTAGATATGTAATGAAATTCTTGTCAAATAGTAACGTACTGCATATACACATTGCTACAAACAAGAAAAATATATATACTGCTAACAGTGCTGATGCTGCTGTTGTTGCTGGCTTTCAGCAGCCACCTCACCAATTAATGTAGAACATACGCTGAAACAGTAAAACAATAAGACGACATATATTCAGTACTATGGAATTCCGAGTTATAAACATCGATTTTGATTTAGAAATCATGTACAACGGCAAAGACTCCCTGACTGGTCACTAAATAACAGCAGCATATTACGTATATGAAGAAGAATGTACACTGAAGAGCCAAAAAAACTGGCACATCTGCCTAATATTGTGTAGGGTCCCTGTGAGCACGCGTAAGTGCCACAACACGATGTGGCATGGACTCGACTACTGTCTAAAGTAGTGCTGGAGGGAATTGACACTATAAATGCTGTAAGGCTGTCCATGAATCCATGAGAGTACAAGGGGGTGGAGGTCTCTTCTGAACAGCACGTTGCAAGGCATCCCAGATATGCTCAATAATGTTCATGTCTGGGGAGTTTGGTGGCCATTGCAACTATTTAAACTCAGAAGAGTGTTTCTGGAGCCACTCTGTAGCAATTCTGAACGTATGGGGTGTCGCATTGTCCTGCTGGAATTGTCCAAGTTCATCGGAATGCACAATGGAAATGAATGGATGCAGGCGATCAGACAGGATGGTTATATCAGAATCGTATCTAGACGTATCAGGGGTCCCATATCACTCCAACTGCACACACCCCATACCATTACAGAGCCTCAACCAGCTTGAACAGTCCCTTGCTGATATGCAGTGTCCATGGACTCATGAGGTTATCTCCTTACCTGTACACGTCCATACGCACAATACATTTTGAAACGAGACTCGTCCGACCAGACAACATGTTTCCAGTCATCGACAGTCCAATGTCAGTGTTGACAGGCCCAGGTGAGGCATAAAGCTTTGTGTCATGTAATCATCAAGGATAAATGGTTTGCATGCTGACACTTGTTGATGGCCCAGCACTGAAAGTTGGCTGGAGTGTCCGAGCGGTTCTAGGCGCTACAGTCTGGAGCCACACGACCGCTATGGTCGCAGGTTCGAATCCTGCCTCGGGCATGGATGTGTGTGATGTCGTTAGGTTAGTTAGGTTTAAGTAGTTCTAAGTTCTAGGGGACTGATGACCTCAGAAGTTATTTCCCATAGTGCTCAGAGCCATTTTTTGAATCAGCACTGAAATCTCCAGCAATTTGTGAAAGGGTTGCACTTCTGTCACACTGAACGATTCTCTTCAGTCGTTGTTGGTCCTGTTCTTCCAGGATCTTTTTCTGGGAGCAGTGATGTTGGAGATTTGATATTTTACCACATTCCTGATATTCACAGTACACTCATGAAATGGTCGTATGGGAAAATCCCCACTTCATCTCTACCTTATAGAGACTGTGTCCCATCACTCATGCGCCGACTATAACACCACACTGAAACTCACTTAAATCCTGATAACCTGTCATTGAAGCAGCAGTAACTGATCTAACAACTGTGCCAGACACTTGTTGTCTTATATGGGAGTTGCCGACCACTGCGCCATTTTCTGCCTGTTTACATACCTGTGTATTTGAATATGCATGCCTGTACCAGTCTCTTTGACACCGCTGTTGCTGCTGTTGTTGTAGTGGCTGCCTCTGATGCATCTGCTGCTGCTGATGCATCTCAGCATTAATTTTATCCACAATTTGGTGGATGTATGTTGAAACAATAAGACAAAATGTATTTAATATCGCTACTACAGAATTTTTAGTGGAAGAAAAAGTTCCTGTTATATATTCGAATATTACCTTACGAGGAAATTCCTATAAATTCCTATTGCCTTGGGCATTTACCGCCCCTTACATTACACTGCTGCTATTGCCACGCTTCGTTTTCCTAAACAAATTGGTAGCACACACACATGAGCAAGGAGATGACCTGAGACACCGGCGAATGATAGCAGACTGAGGCTGGGGATAGATGTGGTAGGGTTTATATAGATTCAATCTCTGTCCACTAATTCGGCGGGAACTTATCAGATTGCAGTATTTGGGGATATCTTGGTTGACAGTTTTGGACAAGTTGGTTGACGCATGCACAAACAGGAAGTAGCCGCTTGAGAGAGAATGGAGGTGGTTTCCCAGGTATCAGATATCAAAAGGATGCCAACTTCTGTTGGAGTGTCCAGGTGATGACGCTCAAAGTTCTCCCTGTGTGGGTGAATAGTAAGCTAGTGTTCAGTATGCTTTTGCTTGCCCTTGTGACCGCATGGGTTATGGGTGCCATGTTGAGGAGTGTGCTTGTGTTCTCAAACGTCTCTTCATACAAGACCCTCAATATGTGTCGAGTGTTCTTGAAAATTAATTACTTGATCTCTCTATACACATGGAAATAGACCATATCAATCTTTGTGATTTGATCAGCAGTCAGTAGTTCCTACCAGTGACTCTTGGCAGTGCTGTGATCGCTTCTGGTTGTCCACTGGCCTCTGCACAAGGCTTCTGGACACTGTGGGAAGCATATGTGTTGTTACGATGTCCCCAGCGAATGCAGTATGGCAGTTATTTTTCTAGCACTGTGCATTTGCCCAGAGCTGTTGGCAGATTTGTGTTTTAGAGAGTATATTTGCGGTATACATGTTAGGGGGGATTTTTCGCGATCTTGGCATGTTTAGGTCTTTATTAGCGATATTTTTTTTGTAATATGTTATTCCCACTGCCAGTTCTTACCACTGTAATCAGAGTAGGACATCATGTCTTATGTTTGTGGCAGCAGAAAAGCAGTGCTTCCTACCACCTCTTGCCTATTTGCACAGCCGCGCAAAGGGTTGCCATCATCTGATGCTTTGTTCAGGGATTAGCATGACTTCCAGTCTGTGCGCCACATAAGACAGCTCTCTGTGCAGGCCTCTCTCCCAACCTTTGTGTGCAGAAAAACACAAAGCGGTCAGCGTGGCCGCCCTGTGATCGGTGCAAAGACTCCATCAGAAGTTATTTAACAGTGTAATTACGTCCAGTGAGATATGTTGGCGTCGATTTCGTGACGGTATTCCTTGTGCGATCAGGCAAAAATCTTATCTACTTAATTACTTCTTTTCGATGTATTTTACAAAACCTGCATCTCCCAAAACAGCAGAGAATGATCAGCTATTCCCCCAGCAAATAAAAGAGAGATCCAACCCCTGTGAATCGAATTTTATAAATAAATAATATATTCTTTTCTATGTTTACTGGCATTCATTTGAATTTCCTGTCATTAGATCCCTTCTCTCCAGCACATACTGAGTCATTTTTCCACCAATTTCCAGATGAGGAGGGGTGAGGGAGTGGGAGGGGAGGTTTGATGGATTTACCACAGGGGGAGGGGTTAATTAATGTATCGATTTAATTAATCAGTAAATTAATTTGACATCAAAGGTGTGCTTGTATCAGTGAGCAGTTTCCCAGAGGGGTGAGGTAGGGGGACAGGGAGGGTGGGGATTCTCAGGACAGATTATCACCAGGGGGTCGTAAATCAGTTAACATAACAATAGCTTAAGGGGAGGGGGGATATGTTCATAAATCAGTCAAATTTGGCTGTGAATGTATGCTTGCCTCTAAATGTATGCAACCCACACTAACAAATTGTCCCAGTACCACGATTTTCCTACTACTTACATAAACGCCATTAGTACATACTGGATAGAAAAGATGTAATAAAATGACTTTAAATTCTGTGGGCAAGCCAGCTTCGACTATCTAAACAGATACAACAAGAGTTGGACATGATGTAGGTCAGTGTAAATAATTTAGCAGGGAAGTTATATAATCAAGAAACAGTCTGTTTTTCAGTGCAAGTTCAACTTTCAACAAATCCTGGGGATTAAGGCAGGAATGCTTATAAATTTCAACTTCTTCTAGAAAATTCATTTTGCACACTTTATTGACTGCAAGCAAAATTTTCATATCGAATGAAGATGGCGGGGAGTGTGTTTTTAAGATTTAAGATGTTCTGCATAAGTTGACTTATAAGAATTCTCACCATCTTTGCTGAGTAAGTGCTCACAGAAACGGATTTTAAAGATGGTGTCACTGGGAAAAGGTATTTTACAATTACTTTCATAGGTGACATGTATTGGATTGCCAGGTTGTTAAGAAATGTGGCGTTTTCCAATAACAATGTCACTAAGTTGCTGTTTATGCATCACAAGAGACCTACAACCGAAAATCTCTCAAATCTAAGATATATAAAATTCAGTGTAATGTATACCCGAGGTTTTATATCGGACAGACAGGGAGAGCTTTTAAAACCCATTTTTGCTAGCACTTACTCAACAAAGATGGTGATAATTCTTATAAGTCAACTGTCACAGAACATCTTATATCTGAAAAACACACTTAGCCCCCGGCATCTTCACTCGGTATGGAAATTTTGCATACAGTTGACGAAGCATGCAAAATGAAAATTTTAGAAGAAATTAAAATTTATAAAATTTCTCGCCTTAGCTCTCAGGATCTGCTGGATGATCAACTCGCACTCAAAAACAGACGGTTTTTGATTATATAGCTTCCACACAGACTGTTTTTTATTATATAGCTTCTCTGCTAAATGATTTACGGTGATCTACTTTATGCGCTCTTGGTATATTTGATTACAATGTCGAAGTTGGCTTGCCCACAGATTAAAGCAATTTTATTATATCTTCTTATCCAAGATGTACCAATGGCTTTTATGTAACATAGATGTTCTTTTGCATTCTGACGATATTTTCTTGATATTTTCTTAATATAACCACGAACTAATACTTATATTTGAAATATAACTGCCATTGACGACTTTTTAAACATTTACCAAGGATTATTACATCCTACACACCAGGTTTTACTTAGCAACTAGATAGGCCACAGGCACGTTTCCACACAGAAAATCGACTTGTTAACACGGAGTGGTCCCTTACACGCCTTCGACTTGGCGAAGTCCACTCCCTGATAACGAAGACGGACTGCGGCTCCCTTACTTGTGTTTGCTCCTAACACGCATCCAGCCTACAGGGCACTCAACAGTTAAACGTATCGTTTGTGGTCCAGTGGCCCATGATGCTACCTTAAAATGATAATAAAATTTCAAGAGTTTACTTTCCTTCGTTTATCACCTTACATTGTATTGTATTCTATTGTTTTGAACTGGGGACCTAGAAACGACAGAGAGGCTTCGTCCCTGCCGTAGCCTGCAGTGGTACACAACCCCACCACAGGCTACAGCAGTCCACTCACCCCACCGCCGTCCAGGGTTATTGCGCGGTTCGGCCCCCAGAGGACCCCATCGGAACGTCTCAGAACCAGACGAGGGTAACCCCAATGTTTGTGTGGTAGAGTAGTTATGGTGTACGCGTAAGTGGAGAAAGTGTTTGCACAGCAAACGCCCACATAGTGCAACTGCGGCAGAATGAGGGGAACCTGCCCGCATTCGCTGAGGCAGATAGAAAACCTCCTTAAGGACCATCCACAGGCTGGCCGGCACGCCGAACCTCGACACAAATCAGCCTGGCGGATTTGTGCCTGCCCGGAAAGCAGTGCACGGCTAACTGGGCTGGCATCACCTTATGTAGTAATGATCTTCTTTTTCTTTTAGTACGTCTTTTTCCTTAACACCTGGTCCATTGCTTACTGTCTTTTGTTAAAAATTTTATATGGTTTTATAGGTCTTAATGCATGCTTGAGCTTTAGGTGTCCCAGAATTTATTACAGTTTGTATGTACACTAGCGCTACCACTTTGTATGCAGGAGATTTCAATGCCCTTCTTGCCATCAGTTTGGTGGTTGACTTTTCTCGCACTTGCTATGTACGATGTCAAATTTGACAGTTACTTGCCACTCATCGTGCATATCATATATTTTTAGAGATGTCACGCTGTTTTATCGACTCTGTAACAAAGGTACGTTGTGGCTCTTAAACTTAACTAATATACATTTGTTTTAACAAACTTGTCTTACTTCTGCTGCCCAATCTTTGTACATTTGTTTTTAAGACACTTGCTTTAGATGTATGTATTTTTATGCCAGTCCTTTGTAGGAGACTACCGTCTGATTCTTATTTTGACGTTGGCTTACCAATAATTTGAGCATATTTCAGTTTTAAAGATGACAGTATAAACTGTCGAAACCGGTAAAGTGAACCAAATAAAGATTTTCTATTGCAGCTGATGTCTGACTATTTATCTTTGTGGATTAATAAAGTTTTTGGATGTCCACTTGGTTGTGCCAAACTCTGCCCGACTGGTGTCTTAGATCCTCAAAATTCCCAGATGGTTAGAGGGTTCTCCCCATAATGCTCCAAACGTTCTCGATTTGGGGGAAATCCTGTGACCTTGCTCGGCAAAGAGGGTTTGGTAAGCACAAAGATAAACAGTAGAAACTCTCACCATATGTGGGTGGGTATTGTTTTGCTGAAATGTAAGTCCAGGACGGCTTGCCATGAAGGGCAACAAAAAGGGTGCAGAATGTCGTCGCCATAGCACTGTGCTGTAAGTGTGCCTCGGATGACGACACGGGGTCTTTCTATGAAATGAAATGGCACCCCAGACCGTTACTCTAGGCTGTTGGACTGTATGACGGGCGACAGTCGGGTTGGTATCTACCGCTGTCCGTGGCGTCACCAGGCACGTCTTTGGCCTGGGATCTCATTGACTGGAGTAGAACTGTCTTTACCGATGAGCTCTTCTTCAAAATGAGCACCGATTACCAGTGAAGGCGTATCTTGGGACGCCCCTGGCAGCAATGGGACACCAACCTGACTGTCGCCCGCCATAGGGCCAGACAACTGGAAGGTTGGTCTGAGTGCCATTTCTTTTCGTAGGAGGAGCCCTCTGGTCGTCATCCGCGTCACCGTGACAGCACAGTCGCGTTTTGTTGCCTTTCATGGCAATCTATCTTAGGCTTACATGTCAACAAAATTATGCCACCCAGAACACGACGAGAGTTTCTACTGCTTGTCTTCATGCTTGCCAAACCGTACCTTGACCAGCACAGTCGCCGGATCCCTCCCTAATGGAGAACGTTTGCAGCATTATAGGCAGGGCCCTCCGACCATCTGGGGATTTGGACGACCTAACGCGTTAGTTGGATAGAATTTGTCACGATATCCCTCAGGAGGACATCCAATAACTCTGTCAGTCAATTCCAAGAGAAATAACTGCTTGCATAAGGACCAGAGTTGGACCAACGCGTTATTGTCTTGCTCAGTTTGAGAAGCTTCTTCTCTTGAATAAGTCAACCAATTTTTCTGAAACTGTAATCATTTGTTTGTCTGTACAGATCTACCTGTTTCCGCCCCATTCTGATAACTTCCTCGTGAAGCGTCTTTTTCGCTTTGTCGTAGAGTGTATATTATTATTATATTTGTAATTTTACCTGACATATTGAAATGGATAACAGTTCGCATAATATAGATGCGAGTATATTTTTGATTAACTTAAGTCAAACAAGTGGTTAACAATTCTCTAGTTTCAATAGATCTTCTTCAGTTCTTAGTAATCCTGTCAATACTCTGTTGCAGCAATTCATGTAGTTCTTCTACGCTCTGCCTTACCATGCAGAAATACACAAAAAATCTGTTTTGATGTGACTGCAGTTCCATACAGTGACGTGATCTTCACAAAGTTCTTAAGTTTTTCCGTTAATTGATTGCACTCAGTATCGCATTTTTTTCTGCTACACAATAGTGCTAAAAGAAGCAGGAGTTGTTCGTCGGCAGAACTACTCATTTTTCAAGAAAGAACCTGCAAAACACTTTAAAAAGTGCAAAACTCTACTGGCTACCTGTTCTCTGGAAAACTATCACAACACTACATCACTCACACTGTATATATCCGAGCCATATCGCCTATCGCCGAGAAGTTCGGACGATCGCTGCCCGATGCGACATACCGTTTTGTGTATGCCAAAGCCTGAATATGGTGATAGACGGCGAAATCCTAGAGATCGTCGCTAAATGCAAGGGCTTGCTGAAAAGTAACGCCTTCGAAATTTTTAATCCGTTCTCAATATCGGTTGAGGTATTACATGTCATACATATTACTCGGTCAACTTTCTCGCTTCGCTGACGCAAGCTGAAAACCTCTGACTCTAGGGGCTACTGTCTTGTAGCGTGTAACGTGGGGGTGCGTGAGAAACACAGTGAGGTAATCGAGTTTCATGAAACACAGGAGACTGAACATCTGTTAACATTTTCTTTTGGGTTTTGAGCGTGAGGGTGATATGTTCCTTAGCAACATTGTGACAGGTGATGAAAACTGGCTTCACCATTTTGATCCCGAATACAAGAGAGCATCACTGGAGTTACGTGACAAGGGAACACCGACGCCAAAAAAGTTTAGAACCTGCCATCAGCAGGCAGAGTCATGCTCACAGCGCTCTTGGATGGTCAAGGTGTGGTGCATTTGGAATTCATTTCTTAAATCACTACCATAATCCCTGCAAGGTACTGCAAGACCCTGATAAAACTGAAAGCACGAATACGAAGAGTTCGACCATACATGAGCACGTCTTATTCAGTATGACAATTCCAGATCACACACGAGCGCTGCGACGTCTGCAACCATTCGACGCATTAGGTTCACTGTCTATACAGCCCTGACTTGGCCCCATCCAATTTTCATCTGATTCCGAAACTTAAAGAACACCTTCGAGAACTTCAGATTCATTGTGATGAAGCAGCGCAAGCAAAGGTGAGGTTTTGGCTCCGTCGACAAAGTCATTCTACGGTGACGGTTGTTAATAACGTTTTTTTCATGTAGAAAATTCGGAGGCATTACTTTTCAGCACGCCCTCCTATATGTTTTAGGAACTATGATGACAAAACGCAGCTCCCGCACTGAGGAAATGAGAAAAAGGCTACAACTCGGAAAAGTAGCTGCAATTAAAATAGGCAAGTTGTTAAAGGGACGGAAACTGTCACTACTGACCAAAATAAAGATGGATGAAACTTTGATCTTGTCCATAGTTTTGTACGGACGTGAGTCATCGAAAATGAAATAAAATGGATCACAAGAAAATCGATTCTTCTGAAACACGTTTTTGGAGGAAGATCTTGAGGATGTCAATGACTGAAAAATTAAAAAACAAAACCAAAAATTTCTCTGGTGTCTAAAATACTGCAAATGGAATTATGGTACTTTGGGCATATCACAAGAGCAGAAGACTCACTACAAAAAGCTGCAATGCATGGAAGAACAGAAGGTCAAAGAGGTAGTAGAAAACCAAGGAGATGATGGATACAAGAAATCAAAGAAAGCGCCTAAATGAGTAACTGAGAACTAAACACCAACCCAACGTTTGTTATCAGACAGCTACGGTTTTCCTCCCAAATGAAAGACAGAATCACATGGTATTGTTGGCTGGGAGACCGCCTAATGAGAAAGCTCCCCCCCCCCCTCCCCCAGCTAAATAGTGGCGGTGGAAACTTCTTCCGCCAACAGGATTCTAACTGACTACCTCTTAATCGAGCGCCACTGCACACCCCTCGAATATATCTGATGATTATTACTGGTAGTTCTATAGCTACCGTTTTATTAATGTTTCTGTTCTATAAGGGACTAATTGCCCTCCCCCCCCTCCCCGTCAGATAATGTACTCTCCCCCTAGCATCTTTCTTACCTATCTACACTCCTGGAAATTGAAATAAGAACACCGTGAATTCATTGTCCCAGGAAGGGGAAACTTTATTGACACATTCCTGGGGTCAGATATATCACATGATCACACTGACAGAACCACAGGCACATAGACACAGGCAACAGAGCATGCACAATGTCGGCACTAGTACAGTGTATATCCACCTTTCGCAGCAATGCAGGTTGCTATTCTCCCATGGAGACGATCGTAGAGATGCTGGATGTAGTCCTGTGGAACGGCTTGCCATGCCATTTCCACCTGGCGCCTCAGTTGGAGCAGCGTTCGTGCTGGACGTGCAGACCGCGTGAGACGACGCTTCATCCAGTCCCAAACATGCTCAATGGGGGACAGATCCGGAGATCTTGCTGGCCAGGGTAGTTGACTTACACCTTCTAGAGCACGTTGGGTGGCACGGGATACATGCGGACGTGCATTGTCCTGTTGGAACAGCAAGTTCCCTTGCCGGTCTAGGAATGGTAGAACGATGGGTTCGATGACGGTTTGGATGTACCGTGCACTATTCAGTGTCCCCTCGACGATCACCAGTGGTGTACGGCCAGTGTAGGAGATCGCTCCCCACACCATGATGCCGGGTGTTGGCCCTGTGTGCCTCGGTCGTATGCAGTCCTGATTGTGGCGCTCACCTGCACGGCGCCAAACACGCATACGACCATCATTGGCACCAAGGCAGAAGCGACTCTCATCGCTGAAGACGACACGTCTCCATTCGTCCCTCCATTCACGCCTGTCGCGACACCACTGGAGGCGGGCTGCACGATGTTGGGGCGTGAGCGGAAGACGGCCTAACGGTGTGCGGCACCGTAGCCCAGCTTCATGGAGACGGTTGCGAATGGTCCTCGCCGATACCCCAGGAGCAACAGTGTCCCTAATTTGCTGGGAAGTGGCGGTGCGGTCCCCTACGGCACTGCGTAGGATCCTACGGTCGCGTGCATCCGTGCGTCGCTGCGGTCCGGTCCCAGGTCGACGAGCACGTGCACCTTCCGCCGACCACTGGCGACAACATCGATGTACTGTGGAGACCTCACGCCCCACGTGTTGAGCAATTCGGCGGTACGTCCACCCGGCCTCCCGCATGCCCACTATACGCCCTCGCTCAAAGTCCGTCAACTGCACATACGGCTCACGTCCACGCTGTCGCGGCATGCTACCAGTGTTAAAGACTGCGATGGAGCTCCGTATGCCACGGCAAACTGGCTGACACTGACGGCGGCGGTGCACAAATGCTGCGCAGCTAGCGCCATTCGACGGCCAACACCGCGGTTCCTGGTGTGTCCGCTGTGCCGTGCGTGTGATCATTGCTTGTACAGCCCTCTCGCAGTGTCCGGAGCAAGTATGGTGGGTCTGACACACCGGTGTCAATGTGTTCTTTTTTCCATTTCCAGGAGTGTATCATGTCATATAGCATACATTGCCTGCTCCAGACATGTCCATTGTACCAGACATTTATATTGCTCTTGCAGGTTTTCTACTGTCATATGTCAACCTTTCATTGAGTCGTCCACTCGTTATTTTCTCAAATCTCAAACCCAGCTAACAATTCCTCGGTCCATGTACTTCGCCAGCTACATTCCCCCACCGGCTCTATTTCGTTATCATTACAAGCATAGTTACATGGTTTCTTCAGTCTGTTCACTGTTGTGTGACGTGGTAGGTTCGACGAGGCTGGGCGACAGTACATCTCGCCTGAACATGATGGCCAGGTGGACTGTCGAAATATTGTGTCAAGTTAACTTGAAGATCTGACTTCAAACCCTAGAAAAGTACCACTGTTTATTCGTTTTCCTAACTGTTTTAGGAATTCCGAATGTGCATCTCTCATATCTCGGCTGCTCAGTTTTAATAGTTTTTGCGCTGAAGGCCCGTGAATCACTGCCAAAAGTCAAATCTTAAAAATGTATTAATTGACTATAAACTCCCTGTTAGAGATTTAGTTCATTTAGTTCACTAACAGCTCCCTAAGCCAATTTGGCTCCCCCTCTCGATTTCTAACGCTGCGCTTGGACTCGTCGTCTTCACTTGTATTAACCACAAAAACTCGTCAATGGTTCAATAACTTACTGTTAATTTATACAACCTTTTCTATATGTTAATTATACACTGTTTCCGTATTTATACGATCATTTTGAAGCCTACTTTCAAACCTACTCTAAACGTTTCTCCATTCATTGTTGGAGCTCATCTGAAATAAAGGCGAACAATGCAATGTCATTAGCGAAACGAAAATATACTGGTGTCCAACATTAAAGCAACAAACGGAAATTTTGCAAGGTTGTGTTTATTTTGCCACAAAAGAGTATAAATAGGTGATAGTAAAGTAGAAACAATTTAATAAAGAATACAGAACGTAAACAACTGCAACATGCATAACGGCAGAAAAAATGTTCTTCGTTTTTTCCAATTTCACTGATTTGCACACACATTCCGACAACCGGTTAATGTGCTCATTATGGCGTGTGACCACCTCTGGCAGCAATACAGGCATGTTGAGACAATAGCGCCCATTCTGATGCTGACGTGATGCAAGCCGTCTCCCTAGAGCATCCCAGACATGCGCTAAGGGATTCAAATCGGGAGAGCGAGCAGGCCACGCCATGCGTGCAATATCTTCTGTTTCCAAGAAAACATCAACCACCCGTGCTTTATGAGGTCGAGCGTTAATAGTCCATCAGTACGAAGTCTGGGCCCATAGCATCTCGCAACAACCGCAGATGAGGTCCCAAGATCTCATCACGAATCCCTGCCCACACCATTAAGGATCCTCCTCGATATCGGTTTCTTACCACAACGTTTGGATACAGAAATCGTGTTCCACGTTCCCTCCAGATGCGAATCCACCGAGAATCACTCTCCAGACGAAATCAGGACTCATCTGAGAAAACAACATTGGCCCACTGTTCGATCGCCGAGGTGGCATTTTGATGACTTCATTCTAGACGTTCCCTTCTCTGAAGATGCCTCAGAGGCAGACATACAGCGGGTCGCCGACAATAAAGGCCACTCTGCCAAAGCCTTATGCACACCGTTTGCCCAGATACAACACGACCAGCGGAGGCTGCGAGCTCACATTCCAGTTGCCGTGCGGTACTAAGGCGGTACTGTCTGTCCTTACAACCAAATAGCGGTCCTCTCTTCTGGTCACACGTGGCCGCCTGTGCCCTGGTCTCTGGGATACAGTTTTTGTCTCTATACACGGTCGCCACATCCGAGAAACTATACAATGATTCACACCGAGTCTTCGGGCCACATCAATTTGCGACTGTCCTGCTTCCATTCTTTCTCTGGCCCTCCACCGCAGGGAGTCTGATAGGTATCTTCCCTGTGCCATGCTGCACAGTCTGTGACTGTGTACACAGCGAGTGTGGATGTGGCGCTGCCCAGCAAACAGTGCCTCGTCTCATAGGTGCAACGACGTCATCGTTGGCATGGTTGTCTGTTGACTGGGATGCCATCTTCCGTGCAGAACTCCATCGTACGGACATCTGGTTGACAGTTTGTACGATTATATCATGAATTAGACTCAGAACGGGGAAACAGCGGTTTGTTGCTTTAATTTTGGACATCAGTGTACTTCTGGTAGGTTCCATTAACATGCAACCATTTTTCTTTTGCCAGAGTAGACAATAGTTTTGTTGGTTTAGAATCTACACTTCTAACTCAAATAACTTTGCGAGGAGAGATAGCAGATGGACTTTTGATCAGTAATTGCAGGAACCTATCTACCAGTCACATTTACGACCTGAGTCACCGTATTAAAGATGCGCACTTATCAACCAGATGAAGTGTAGCAATAACAAATGTTCGCTTAGACACAATACTGAGCCTGTTGCGTCCTGCAGTGTCATAGCAGAGAGGTAAAATTGTTCTCAAGTAGCATGAAGTGACAGATGGTTGGGCTGGGTCCCTATAACAAGCTGATGTCGCTATATAACGTATCTCTTCATAATTGTTTTCCCTCATCATGCTGTAACGATTAGTATTAAATTTCACCATAATTTTATTCAAATTACCTATTTATTAGTTCTGTACATGAACCACAATCTTGGTACTGTAATACATATAATAATGTAGACAGTAATGGAGCTGTACCACTCTGAAGTCAGCCTAAATTGTAACCAGATCTCCTGCAAGGTCAAGATAAGGACCATACTCTCAATCACCCCCTCTCCCACCCCTCTCCTCTCCCACCTGTTTAGGCCAATTGGGTAACGTATAAATGGGAAGAAAGTCACAAATGCGAGATGGAGCATTGTCTTATTAACTGGGAGTACAAGGGCAGCCTGTATGGTGGCCTGATTTCTGGGATCTTTATCAAGTCATTTATTACTCAATTAGTACAATTTATGACTCAAAATGACCACCAGGTGTTCTGTCCTAATTACTACTATTTATGATTCTGTATGGTTGCCTAAGATTCTTACCTCAGCCACGACCCCCAATTCAAAAAATAATTGATACAGTTTCTGTGGTACTGCCATCGCATACCCCCATCACTCAGCTGGGTATACTAACCATCAGATGGACTTTGCACTCAAACTTTGTACGTCATAGTGAAACGTCAATCATCATGAAGTGTTAGTAGAGATCTGCCAACTAGAGACAGAACAAAAAACTTATTTGCACAGCCAAGTATTAGTGTTACCAGCTCTTACCTCTTCCCCCCCCCCCTCTCACTCTCTCACTCATTGTTTATTATTATTATTATTACATGTGTATGCGTGTTTTTCAAATATTATTTCTCCCTCAGCGCAACAGCACCCTGTTACAGAGGAGCAAAAATCAGCACTATCTGATAGATAACATTGTGTTCCCATTGTCAGGACCATCACTTCTCAAGCCATAGCTGAATGTATTTAGTATACTGCTCTTCACACTATTTTTCAGTTGACTTCTGTTGGACTGAAATGTATCCATAGTACCAGAGAGTGAATGTATCCATAGTACCAGAGAGTGACTGAGATGTAATAACTGAATTCGAGAATGTTCCATGTAGCGCTTAACTGCAGTTTACATGGATGGGGTGGACACATTTATGTAAGATTATGGACTAGATCAAGAGTCAGATGACAACTCCGTATCACACATCTTGTCCTCCTCCTCCAGATGTCAACATCTTTAAGGAGAAGGCATCCATCATCAACATTTATGGAGATCCAACACCGAAGATGATATCAGGAGACTCTTCACAATGCAATTACTCACATCATTCAAGTGCTGTGAATTTGTATGCTGTATACAGTGCATTGTGGACAGTGATAAATAGGCTGTGTTGATGGAAACCACATGTAAAAGTACCATTCGATGACTTATGAGCTGTTGAGTGTTACTTAAGTAAATAAATTAGTGAAACCAAAGTGAAGTAGAAATTAGAATATAAATGAAAAACTTGGTTTAGTTTAGAAGAATTACACACTGGCAAACAGCAGGCAGAACAGCAGAGCAGCAGAGACAATGACCATGAAGTCAGCAAGTTCCACATAAGCGGACGCTGTCGATTCAGTCGTCAGGGCATCGCCTGACAGGCTCACGTGTTTCTCAGTTGTCACATGTGAGCAAAGGCCCTCGCCTACATTCCAAGAGCCAATGACCGACGTTAAGAAGATTCTTCGAGAAGCTTTTCAACGTGACAGAAGAGGCAATGACTGTGAAGTCGTTCACCTCCAGTAAACTGAAGTGAATAAATATGCGAGACGCAGTGGGCCAGGGAGACAAAGAAGACGAAGGAAGAAGAGAAGAGTAGCAGTAGTGTTCAGTCAGTTTCGGTGCTGGAGACCGTCATGCAAGAAGAGACTACATCATGCACAGATGCACCAAGTCCGCCGCTGTAATGGAATAGCAAGCAGCAGCCTCGGCGCCAGAAGGTATTTGAAGTCTGATTTTTACGTACCCGGGTGACTCGTGAGGACGGGAAGGAGACGGCCTCACATCAGCAGTCACCTGTGAGCTGGGATGAAAATCTGACAGCCGAAGACTGGCATGCGGGAGTCCGTTGTTCGAGTCCGGGACACTGGACATCTCCCGCCGCGCCGCTCCACTGGCCGATGCACAACACACGCGGCCGCTTAGAGAAGAGAAACACTGGGACGCCACATCCAAGGTATCACCATCCGATGCACGACTTCGCTCGCAATAATTAAACGGGCCACCTTGCGCTGCGCGTCTCCAGTCAGCTGGGCGAGATGGCGACACGAGATACACACTGCCACGCGTAATCAGACGCCGCCGCTGCCGCAGCAGAAGGCTTCGCAAACGACACAGCTGCCGCTCTCAGAGCCAGGGCATCGAGTAAGGAAACAGTTGTACAAATATTCAATAAAAGTTATCTTATGTAAAAATGCTGTTTCATTCTACCTCATACCCGAGCCAAGAAAGAATCCACCCTGCCCACATGTTGTTAAGAGAGAAAAAGTAATTTTAGGATTTTCACCCTGACATAATGCTTTAGAATTAAATGCCCATTGCAGTAATGCTCATCCTGACAACTGACTAGCATCAAAAGAGAAAACTCAGTTACATTTAGTAGCAGAAGTGTTACATTTAGTATCAGAACTGTTACATTTGGTGTCAGAGAAAAAACCCTTGGCTCAATATGAGGCGTGAATGGCAGTCACTAAAGGTCCACAGTTAGTATCGTTTAATGTGTGAAAGGATAGGGGTGTGCATAGCAGTCGTAATATATTTTTTTATTTAGAAGTGTATTCTCTCCCATAATTTTAAGAGTTTGTCGAAAATATTTAAACATCTTTTGAATTCAGTGTGGTAATATCGTGTAACTAATAGTTTGTAAAATGATGACATGAAATCGTACAAAGTCAGAGTCAGCACCACAAGCGGTTTCTACTGAGGAAGCTATTCAGAGCTTAGTTAATCAAATAGCACAGCTTAAAAATGATAATAATGCATTATTTAAACAATTGTGTGACGTTAGGCAAACCAGTTCAATCCCTCCCACCCTAGATTCCTCAGCAGCAGTCTTAGTAACTCCTTTTTCAGGTAAACCTGGCGAAGACATAACAGCCTTTTTTGATGATTTAGTAGCAGCTGCAAAGTTAGGATCATGGTCAGATGAACAGCTCTTACAAATGACAAAGTTAAGATTGCTAGGAGAGGCTAAAGCACACGTATTATACCATGAAAAATTACGGAATGCTCCAACATTTGAGGAATTGAAGAAAGGATTGCTTAAACGTTTCAAAAAACAGAACAGCTGTAGATTTTATAGGGAACAGTTAAACACTATCACTCAGAGGCAAAACGAGTCGTTAGAAAGCTTTGTAGATAGGATTAGAAAAGTTAATATTAACACCTATCAGTTGACAACTAGTGATGAAGCAAATAAAGTTATTTTACAAGAGGCAGAAGATAGAGCTCTGGATACATTTTTACGTGGGTTACCTCCTGAAACGTCCCGTCGTGTCAGGGCAGAGTTTCCTAAAAATTTAACAGAAGCTGTATCTGTGGCGACGGCCTTCGAAGAAATAGACATTGCCACCAGATACAAGGAGAAGCGAAATGTATTTTCAGCAGGAGTACGATGGTTTAGGTGCGATCGACAGGGCCATATAGGAAAAAATTGCAGACAATCTAAATGCACTAATTGTCAAAGAATGGGTCACACATTCAAGCAATGCAGGTCTAAGAAGTTTTTGGAAATAGAAATCAGTTAAACTCAAACGGGGATGTCGGAGCCGCCGCCAGGCGTTCCCAATAAAATTTCATGCCATTAAGACGAATGTGAAGGCGGAATGCTGGTTATCTGCTACCATACAGGATAAAGAGGCAAGGATACTGGTGGATACAGGCGCAAACGTATCAATAGTGAGTAATGAATGTATTGGAGAAAAGAAATATGACCCTCCAAGGTATAGATTGAGTGGGATAGGAGGAGGTACAGTGAAGTCATTAGGATGTACATAATTGATTTTCTATATTCATGGTGTACAATTTCAAGAAGATGTAGAAGTGGTAACAAAGGTAACTGACGGGTACGACGCGATCCTAGGGTTGGATTTCCTGAATAAACATCACGCTAAAATCGACCTCAGGCAGCAAACTGTAGAACTTAGCGGAATAGTGTTTCAGCTAGGTGACACCGCTGCAAAGGGCCCGCTGCCGCAAGATTTCCCCAACCGGAAGGCGAAATCAACTATACTGCGTGCAACGTCCTTGAAGGTTGATTCGCGGCATAAGATACCATTTGGCTCAGGAAAACTTTTCTGGATGACCGTTGACCCCGACGTACCTACACATACAGTGTGTCTAATAGAGCCACTAGAGGAAAATGAGGAATTAGACGTATCACATTGTTTTGTACGTATACGTATTGTACGGGTTCAAGACGTTGAGGGAGAAAGAAAAGTACCGGTACATATTGACAATTTCGGAGTGGAGGACAAAGAGTTGCATAAGGGAATGTTAGTAGCTACAGTCAGTACTTTTGAAGAAGAAGATTTCATTTTGTCAGATATTACTGATGGTCAGAAACCAGATGCCTATAAAACCGCATTACGCCAGAAGATTGAGCATTTCAAAGGAAATGATAGAGACACGATAGAAGCAGTTTTAGTTGAGTTCCAAGATTTATTTAATGCAGAAGGTCCATTGCCAGCAACAGATATCACACAGCATAGGATCCCAACAGGAAATAGCCCCCCAGTTTATAGGAAGCCTTATAGAGTTCCGCATCACTTACAGCCAGTACTGGATGAATTTTTCGAACAGCATCTAAAAGATGGAATTATAGAATATTCTGATTCGCCTTATAATTCAAATATCGTAATTATTCCAAAGAAGTCTCCCGACGGTACGAAACGATATAGATTTTGTTGTGACTACAGACACCTTAACAAACAAACTATGTCGGATGTTTATCCTCTTCCAAACATTACAGATATCATTGACAGTTTGGGTAACAGTAAATACTTTCAACAATCGATTTACGTAGCGGATATCATGAATTGGAAGTTGCACCTGAAGATAGGCATAAAACAGCATTTTCTACCCCTGGAGGCCACTGGCAATTTAAAAGAATGCCTTTCGGTTTGAAAAATGCACCAGCAACTTTTCAAAGACTACTCGATGGAGTATTGCGAGGACTCAAAATTCAGCAATGTTGTGTATATCTAGACGATATTATTGTATTCTCTAAAGACATTAATGAACATGCTGTGCGTCTGCGTAATGTTTTTCAGAGACTTAGAAAAGCTAAATTAACATTAAATATGGAAAAATGTAGTTTTGCATTGACAGAGGTTACATACCTAGGGCATGTCATTAGTGAAAAAGGAATTAAAACAGATCCTCGATTAATTTCGGCAGTTAAGGACTTCCCAACACCACAACGCGTTAAGAAAGTACAAAGTTTCATTGGTCTCGCATCGTATTACCGAAAATATGTGCAAAATTTCGCTGAAATTGCCCGACCCTTAACCCAATTATTGAAAAAGGGTGTAAAATTTCATTGGTCTGAAGATTGTGAATCTGCATTTCAAACCCTTAAAGATAAGTTAACACACAGTCCAGTATTAGCCTACCCAGATTATAATAATGAATTTATTTTATCCTGTGACGCAAGTGGTCAATTCAGTAGGAGTTGTTTTGAGTCAGAATATTAATGGCGCAGAACACCCCATAGCCTACGCTTCGAGACAACTAACAACGGCAGAAAGAAATTATTCCACAACGAAGAAAGAATTGTTAAGTGTTATTTATGGCATCAAAGACTTTAAATGCTACTTGTATGGTAGGAAATTCAAGGTTATTACAGACCACGCAGCTTTAAAATGGTTGCTTGGGTTAAAGGATCCATCTAGTCGTCTCACCCGTTGTGCCCTATGTCTTTCCGAAATGAATTTCGAAGTTATCCATAAACCAGGCAAAAAACACACGAATGCAGATTGTCTAAGTCAGAAAATAGCACTTTTGGAAGCAACAGGCCCCACATGTCCAGAATTGCTACAGAGTGGCTCCAGGAACACTCTTCTGAGTTTAAACACTTCCGCTGGCCACCAGACTCCCCAGAACCGAACATTACTGAGCATATCTGGGATGCCTTGCAACGTGCTGTTCAGAAGAGATCTCCACCCCCTGGCGCTCTCATGGATTTATGGACAGCCTGTGGGTTTCATGGTGTCAGTTCCTTCCAGCACTACATTAGTCGAGTCCATGCCGCGTCTTGTTGCGGCAGTTCTGCTTGCTCGCGTGTGCCCTACACAGTATTAGGCAGTTGTACCAGTTTCTTTGGCTCTTCAGTGCATATTCCGGCATGGGAATCTCCTCCAGACGAACTAATGAATTTTGCTGAGTTACATAACAAATTTTCTTTGGTGGCGCAGTGCTAGAACAGCGGGCTTATATTTGGAAAGATAGCTTTTCAAAGACCTGTTCCTTCTGCCTGATGTAGGTTTTCCGTGAGTTTCTTAAATGTCGAAATGGTTCCTTCAGCCGCTATACCTCCGCCTAAGCCGTTGTTAACGACCTCGTAGTCGACGGGACGTTAACCCGTACTCCCCACTCTTCCTTGGTTCCTTACTATGTACAAGATGTCGTCTATTCGTGACACTTACATTTACCGACTGACACCGTATTTTTGTCATAATGTCGTTCTGAGATGGTCATTTCAATGAGATCTGGTTACATTCTTCATAACCGTGTTGGTTTTCCTAATTTTGTTATTGTGGTTGTTGTCGTTTCTAATCTTTTGCTTACAGAGACTGTAACACCTATTTTTGACGTATTTTGTATCGGTATCAGTATTTCGATGTCAATTTGTAGTATTGATTATGTATAATATTGTATCTATCATGGAAATTCTTTGACTATGTATACATGTTTCAGTTATGTGAAACTTTTGAACAACGTTTTTTAAAGTATGCTTGTGGATTTAAATAACTAATGCCATGATTGTTATATAATGTACTGTAAATGACTTGGTCTATAGTTAGGGAACATAGGGTTGAATGTGAAAGATGTGGGGAAGCCCTGCAGCTATGGGAGTAGCCTGGCGGAGTGGAAAAGGTGTGGTTGGCGCGCAAGTGGCAACTCGTCCTGTGTAACGGGTAAGGAGTCGAGGCTGAGCAGTGCTGTGTTAACATCTCGTTATCAGTAGCTGATAATTGTGGCTCATATTCCTGGAGTTTTGAGACTAGAAGAGCTTAAGGGCAGTATTTATGGGCCTCGGATTCTGCATTTGGTGATACCATTATCATGGCATGGTTTTTGGTCCTATAAATACAATTCTGACGCCAAGAACATATGTAGCTGGGCATCACCACCAGATTAATAGCCAATGAAAATTACGTCACCAATGCCACCAGACTACCACTAAATTGTTTATATTTGGCATTATGTAAATTTACCAGTTATTTGTGAAATTTGATTGATTTTGTAATAATAATTGTGGCGTTGCTAAAAACACTATCTTAAACCCGTGATTATACCAACTCACAAACCCAGGCAGGAATCCCATCCTAGTGAATTTAATTTGGAGTGTCCTAATTTATTATGAGAAAGTGGTTGAACTTGCATTTAATGGTGTGTTGTCATTTGCACAACCAATTATACTTTTGTGTAGGTCAAAAGACCCCTTATGAAAGCACATCTGTTATTTAAAGAGTTATAGTTTGTTGTCCTTTACTTAATTAATAATCAATGATAAGAATACTTATAATTTCTCATACATACTGGTGCAGTTTTGTTAATGAGCATGGATCATCAGACCATGAAAGTTTAAGGGTCCTCATGTACTGGACTAGTCAGTTAATGAAGCAATGAAAAGGCTCCTTCAGAGCCAGTGTAGTTAGCTTTGAATTCTGTTTAGTTGCGTCAAACCGAGTTTAACAAAGAACTATTTACTGAGATATCTATTCTAATGCGCGTTGGTTAATGCACGGGCATAGACGCCCTTTACTAAGCAATGAAGTTATAGATGATGCTCATTAGCAGACCCCCTGATTTAAATTCAGAGTCATGTGAAGCTTTTCCCTATTCAGCATTGCTACTAGTTTCATGTGTGTGGGTAATTGGTTTTATAAACTGTTGCACCTAGTTCATTTAAAGTACGTGTTGCTGAGAGGCATATGTTACTGTCCACTATTTCATTAGCCATTTGTTTGTTAGAAACACATTTATCTGCAAGGTTAGGTTACTGTATTGTAGTATGAGCAGATATAAGGGAAGAGTTTAGTGTGTGTGTTGAGGAAGGTTAGGTTAGCCTTAACACTGCCTTCTGCTTTATCGTTTTGCTTGACACAGGAATGCCTCATAAGGCTGGTGACCGGTTTCAATATGTAATATTACGACTTACTTTTGTGTTGGGAGAACGACTGTCCCTGACCCACCTGTTTACTGTTAGTTACATTCTGCTGGAGTGTTTCGGAAACGAATCCCAGTTTGATTGTTCTGTTTCCATTAGGTTATCTCACGGTCACATCTCAAAAATTCCTCGCAGAGGGATAACGATAGCTTCGATTGCCGTTTTAAGGCGACGGAGCCGCGCGGGATTAGCCGAGCGGTCTCAGGCGCTGCAGTCATGGACTGTGCGGCTAGTCCCGGCGGAGGTTCGAGTCCTCCCTCAGGCATGGGTGTGTATGTTTGTCCTTAGGATAATTTAGGTTAAGTAGTGCGTAAGCTTAGGGACTGATGACCTTAGCAGTTAAGTCCCATAAGATTTCACACACATTTGAACATTTGAAGGCGACCGGTATTACCGTTACAAAATGTTTGCATTCCGCTATTAACCTGTCCCTGCTTGCCTGTTAGCCAGGCAGGCAAGATGCCGCGCTTTATAAACAGAGCGGGCAGGGGTTGCTTTATTCCGATCCAAGCCAACCCAAGCAGGCTAACGGAATCTTGGTTGTGTGCCCGTCTCCCTTCTGTGCTACGTGATGAAGCTGATTATTCACTTTAGTGCTGTGAGTGGGGTTCCGAAGTTGATGAAATGTCCATTTTTACTCGAGTATCACAAGACGAAGCTTAAAGGCATAGACATTCGTTTTGGGTTATTGTGGGCCAGAAAATGAGTGGATTTTATTTGTCCTTTTTCTCCTTTTCAGCGTATTTCGGGATTATGTATTTATTTCGATATGAACAGTTTTCTCTGCAGCTTCACCCTCTTTCGGCTAGTACTGTGTATTCTCAATGAGAACCACCATCAGAACACTTCTAATATATGTTTCCTTTAGTAAGCAGGACCATCTCTGTAAGTCCAGATTCTTTTCATCTAAGAAACCTGAAGACTGAAGCGGCTAGAATGCTCGGCTACAGCGGACGGTTGTCGTAACACACTAGAGGTTCCCGAGTGAGTGTTTAGTAGCTTGTTACATAATTAACATTGCAAGACACCTACCTATTTATTTTAAGCTGCCTCATAAACACGAAAACTTTTCCTTGCTGGACTTGGGGTCTGTTTCGTGACTGGTATATATTCCCTAATTCTTAATTTCTCCTCAATCTCCTTTAAGTTTGGTTTCTTCATTTTGCTGCTCCCATCGTTATGATAAATGAGCTAAAGTGAAAGTACCGACGCAAACATATACCTGGTTGGTCACGTTGGATTGATAGTGCAACCTGTTGGCAGACGTAGCAGGCTGAACGGGTCCCGTGAAGCTTGCCAGGCTTGCTGAAACCCAAGTTGGCCTGTTTTAACCATTTTGCTTCGGAACACCTTTAGTCTTGTGTCTCCATTGCGGCAGGTTGAGCTACTTTAATGTTAGCGGCGAAGATGGGGCAGGTAGGGTGGAAGAAGAATTTGTACACCTCTGAGCTGCATACAATCAATAATCTTAAGCCAGTCAGCACTTTGTAGCGTTATTAAATCAAATGTCTGCGACGGACACGTTAATCAGTCTTTCAGTACACCAGTGTTGAACCCATGCGGAACCAGTTGTATGTGCTGTTATCCATCACGTTGACAACATACATTCGGCCTCCAAAGGACTCACATTATGGAGTAGAGTAATACCGCTGATAGTTAACCAACTTAAGTGTTTAAATATGCAAACATATGCCCTTGCTAACAACAAAACCTGCTTGTTTATTTCGGCTCGGACATGTGTAACAAGATTAGTTTAATATTTCGACAAGTCTTACATTGGCCTGTGTAAGTTCTCAGCGCTGATACGTTAACTGAGATACGCACAGTATCTCCTACATAAAAGTGTCGGATATTTCGGGCTATGACAGTGTATGTGTATGCTTAGAAATTTTCATTTATATGTTGAAAATGGAAGGAAGATTAGAGTTTTATATCCCGTCGACGACGTATGGAGTGAGCAGTGCCGGCCAGGGTGGCCGTGCGGTTCTGGCGCTGCAGTCCGGAACCGCGAGGCTGCTACGGTCGCAGGTTCGAATCCTGCCTCGGGCATGGGTGTGTGTGATGTCCTTAGGTTAGTTAGGTTTAAGTAGTTCTAAGTTCTAGGGGACTTATGTCCTAAGATGTTGAGTCCCATAGTGCTCAGAGCCATTTGAACCATTTTTGAGTGAGCAGTAGGTTAGATGAGGAAGGAAATTAGCGTCCTTATCGAAGCACCCATACCGGTATTTCCTTTAAACGAAACAGAGAAACAATTAAGAAACTCAGTCATTATGAGCTAACGGCGTCATGAATCGCTACCCTTACGAATACGAAGTTTATGCTTCAGAATTGCAGCCAGTTTGTCTTCAGGTTGCATCACGTCTCCTGTTGACCAGGCATATCGCTGTCTCAAGCAGTATCAGCGCCGCATTACAAGGTTCCTACAAAATGCTTCTACTATCAACGGGACACACTGTCCTAAACAACAGGTCCGACTTCACGCGCGTCATCATTAAACCCACTAACTCGTAGTATTAGATAAGTCTACATGTTTTGTCTTTGAAAGACGCACCCTTCGTGCCACGAACAAATTCGATTAGTGTTCCTTTAAAAATTCTGGATAGCGTAGTTGCTACATTGAAGTTAGCAGAGCCGGAGCCGTTATTTATTCAAAATCACGGCGTTGTGACAGAAACTGAAATGTTTGACTCTTACCTTTGCTAATACTCTGAATTAATTCGCCCACTGAAATAACAGTCACAGTATAAAAAGTGAATTAGTTCGTAACCTGTCCGTGCCTAGTCAAAGTCCACTAGAGTACAAAACAGAACAAGGTAGTTTAATCGGAATGTCCAGTATTCCGAAGTCAATTTGTTGTACGCAGTTGCAAAGTCCTTCAATGTCCTCAACCGCCACGCATTGCAAAAATCTTGTTGTTTTCATTTTCCTAATTAGGAATAGTTGTAAGTAGACCGTGAGCTATCGGGTAATAGCGGACACATTGCGTGGAATAGTCAGTACTTACAAATCCTGCTGTCATGTGAGTACTGGGTGCCCTGCCACACATTTACAGTTATTTACAAGTTTATAATGAAAACAGAAGACGGAGGTGGTCGTCACTATAATGACTGCAAATTTTATTCTACCTGAGACCCTGAGAGGACTGATGTTGACGCACTTATGATAGCCGGCCGCTGTGGCCGGGCGGTTCAGTCCTTCCGGCTGGAACCGCGCGACCGCTACGGTCACAGGTTCAAATCCTGCCTCGGGCATGGATGTGTGAGATGTCCTTAGGTTAGTTAGGTTTAAGTAGTTCTAAGTTCTAGGGGACTGATGACCTCAGATGTTAAGTCCTACAGTGCTGAGAGCCATTTGAACAATTTTTTTTTATGCACTGACGGTATTAATAAAGTCACTAATTTCATACGCCCATACATGTTACGACGCAAAACATAACATTTATCATATACTGAGGTGACAAAACTCATGGGATAGCGATATGCACATGTATAGATGGCGGCAATATCGTGTACAGAAGGCGTAAAAGGGCAGTGCGTTGACGAAGCTGTTATTTGTGCTCAGGTGATTCGTGTGTAAAGGTTTCCGACATGAGTTAACAGATTTTGAACACGGAACTGTAGTTGGAGCTAAACGCATGGGACATTCCATTTCGGAAAACGTCAGGGAATTCAGTATCCCGAGGTCCACAGTGCCAAGAGTGTGCCGAGAATACCAAATTTCAGGCAGTACCTCTCACAACGAACAACGGAAGCAGCGGCGTTTGCGTTCAAACAGACAAGCAACACTGCGTGAAACAACGTCAGAAATCAATGCGCGACATACGACGAACGTATCTGTTAGGACTAGTCGCGATATTTGGCGTTAATGGGCTATGGCAGCGGACGACCGACGCGAGTGCCTTTGCTAACAGCACGACATCGCCTGCAGCGCCTCTCCTGGGCTCGTGATCATATCGATCGGACCCTAAACGACTGGAAGCCCGTGGCCTGCTCAGATGAGACCCGAGTTCAGCAGGTAAGAGATGATGGTAGGGTCCGAGCGAGGTGCAGACCCAACGAAGCCACGGACCCAAGTTGTCAGCAAGGCACTTTGGAAGCTGGTGGTGGCTTCACAATGGTGTGGGCTGTGTTTACATGCAACGGACTGGGTCCTCTGGTCCTGCAGAGGCGATCATTGACTGAAAATGGTTACGTTCAGCTACTTGGAAACCATTTGCTGCCATTTACGTTCCCAAAGATATTACTGGGCCACAGTTGTTCACGACTGGTTTTAAATACATTCTGAACAATTTGAGCGAATGATCTGGTCACTCACATTGCTCGATATGAATACCATCGAGCGTTTATAGAACATAATCGAGAGATCAATTTGTGCACAGAATCCGACACCGCCAACATTTTCGTAATTATGAGCGGCTATAGAGGCAGCATGGCTCAATATTCCTGCAGCGAGCTTCTGATGACTTGTTGAGTCCATGCCACGTCGAGTTGTTGCACTACGCCGGATAAAACGCAGTCCGACACGATAATAGGTGGTGTCCCATTACTTTCGTCACCTCAGCGTACTCGTAATGCAATCAAGATACCGTTGTAAGGCTATCACACTGCACAGAAGATACGATGTTTGCTAAGGTGGCTGCTATACACAGTCCGTCCAAAAAGTTCTGAGACTGCTCTTATTCCTGGCGTATAAGCGACGTCAGCACAATAACTACGGTGGCAGCTTGAAGTAACAACTATAAACAACCGATGTGCATTCGACACTGGTATTGTCATTCGAATTACAGCATTAGAAGTATCCATTAAGTAGAAGAAAAAATGGAAATGAGCGTTTGGCGTCATTGGCCGGGAGGTCTCTTGCGGGGCAGGTCCGGCCGCCTTGGTGCAGATCTTATTACATTCGACGCCACTTTGGGCGACTTGTGCGCCGGATGGGGATGAAATGATGATGAAGCCAACACGACACCCAGCCCCTGAGCGGAGAAAATCTCCGACCCAGCCTGGCCGAACCCGGGCCCGTACGACGGCAATCCGTCATGCTGACCACTCAGCTATCGGGGCGGACAATTAAATAGAAGAGAAAGCAAATTTGTTGGCTCTGGATGTGAGTTTTACGCATAAATAATAAAAGTGACATCAAACACACTTATAATGGACATACCAATCATAAACGTAGGCCCTTTCGTGAATTACTTTCGAATAACAAAAGCCAATTTTGAGTAGTTGCAGAGATGTGAGGTGAGCTCTATTAAACAAGCCGATACTCGCATTAGAGATGGAGTCTTGGCCCGAGTGAAACTAGAAGCGACACTCCGGTGTTTGACATGATAACCAATCATCTTTCGAACATTTACATCACATTCTCAAAAGAACGAATTCAAATTCTTGTGTGATGTTGGATGTTGTTTACGATGCCCTAAAAGCAAATATTTTCACTTTTGCAACCCACATCAGTTAAATAAGACGAAATACGAGGATTGGAACTTTAATAGTGGCAACTGTGGTGTCACCGCCAGACACCACACTTGCTAGGTGGTAGCCTTTAATTCGGCCGCGGTCCGCTAGTATACGTCGGACCCGCGTGTCGCCACTGTCAGTGATCGCAGACCGAGCGCCGCCACACAGCAGGTCTAGAGACACGTCCTAGCACTCGCCCCAGTTGTACGGACGACTTTGCTAGCGAAGCTACACTGACAAATACGCTCTCATTTGCCGAGACGATAGTTAGCATAGCCTTCAGCTACGTCATTTGCTACGACCTAGCAAGGCGCCATTATCAATAGATATTTAACTAGAGATGCCTGTACCTTCAGACCGATGTTCTCCAATTATGGATTAAAGTTAAGTATTCCAGAAGCTATGTACTATTTTTGGCTACTATAATTCCTTGTCATTTTCCAGACCTCACGCCACCCTGCGTGAGCTTTAACGCGTGCATTTCGGCCTCCTCTTGCTATACGGTGTTGGCTCTTCTGCCAACACATCAGCAACTATTTATTTACAGCTCGCACAAAATAGGTACGTGTTTCAATGTTTTACTGACCTTCAAAGTAGTCACCAGCATTGTGTATAATCCGTTGCCACCGATGTGGAAGTCGTAGGATACTCTTAGTAGTGCCAGTTGTGTTGACAGTTCGAGCGGCGCGGTCTGTTGCCCGACGAATTTGTAGCAGTTCTGAAGCGAATGCAGTGAAGTGTTTCCTTCAGTTTAGAAATCGAGTTGAACTTACGAGAGCTAAAGTCAGGGGAGTGCAGTAGGTGGTATAGCACTTAGCAGCCCCATCAGTCAAACAAATTAGTAACAGCTTGCACTGTACGTGCATATTCCTGCAAAATGATCGTCAGGTCCCGCAGAAAGTGTCATCACTTTTGCCTCTATGCTGTTCATTTTTAGAACACAATCTACGACAACTGAAAAACTGTTAATATAAATGTTTCACTCAGAACCTGATGATTACATCAACCATCTGCAGATGAACAGTGACACATTTAATAACTTTGTTTAGCGTTACTTCCCCGTCACATTGAAAGAGAAGACACAAGTATTTGAAAATTTATTCTCTGCTAGTTGATCCTCTAATGACAGGTGATTAAAATACCGGAAATTGGGAATATATAGCCCACATCGTCCATGAAAGAACTAGAGAACTTCGAGTTCTTTTATTTCATTCCACTCCGGTTGTATGTCACTGCATACATAAAATATTCATTTTGTTCATAACCTCTCCATGCGTAATACACGGCTGGGAAAGATGTGGTAGCCCTGTTACTGTGGTAATTGTCAGTGCTATTACTTTTTTATACTTGATCGTAGTTTCTATAGCAGTGGATGATAAGTTGTAATAAAACAATTTTTCACTAAACGTGTGAGGCGAAACGTCGACACTAATAACATCCGCCATCTTGTCAAATATTCTGTCAATCAAAATTTCTCGCGCACACGTCATACACCATCTATGCTTGACAAACACGTCAGACTGCACCATACACGGTCAAATATTTGGCATGTACAGTTAACTTCGATAAAATATTTGAACGTTTACAGGTGCCTCAAAATCAAAACATTGTGACGGTTTTTCGAAATTCAGCCACAATATGACGGTCAGAAGATGTTAATCGGTGCTGGGAAAAGGAAAGTGGTGTCACAAATAAAAAGCTAGTTTAACTTTTGTGGCATGGTTAATACCATAGTGGCGTTACTTGAGTGGTGGTGCCTCAAGAATTTGGACGTTTACATATTCAACTTCAGTGACGCCACCTGCATTGGTAGGCACACGACGTCACTTTTGATGCATGTGGAAGCTTGCCTTTATGATGTGTGCTACTGTGTCGAAATCGATATCGGAGTTGGGGCCTGAGTTTCCATTAAGCCAGGTTTCCATGTGCAACAAAAGTGACACCACTTGGTCGTCACTTGAGTGGCGTCACTGAAGTTAAGTGTGAAGACACCAACACTTCTATGGAACCGCTCGAGTGTCGTCACTTTTAGCCATACTACAAAAGATAAAGTCGCTTTAACTTTGTGACATCACTTTCGTTCCCCCACCACTGATTAGCATCATTTGGCTGCTATCTTGTGGCTGAATTACCAAGCACCATCGCAGTATTTTGATTTTTGTGTCAGTAATTTTCACATGTATGTGTTTTGTGAAGCCAAAAAATTTCTAAAAAGTGTTCGTTAACAACTATTGTAAATTTTCTTGAACTAAGTAAGGAGCGACCATGTTTGTGGAGTTACAAAAAAAGAAAAAGAGTACAACAAACACATATGTTTAGTAGTGCTTGAAGTTTTGGATGGTATGTGTGAACATGCCTACAGCTTTGATTTATTTATTGCAAAAGCTGAAGTAAGAAGTATCCACAATGCCTTGTCAATGTACAGGGTTATTACAAATGATTGAAGCGATTTCACAGCTCTACAATAACTTTATTATTTGAGATATTTTCACAATGCTTTGCACACACATACAAAAACTCAAAAAGTTTTTTTAGGCATTCACAAATGTTCGATATGTGCCCCTTTAGTGATTCGCCAGACATCAAGCAGATAATCAAGTTCCTCCCACACTCGGCGCAGCATGTCCCCATCAATGAGTTCGAAAGCATCGTTGATGCGAGCTCGCAGTTCTGGCACGTTTCTTGGTAGAGGAGGTTTAAACACTGAATCGTTCACATAACCCCACAGAAAGAAATCGCATGGGGTTAAGTCGGGAGAGCGTGGAGGCCATGACATGAATTGCTGATCATGATCTCCACCACGACCGATCCATCGGTTTTTCAATCTCCTGTTTAAGAAATGCCGAACATCATGATGGAAGTGCGGTGGAGCACCATCCTGTTGAAAGATGAAGTCGGCGCTGTCGGTCTCCAGTTGTGGCATGAGCCAATTTTCCACCATGTCCAGATACACGTGTCCTGTAACGTTTTTTTCGCAGAAGAAAAAGGGGCTGTAAACTTTAAACCGTGAGATTGCACAAAACACGTTAACTTTTGGTGAATTGGGAATTTGCTGCACGAATGTGTGAGGATTCTCTACCGCCCAGATTCGCACATTGTGCCTGTTCACTTCACCATTAAGAAAAAATGTTGCTTCGTCACTCAAAACAAGTTTCGCACTGAACGCATCCTCTTCCATGAGCTGTTGCAACCGCGCCGAAAATTCAAAGCGTTTGACTTTGTCATCGGGTGTCAGGGCTTGTAGCAATTGTAAACGGTAAGGCTTCTGCTTTAGCCTTTTCCGTAAGATTTCCCAAACCGTCGGCTGTGGTACGTTTAGCTCCCTGCTTGCTTTATTCGTCGGCTTCCGCGGGCTACGCGTGAAACTTGCCCGCACGCGTTCAACCGTTTCTTCGCTCACTGCAGGCCGACCCGTTGATTTCCCCTTACAGAGGCATCCAGAAGCTTTAAACTGCGCATACCATCGCCGAATGGAGTTAGCAGTTGGTGGATCTTTGTTGAACTTCGTCCTGAAGTGTCGTTGCACTGTTATGACTGACTGATGTGAGTGCATTTCAAGCACGACATACGCTTTCTCGGCTCCTGTCACCATTTTGCCTCACTACGCTCTCGAGCGCTCTGGCGGCAGAAACCTGAAGTGCGGCTTCAGCCGAACAAAACTTTATGAGTTTTTCTACGTATCTGTAGTGTGTCGTGACCATATGTCAATGAATGGAACTACAGTGAATTTATGAAATCGCTTCAATCATTTGTAATAGCCCTGTACATGCTGAAGTGTTAAAATGTAAGAGTAGTCGTCTGCGGGTGCACCTGATAGCCAAAAGATTGATTTCTGAAAACTATGTACCAAATGTGAACAAAATAAATTTTACTGAGAGAATTTGTCACTTTCTTTTGTTTGTATTTAGAAAAACATTTTTGCATGTTCTTTCACATACAAGCCAGACAGTTTATGAGAGCTGGACGAAAATAATTTTATTACTGTACTTAGTCAAACAATTGATCATTTTATGCTGTATGGTAAAAGTGCACAGCTGAAATGACAACAAAATGTTGTGGAGTATGGTTTCATTCTTTAAGGTGAGTACTAAGAGGTGAGTACTAAGAAAGCCTGTCAACATATTACGTGTTTATTTATTCTACACCCATGCTCATAAATTAAGTATAATTGCAGAATGTGGTGCCACACAACATGGCACTACACAAAACTGGCGCTAATAGCATAGGCACATAGGGAACACACACAACACAGTTCGGTGGACCCACTGCGCCCCTGAAAAGGTGGACATACTGGTGCAATATGACGTTCCGATACACCTGACTTGTTACAGTTCCTCTGTCAAAGACATGCAGGGGTGTACGTGCACCAATCATAGTCCTACACCACACCATCAAACCATGACCTCCATACAGGTCCCTTTCAAGGACATTAAGAGGCTGGTATCTGGTTCCTGGTTCACGCTAGATGAAAACTCGGCGAGAATCACTGTTCAGACTATACCTGGACTCGTCTGTGAACATAACCTGGGACCACTGTTCCAATGACCATGTACTGTGTCCTTGACACCAGGCTTTACGGGCTCTCCTGTGACCAGGGGTCAGTGGAATGCACCTTGCAGGTCTCTGGGTGCATGCCTGGTCAGTCGTCTGTAGACTGTGTGTCTGGAGACAACTGTTCCAGTGGGTACGGTAAGGTCCCGAGCAAGGCTACCTGCAGTACTCTGTGGCCGTCTGTGGGCACTGATGGTGAGATATCTGCGATATCTGTCTTCTTGTAGCGTTGTACACCGTGGACGTCCGTACTGTAGCGCCTGGACACGTTTCCTGTCTGCTGGAATCGTTGCCATAATCTTGAGGTCACACTTTGTGGCACACGGAGGGCCCGTGCTACGACCTGCTGTGTTTGACCAGACTCCAGTCGCCCTAAAATTCAACCCCTCATAACGTCATCAATGTATTTTCAACACACAGTCATCCCGTTAGCACGTCTAAAAACGTCTGCACACTTATTCGTTGCACCGTACTCTGACATGCACCAACACACCTCTGCGTATGTGGACTGCTGCCAGCGCCACCGTGCGACGACCGCAGGTCAAATGCGCCGCGTGGTCATACCCCGAGGTGATTTAAACCCGCAAACCGCCCACCAGAGCGTTATTTCACCATGTATCATCATTATCCTTAATTTATGTGCATGAGTGTAAATTTTACGCTATGTGGGCAGACCCATGACAACATGGTTTGTATTTTAACAGCATATACATTTACATCTACATCTATATTCTGCAAACTACTGTTACGTGCGTATCAGAGAGTACATCCCATTGTACCAGGTATTAGGGTTTCTTCCCGTTCCATTCACGTGTGGAGTGCAGACAGAATGATTGGTTAAATGCCTCTGTGAGTGCTGTAATTAATCTAACCTTGTCCTCACGATCCCTATAGGAGGGATACATAGGGGGTTGCACAGGGTGAGGCAAATAAAAGTGGCCCAGACGACTGGATACGACTGGAAGTGAATATCTGCATATAACCACACCCCGTGACGCACACACAACGTGTACCCCGCACTTGATCCACACCGTTTCAGAGCGTAGGGTGGGCTGAGTCAAGTGTGACTGGAGAAGTGCAATTGGGACGATGGTACTCACATTGGAGCAACAGGTGTTCGGTGTGGAAAGTTACGTTACAACAAAGTGGTGGAAACGGCGTGGCCACTTGTTTGCTATGAAGTTTAATGGTGTCAAAGTACCAGCAAAGAGTACCACTTAGTCCGAAAATGGTGTCAGACAGCATCTGTTCTGAAAAAGTAAAAAAAAAAAAAAATTCAGGAACATGCCCGCTCACCAGAAAATGTGGTTGTAGTTCTGCAGAAAATGCTGCAGAATCCTATCAAATCCAACTGACACCAGTCGCAAGAAAACAGCGTATCATGTCGATCATCTGGATGAATTCTCCACCTGGACCTGCACATGCATCCCCACCGCGTGTGTCTTGTTCGTGAATTAAAACCGGCAGATGCTTCTCAGCGCCTCCAGTTTTGTGAGTGGCAGTACACTGAGATAACAATGGATGGCTTGGACATGGATCTGTTCTTTATGTCTGATGAAGCCTGGTTTCACCTGAGTGGCTACACCAACTCACAGAATTACAGGTCTGGGCAGTGAAGAATTCGCATAACTTCCATGAAACACCATTCCACGATCAGAAGGTTGTGGTTTGGTGTGCAGTGGCTCTTCGCCGCATTATTGGTCCCATCCTCTTTCATCAGACGGTGACTTCGGCACGTTACATTGCCAACAGTTTGAAACAATTTGTGGCAGCATTACCGCAGGAGGAAAAGACCTGCAGTTACTTCCAAAAGGCTGGGACATCTGCCCACACAGCCAGTCGAACCTCGGATCACATTTACACAATCTTCACGCCTGACAGATTTGCTAGCAGAGGTCAGTCTGGCCGCAACCCTTGCTGGCCCCCAGGTCACTTGATACGTCAGTGTGCAGTTACTCTGTGTTGGCAGCCCTCAAGTCTAAGGTGCATCACAACAACCCTCATACTCATAGTCTTCAAGAACTGCAGCAGGATATATCGGATGAGACTGCAGCAATTCCTGCAGCTCAGTTTCGATCCGCCTTCAGCAGCTTGCTGGCCAGGGATCAAAAGGGCCAAGAGATGAATAGTGGTCACTTTCAACATCTGCTACAGTCATGTTGGTCTTTATTTGCTTTACTATGCCAGTTTCTTTGTACCCTGGAACTCTGTTCGCTGGGCCACTTTCATTTGCCCCACCCTGTAGTATATTTCTACAGTTGTAGCCAGTTTCTAGCCAGTTTTTGAAAATTTTTAAGTAGGCTTTCTCATGATAGTTTACATCAACCTTCAAGTGTCTGCCAGCAGAACCCGGCCCCCGCTCCCCCCCCCCTCCCCCCTCCCACACACACACACTCCAGTGCAAAGGATGGCGACAGCCAGCAGATGGCTGGCTTCCACTCTGGTGAAGAGGTACAAGTGTCAGCACCCTGTGATCCTGATGTCAGGCTGGTAGCAACCCAGCAGCCCGTCAGTCAGCCAAGGTCCTGACATCAGCAGAACTCTCCTTCTTCTGCTGCAATGATATTCTGCTGTTGAACTCCCATGACAGCCGTTATGGCGCTGCTTCTATGGTTGCAGGTTCGGATTCTGCCTCGGGCGTGGATGTGTGTGATGTCCTGAGGTTAGTTAGGTTTAAGTAGTTCTAAGTCTAGGGGACTGATGACCTCAGATGTTAAGTCTCATAGTGCTCAGAGCCATCTCCTTCTCCCCCCTCTCCCTCTGTATCTCTTCCCCTTTCCTTTCTCTGACCACCTCATCCTCTCCCCTCTGTCTGTCCATCTTCTCCTCATCCCTTTCTCCATCAATTTCCTTCTCCCCCGCTCTGCGTTCATCTCTTCCTCTACCCTTCTCTTTCCACGTTATCATACTCACTCCAATAGGGCGCCGGTGGTTCTTATCCCCACAGTGTTTCTTCCCAAGTCACAAGTGATATCTGTACCACACTTGGTTGAAATCGATCCAGGTGTTTGGAATGAGCTTTATTCCCATGGCTTTGCCCACGTATGCACATGTCAAATATATTTCACATATACGATGATCAGCAAGGGTATTATGACCACCTACCTAATAACTGGTATGTCCATCTTTGGCACGGATAACAGCGGCGAACCGTCATGGCATGGAAGCAATGAAGCCTTGGTAGGTCACTGGAGGAAATTGGCACCACATCTGCACACACAAGTCACCTAATTCCCGAAAACTCCGGAGAGGGAGGCGAGGAGCTCTGACGCCAGGTTCAATCACATTCCAGTTGTGTTCGATCTGGTTCAGATCTGGCGAGTTGGGGGGCCAGCCTATCAACTGGAACTCTCCACTCTGTTCCTGGAACCACTCCACCACACTTCTGGTCTTGTGAAATGGCGCATTATCCTTTTGAAAAATGTTACTGCTGTTTTAATACATGATCGTCATGAAGGGGTGTACATTGTTTGCAACTAGTGTGCGATACATCTTGGGAGTCATGGGGCCTTTCACGAGCTCCACTGGACCCATGGATGCCCCCCTGAATATTTCGCAGTGCATACTGGAGCCGCTGCGAGCTTGTCTCCGTTCCGCAGCACAGGTGTCAATGAGCTCTTCCCCTGGATTCGCGCCTTCCCATCGCCATGGTGAAGAAAAATGGCTCTGAGCACTATGGGACTTAACATATGAGGTCATCAGTCCCCCAGAACTTAGAACTACTGAAACCTAACTAACCTAAGGACATCACACACATCCATGCCCGAGGCAGGATGCGAACCTGCGACCGTAGCAGTCGCGCGGTTCCAGACTGAAGCGCCTAGAACCGCTCGGCCACACCGGCCGGCATGGTGAAGAAGATATCGGGATTCATCAGACCGTGCAACGCTTTCCCTCTGCGCCGACGACCAATGCCAGTGGTCACATGCCCATTTCAGTAGTAGTTGCCGATGTTAAAATTGGAGCATGCATGAGTCATCGGCTGCGCAGACCCACCGTTTGTAGTGTTCGGTGCACTGTGACTTCAGACACACTTGTACTCTGTCCATAATTCAAGTCTGGTGTTACTTCCAACACAGTTCGCCGCCTGTCCTGTTTTACCAGTCTGCCCGGCCCACGACTTCCAATATCCATAATAAAGGGTGGCCGCCCAAACCAACGATGTCTGGACGTGGCTTCATCATGGAGTCGCCATGTGTTGAAGACACTCACCACAGCACTCCTCGAACTGCGCAGTCGTGCAGTGCGAATTGGTCGTGCCGAACCTCTGGGCCATCACAATCCGCCCTCCGTCAAACTCAGATAGATCACACGCCTTCCCCATTCTATACACGGACAGCACGCTCACTGAGACTATATGCACTGGGCGTGTGTCTTACCAACAGTCATTCCTCGCCAGGCGACGCTGCTATCGCCTGCACGGGTTTATATCGATAATAGATCGGTGGTCATAATGTTCGGGCTATTCAATCTATTTACCATATTTCACAAATATTTGTACACATATTCCACCTGTATCTATGATGAAATTCGCGCTGCAGTTTCATATCGACGACTTCGTATGTCCTGAACTAGAGTTAATTTTGCAGGTACTTACAGTGATTCATTTGATTACTGTTTGCGAAAAGTGTTACGAACAGAGTTAGTAGCAAAAAAGAACAGAGTAAAGAAGCAATAAATTAAAACGTCATATATGGTGCAGCAGTTTTTCACGCATCTCAGTATTTGACGTCATATATCCTGAACAATGTGACGTATAATGCTATGAGTTTGCTCGTGTATTTAGTGGTATATGTGAATACTGACTGCAAAATGTTAGGTGAATATAGTTAGTAGAAAAGAAATAATGAATTAAAACGTCATGCTTCATGCGACAGTTTTGTTGCATGAACAGTGAAAATGTAGTAAGCAATAAACTGTTTGGCTTTCATCATTTTGTAGAGGTTGCCTGCCTGCCCGCATCTCCTCCGCTACCATTAAAGCAGCTCAACCTGCCGCAACCCACACACAAGGGTGCATGTGTACTGAAGCGCAGTGGTTTAAGCAGGCCAGCTTGGCTTTCCGTTAGCCTGGCAAGCTTCTCCTGACCCGTTCGGCCTGCTGCACGTGATAACAGGTTACGTTGTCAATCCAACGCGTCTAGCCAGGTATCTGTTTACTGTTCCACCGCAGCTCATTTACCATAACGGTGAGACCAGAAAAAGGAACAAACCGAACTTAATGGATGAAATGATGAATTGGGTAATATATGCCAGTCACGAAACAGAGTCCAAGTCCAGCATTGGAAAAGTTTCGTGTGTTTATGAGGCAGCTTCAAATAAATCGATAGGTGTCTCGCAGTGCAAATCGTATAAGAAGTTATTAAACACTGGCCGCATCTCGTGGTCGTGCGGTAGCGTTCTCGCTTCCCACGCCCGGGTTCCCGGGTTCGATTCCCGTCGGGGTCAGGGATTTTCTCTGCCTCGTGATGGCTGGGTGTTGTGTGCTGTCCTTAGGTTAGTTAGGTTTAAGTAGTTCTAAGTTCTAGGGGACTGATGACCATAGATGTTAAGTCCCATTGTGCTCAGAGCCATTTGAACCATATTAAACACTAATTCGAGAACTAGAGTACGTTACGACACGTTTGTAAATTTGGTCCGCAGTTTCCTTACTCCATAAATATTTTGAATGAGAACAAAGACATAATAGCGGACAAGTGTATGGAAATGTATGCTAAGACTTGAGGCCATTTAGCAGTATATACGCTTTCTAAACGTAGGGCTAACATTGACTAACGCAGGAAAAAATATGGCTCACTGGATATTAAAAACCACATTGTGGTGGTATATAACGTAGTGCGACAAAAACTTAGTACGAGAGGAAGTTCTTCTACCAGTCATGCTCTTTTTAGATCAAAATAAAATGAAAAACGAATTTCGTGTTTGCTAGAATGCATCTGGAGAATTTAGAATGAACTATTCTGGCCTCTTAGAATGAATTCTGAAAATCCACCATCCAGGAAAAAGTAATTAAAACTGGTATATCTGTGGTCTTGTTTGGCTCAAACACACTAATTTTACAGCAACTAGACCTTCAAATCCTTACTTTAGTTGCCGTTGTAGTGTAATAGGCATCTTAAGGTTCTTAGATACAAAGGATCTCGATTTTCAGAGGTGGTTCCGCTTACTAGAGAAAACATGTATTAGAGCTGACATGATGACGTTTCGAACTGAGAATGACAGCCAGTACTAATCGAAAGACGGTGAAGTTGCAGAGAAAACTGTTCGTATCGAAATAATATGTAATACGTAGCATAGCACAGTGGGAAGATAGGCAGGCAAGCAAGACTCTTGTGCTTGCTTGATTTGGGCGAAGCTTGCTTTGGATAGGAGTAAAGCAGCCTGCCTTTTCTGCTGACAACAGCCGGCCGGAGTGGCCGAGCGGTTCTAGACGCTACAGTCTGGAACCGCGCGACCGCTACGGTCGCAGGTTCGAATCCTGCCTCGGGCATGGATGTGTGTGATGTCCTTAGGTTAGTTAGGTTTAAGTAGTTCTAAGTTCTAGGGGACTGATGACCACTGCAGGTAAGTCCCATAGTGCTCAGAGCCATTTGAACATTTTTTTGCTGACAACATGCGGCAGCTTGCCCGCCTGGCTAGCAGGCAAGCACGAGCGGGTTAAAAGCGGAACGTGTACACCTCTGTTGTCAGCGAGAAAAAGTTTCGTAAAGGTTTGAAATTACTTTTAAAGGTTGTTACAAGTCACTAAGTGCTCTCAGTTTCAAATACTGAATGACTAAAGTATGACTATTCGCACGTCTTGGGCTAGGCTGCTTTTTCACCCTCACCCCTTTGACAGGTAGTCGGTCCTTACCCCACCAGACAGTAAGTGATATGCGTACCAAATTTGGTTGAAATAGTTCCAGTGGTTACGAGGAGATGAGGAACGTAAAAACATAGATACACACATACATACCAAGTTTGGTTGAAAGCGGTCCAGGGGTTTAGATGTGGAACATACATACATACGTACATCGATCTTTATAATATGAATGGATAAAATTTTGAATTATCTGTTTAGTATAGCCGGCCGAAGTGGCCGTGCGGTTAAAGGCGCTGCAGTCTGGAACCGCAGGACCGCTACGGTCGCAGGTTCGAATCCTGCCTCGGGCATGGATGTTTGTGATGTCCTTAGGTTAGTTAGGTTTAACTAGTTCTAAGTTCTAGGGGACTAATGACCTTAGCAGTTGAGTCCCATAGTGCTCAGAGCCATTTGAACCATTTGTTTAGTATTATCAGAACATACGAACAGCGACGACTTACACGATACCTGCAAAACAAAGACCAAACTGGCAGATTAATCTGCGAGGTAAGCCTCAAACTAGCGGACTTTCCGCTGTAGAGTGATAGATTCATTCTGGTAATATACCCTTGGGCTGTGGTTTAGCTATTTCTCCGCATTATCCTTTCCGGCAAAAGTGCCAGTCTATCAAGGTATACAGGCTACAGTTAAATTTTGAAAGCAGAAGAGAGTTACTGGTAGAAGGGAAGCCGTTCCTGCGTAGCTCAGATGATAAGAGCATTACCTGCCAAAGGCACCGTTCCCAACTTCCGAGTTCAGGTCACAAACATAGTTTTAATGTGCCGGAAAATTTCAGGGGCGAAATTGTCAGATAAACACGATGATAAGTTGTACGCTGATATTGTGTGCCTAAATCATAGCTCAACCCTACACCAGTGGCAGTACACATATTATTTCATTTCGGAGAGCAGAATCGTGTTATACAGGGAGTACCACGTCAGGCAAGGGAATCAATACCGGTGACCCAGGAGGCAGTCAAGGCGCAGCCGCAGCCGCCAGCAAGTGGCGTATCGGTTTTAGCCGAAGTCCACGAGACACGTGCAACCTTCGAAAGAAGTCCGAGAAACCAGTTACACAATTTAGCACTGCATAATGGAGTGTGGGAAGCATCTCCTAACAAAGCTGTGGATAAACTCATACTGAAACCTTACAAACTAAGCGCATTGCATCGATTGAACAATTCTGATACTGTTGTTTATATACTTTCCGGGATGCGAGGTCGTGGTCCAAGAACTTTTCTGCTCCTTACGTTTCGTCCAGGACTGCGCTGGACTTCCTCAGAGGCGCTGCTCCGCTGAGTCTTGCCGACTCAGTCGGCAAGACTCAGCGGAGCAGCGCCTCTGAGGAAGTCCAGCGCAGTCCTGGACGAAACGTAAGGAGCAGAAAAGTTCTTGGACCACGACCTCGCATCCCGGAAAGTATATAAACAGCCATGTCAACCGGTCGTGAAAGCCTTCATTCTACAATCTGATACTGTTACTCAACGTCAGTAATGTAGTGCCCGCCTCCGAAGCTGAGAGATCAACGCGACTCACTGCCACGCGGAGGATCAGCGTTCGATTGTCGGCACTACCACGGATTTTCCGTTAGTAGGAGAACTGGGACGGGGTGCACCCAGCCTCTTGCTGACAACTGAGGAGCTACTTGACGAATAGCGGCTAGCGGTCTGCTGGCCCCACGCCTATCCGTACTGCATCCAGTGACGCCATTGGCTGAGGACGACGCGGCGGTCCTACAGAAGGGTCAGCAAAGTTTGTAACGCAAAGCATACCGTCATAATGGGACGAAACAGGCTCGTTATAGCGAATAAAAACAATAACTACCCCAAAAGAACTCGAACACCAGAAACCATTATTCGAGTGAAGGAAATATTGGGACAAGCTCCGAAGAAATCCGAACGCTGTATATCCGTGCAAGTGGGAATTAAGAGATTGTCGTGTCGAAAAATTATCAAAAAAGACCTGCATCGTTGCAAATTTACTATTATGAATGAGTTAAGGCGCCCAGAAGAACTTTCGCGTGTTGAGTTGTGGTTCTCGAGTGAAGTGAAGTCAGGACTTTTAATACTCAGTTTTTCATTTCTTCAGATGAGCTCTGGTTCATCCTGTCAGGGTATGCGAACTCACAGAACATGCTCGATTGTCCATCACAAAATCCTCATCAGTTCCTTGCAGAGCCGTTGCATACTCTCAGCTTGGTGTTTGGTGTGCAACATCTTGTGCCCTTTCACCAAACTGTTAATGCTAACCGACATGCCCAGAAAATTTTTCATCTCTAAGAGGATCAACTCACAGAAGATGAACGACTGTATGAATATTTTCGGCAAGAGAGAGCAACAGCACACGCCTCGCTGAGAACCTTGTCACGAGTGCACAAGGTGTCCAGCAACGAGGGGGCAATCAACAAAGGCGGTGCAATCTCCTGGTAATCTCGATCACCTTACCTCTATCCCTGTGTGGCCATTTGAAGGTTCAAGCGTACTCAAGCAATCCTCACACACTGGAAGAGCTACAGCAAAACATCGAGGGCGCTACTCCTGTTATTCCTCAGGCAGGACTCATACGCTTGTCTCACAGATTGATAAATCGAGCACACGGCTGCATCGACGTCAACGGAGACCATGAAAGGTCTCTGTTGGATTCCTTTCATGTTAATTTCTTAAATCTGTTGTCATTTACGGCATAAATTCCTATTCTAAATTTACTGTGGCGTTTCTGACTATCTGGGAGGAGACTGAGTAGTGGAACGTGTTACTTTTACACATAAACAAGAACGATCTGTCACACTACTACACTTTAAAACACAGTATATATGTAATTCATGTCACACAGTCTCATACGGAACCTACATCCGCTTTCTTTTATATACTGTATATGATAAGATACTGTCATCCCCCTTCCCTTCTGTGTGAGAGGATGAATGAGCAAATGTATTTCTAGTTGCATGCTTGAGGGTAGCAGACAAGCCTGTCTGCTAGAGAACAGTAGGACCAACGTCGGAACAGGTAGCTACGCTTTCTAAAAGCAAAGAGGTTTCTATCCTTAGTATGGTCCTGTCCGTCCTTTGTCATGTTGGTATAGGAAGCTGCCTCTGTGGCCACTTCCGTTTGTATTTGTGAGCCACCCCTCAGGAAGGGACCAGGGCAGTCGGTCCGTGGCGAGCGTCTGAGTGGTAAGATCTCCGGCTAAGCGCGTGTCTGCTAAGTCCGTAGGACAATGGATTTCTTAAGTTCAGCCTAACTGAAAATTTAATCACCTTTATTTCAGGTTTAGCTCTAAAATATCTAATGTTATCTTAAATTGCAACGCAGTGTATTTCGAGTGTGAAGTTCAGAACATTTTCCAGTAGTTGCTTTGTCACTACTTTTTGAGTAAAGTGGAACCACGTGTTGATCAGTAACTCTAACTAAGATCATCAATCTTAAATGCGAGTGTGCGTGAGATTACAACATCTCGTCTTGACAATATTTTTCAATATAGCAACTTTTCTTTATGTTCAACCCACGTGGGGTGTACTTTGTGAGACCACTACCACGTGCTTATATAATTGTTTGACCCATCAGGTTAATAGTAAGACGTTAGTAGCCAGTTCGAGGTTTTTCTTTTGTAAATTGCTTTTCGATCTAATTTATATTAATTATCAAAATTATTGTGGAGTTACACTCTTTGTGTAAACCAAGTTGACCACGTGAAGCATGTGGTGTAATCATCAAAGTAGCCCTCAGCTATTCTTTTTGGGAAGATTTCACAGAGAGTTAGTATGAATTTAGTATACCAGTGTGTGGTAATTACATGACGGACAGGATTGTGCTACGAACGTAATTTCTTTGGGTGAAAATTGAATCGGTTGGTTGTGGTTAATTTCCTCCTGTATATGTTTCAACGTTCTTCGTGTGTTATTCTATGAATGCAGTGTTGTACGCAGTCTCCCAATCTTGGCTCCATATTTGATGTGTTCCGTAAGATTACAATCTCACATTTTCACAATCCTAAATAAGGCACCAGCTTAGTTACGACTCAAGTTTAATATGCTGAAATTTCAATGATAAATGTTAAAATAAATTTCCAAATATAAACTGATTTATTTCTTTTTATTTAAATTCTCTTATATATATATATATATATATATATATATATATATATATATATATATATATATATATATATATATATCACCGGTTGTCGTATGACTATTAAAAGATTATAATTAATGTTAGTCTGGTTGGGAATTTGGTAAGCTAGACTGGATACCTGGTGAAACAGTTGCGCAGTAATGCAAGGTTAACTTCCCCAGACAGCTCACAGCTTTTAAACCGCTTTTATTGTCTATCAGCACCGCTTACACCACAAAATAAAGCAACAACGTTATAACCATTTCCATCAAATTTTGTGATATTCGTCAAACAAGGGTCAATCCCGGGTCAGTACTACTGTAAATGCTTTATGAGCCAGATTTATTTGGCCCTACCTGTACCAACGAACTATAAATCAAACACGAAAGAGGTGACTTACAAAACACACGTTCGGCCGACTCTTAAATACTGCTCATCTATGTGGTACCCTCACCAGGCAGAAATACTACAGTACGTAGGGAAGATTCTAAGTAGAGCGGCACGTTTCATCTCGGATTCATTTAGAAAGCTTCATAACTTCACGAACATGTTCATCAAGTAGCAGACGCTACAGGACAAGCGTTGTGCATCACAGAGATGTGTGCTGTAACAATGCCGAAAACATACGATCCAAGAAAACTCGACAAAATACATTCTAAGACAAATAAAGGAAAAGAAAACGACGCATCACGCAGGAACTATCCGAATAGGCCGATAATCGGTAAATGTGATGTACGTGTACTGACTTTGTTCCTTATAAAGGCAGTTATTAGGCTTGGTATTGATTTACAGAGTTGTTAGACGCCCTCCTTAAGGATATCGTGCCAAATTCTGTCCAACTGGCGCGTTATTGTCAAAATTCAGAGCTGGTCGGAGGGCCATGCCCATAATGCTAAAACCGTTCTAAACTGGGGAGAGATCTGGCCGTCTTGCAGGCCAAGGTAGGGTTTGGCAAGCGTGTAAACAAGCAATAGAAGCTCTCAACATGTGCGGGAGGCCACTATATTGCTGTAACGTAAGTCCAGGATAACTTTCCATGAAAGGCAACAAAACGTGTCATATGATATCGTCGACGTACCGTTATGCCGTAGGGGTACCGCAGATGACAACCGGAGGGGTCCTACTAGAAAATAAATGGCGTCCTACAGCATAATTCTTAGTTATCGGGTCCTATGGTGGGTGAAAGTCAGATTGGTAGCCCACCACGGTCTGGGGTGTCTCCGAACAAGTTTCCGTTGGTCATCGGGGTTCAGTACGAAGCGGGACCCATCACTGAAGATATTTCTGCCCCCGTCAATGAGATTCCAACCGGTAGATATGTCTGGAGACACCCCAGCCTGATTGTCGCCCGCCCATACGGCTTGACAGCCTCGAGGCACCTGGGGTGCCAATTCTGTTCATAGCAGAACGTGTTTGGTTGTCATCCACTGCACCCTTATAACACAGCGGTGCGCCGACGATATTCTACGCCACGTTTTGTTTCCCTTCACGCAAGCCATCCAGGTCTTACATTTCAGCAAGAAGCACGGCGAGAGTTTTCGCTGCTTGATTTCATGCTTCCCAAATCCTAACTTGGCCAGCAAAGTCGCTGGACCTCTAACCAGCTGAGAACCTGTGGAGCGTTGTGGGAGTAGCTCGAGATTTTGACGATTTAACTTGCCAACTGGGCAGAATTTGGCACGATGTCTCTCAACGAGACATACAACAATTTTACCAATCAGTGCCATGCCAAATAACTGCTTGCATAAGAGCTAGAGGTGGACCAATGTGTTACTGACTTGTTCAATTTGTAAAGCACTTCCTCCTGAATAAATCAACCAATTTTTTTCTGATATTTCAATACTTTGTTTTTCTGTACATGTAACGTCATGCTCAAATACATCCGAACGCCTTGAATTGGGTTTCGCCTGATTTGTACGCAACCCACAAAACACAAATGTCTTGCAACTCGTTTCCTCTCTTTTCCGTACTGTCGTTTGACTATACAAAATGTTTATTGCAAGAGACCACAAAAGAAGTGCTCTTATGCCTTTCAATCCACATGCAAATTAATGCGATGATAATACAAATATTTATTAAAATAAATGACATTTCAAAAAGCAATTTCACCTTGAAATTATATGACGTAAATTTTTGTACTGGACTCTATCAACTATTTTTCCTGTTAACTAACCACGAAAAATCTTAAGTATAGTTTCAGTCACAAGTAACAAAGTGTACGCACATTTAAACTTGAAATGAAATGGCGTACAGTTTTGTGCTAATAGGAGATTCGAACTCAGTACCTAATCGAATTGTTAACTAAGCACAATCAAATGTTAAATATCGCAACTTTTCACCAGTAATAAGACTATTGAAACTGAAACGACAAGACGAAAAAATTTTACCTCTCTGGCATTCTCACCAAGCACCTATCGTCGTTGACTTCTAGTCACTAACTGACGTTAAAAAAAGGTTTATTTCACCAGTAGAGATATGTGGACATGCCTCAACTAGAAATAACACGAGGAAAAGTTCTGTGCTGACTGGGAATCGAACCCTATACTTATCATCGTTGTTGACTACACATGAAGAGAGACTGAATATCGAATACTTTTTCATCAGTAACTAAGAGTGGCATTTTTTACCTTGGAATGATATGATGAAAAGTTCTGTGTTTGACTGGGAGTCGAAACCAGTACCTGTCGTTATTGTTGACAAAGCGCGGAGAAAATCGTAATAATTTGTCACCTGTAGTCTCGTGTGCGCATGCTACACCTTGAAATGACAGGATAAAAACTTTGGTGTCAGACTAGGGTTCGAACACAAACACGCACCAGTGGTGGAGACCCTGACTGGTTCGGAACTATGGGGAAACAATGAAATGGTGGAAATGTATCCCCTCAGGGGAGTCAAACCCAGTGAAACGGGAGATGGGAGTGCGAGTCAAGTCCAGCATCAATATTTCCGAAATCTTATGTTCCAACACAATAAGAAATAAGTGCCCCGTGATCTTACATGACGACTGGCTCATTACTAAAAGAACTCTCGTGTAGTAGAGCTTACTGGTGACAGAGTTTCAACATGACGTGACTTCCGCCTCAGTCATGGCCCAATCTACATCGACTAACCTCCAATATGTAGCGAAGGAAGGTCGTGCTTAATTTGAATTAGGAACTACGGTGCAACAATACATTGTCCAACATGCTTTACCAGAGGTGAAGAGTGGTTGTTTGTGCTCGTTAAAAATGATTGCCTCATGTGAGAATCGAAAGCAGACCTTAAGCACACGGAGCTAGAATCTATCCAGCAGACCACTAACCTACACAAGGCAGGCATTCGCGCTTCTATAGTAAAGAAGAACGCTACACACTGAAAAAAAAAATTCTGATCCGTAGAGGTTGCTTACAGCCTGTTCGAAACATTGTCTCCTTGCTCGTTCACGTCAATATTCACTAGCGGCCTTAGTTACCAAATGTGTGCTTTGGACCCGATTTTGTAATCACTAAAATAAAATCAGCCACCTGCGCGAACTGGCAACACGGTAGGATGCGGAAATATCCGCAGGTAGTGTTACTTATCACTTATGATTCTGTCCTGATGTATATATTTATTATGGGCTCATAAATATGTCGCTGTGTAAACGCAAAGGCACGTTATCGAGTACACCCTTATCTTTAGGATTTGAAATTGCATTTCGTCTCATGTAAGTACATTTCCAAGGTTCAAATGGCTCTGAACACTATGGGACTTAACATCTGAGGTCATCAGTCCCCTAGAACTACTTAAACTTAACTAATCTAAGGACATAACACATATCCAAGCCGGGGCAGGATTCGAACCTGCTACCGTAGCGGTCGCGCCGTTCCAGACTGAAGCGCCTAGAACCGCTCGGCCACAACGGCCGGCATTACCAAGGGGGTAGTGACATTTTATCATGCAACATTCTGTACGTTGGACATTGATGTTTATAATCCACGAAGGCCAAATTTACCTGAAAAAGTAGATTGGTGCGTAACTTAATGGAGATTTTGTTTAACGTGTTGTTAATATACTCATCAGTTGTCATTTTTTAATAAACTGTTCTTGCCGTATTGACAAAATGTTGCCTGTTTGAAGGCTACGAGGATTGTAGATTAAGCGTTATAAAAAGGAGCGTGAAATGGGAAAAGACTAATATTTCTGATATTTTGTCCTCTTACGGTTTGATAAACGGTTGTAGGCAGCGGAGGCAGCTGGGAAGATTTTGGCGTCAATAGGATAAGTGCGCAGAAGTAAGCACGTCAAAAATTGTTTACTCATTTCAATTAGAATCGCTTCAACGTGAATTATTCGCCACATTCAATAAGAGCTTTGATGAATGACATTATTTTGGTTTTCCAGCATGTAATACCACGGTTACTGGCAATTGTGATGAACTGCGACCATTTTATCTCCGTGGGACATTTATACTCAATGTCGGATGAAAATGAAAGACGAAAGCTTGAGGATAAACATCCCATAAGCTATAAGGTCATCAGAGACGAAGCAGAAGCTACGGTTGGAAAGACTGGGGAAGAAAATCAACTTTTCACGTTCGCAGGAGAGGTCCCACCATTTGCCTCCATCGAATTAAGAAAATGACAGAAAATCAAAATCAAGACGGTCAGACGGGGATTACAACCACTGTGCATTAACTTAAACAGAAAATACACTCCTGGAAATGGAAAAAAGAACACATTGACACCGGTGTGTCAGACCCACCATACTTGCTCCGGACACTGCGAGAGGGCTATACAAGCAATGATCACACGCAAGGCACAGCGGACACACCAGGAACCGCGGTGTTGGCCGTCGAATGGCGCTAGCTGCGCAGCATTTGTGCACCGCCGCCGTCAGTGTCGGCCAGTTTGCCGTGGCATACGGAGCTCCATTGTTGTTGTTGTGGTCTTCAGTCCTGAGACTGGTTTGATGCAGCTCTCCATGCTACTCTATCCTGTGCAAGCTTCTTCATCTCCCAGTATCTACTGCAACCTACATCCTTCTGAATCTGCTTAGTGTATTCATCTCTTGGTCTCCCTCTACGATTTTTACCCTCCACACTGCCCTCCAATGCTAAATTTGTGATACCTTGATGCCTCAAAACATGTCCTACCAACCGATCCCTTCTTCTAGTTAAGTTGTGCCACAAACTTCTCTTCTCCCCAATCCTATTCAATACCTCCTCATTAGTTACGTGATCTACCCACCTTATCTTCAGCATTCTTCTGTAGCACCACATTTCGAAAGCTTCTATTCTCTTCTTGTCCAAACTAGTTATCGTCCATGTTTCACTTCCATACATGGCTACACTCCATACAAATACTTTCAGAAACGACTTCCTGACACTTAAATCTATACTCGATGTTAACAAATTCCTCTTCTTGAGAAACGCTTTCCTTGCCATTGCCAGTCTACATTTTATATCCTCTCTACTTCGACCATCATCGGTTATTTTACTCCCTAAATAGCAAAACTCCTTTACTACTTTAAGTGTCTCATTTCCTAATCTAATTCCCTCAGCATCACCCGACATAATTCGACTACATTCCATTATCCTCGTTTTGCTTTTGTTGATGTTCATCGTATATACTCCTTTCAAGACACTGTCCATTCCGTTCAACTGCTCTTCCAAGTCCTTTGCTGTCTCTGACAGAATTACAATGTCATCGGAGAACCTCAAAGTTTTTACTTCTTTTCCATGAATTTTAATACCTACTCCGAATTTTTCTTTTGTTTCCTTTACTGCTTGCTCAATATACAGATTGAATAACATCGGGGAGAGGCTACAACCCTGTCTTACTCCTTTCCCAACCACTGCTTCCCTTTCATGCCCCTCGACTCTTATAACTGTCATCTGGCTTCTGTACAAACTGTAAATAGCCTTTCGCTCCCTGTATTTTACCCCTGCCACCTTCAGAATTTGAAAGAGAGTATTCCAGTTAACATTGTCAAAAGCTTTCTCTAAGTCTACAAATGCTAGAAACGTAGGTTTGCCTTTTCTTAATCTTTCTTCTAAGATAAGTCGTAAGGTCAGTATTGCCTCACGTGTTCCAACATTTCTACGGAATCCAAACTGATCTTCCCCGAGGTCGGCTTCTACGAGTTTTTCCATTCGTCTGTAAAGAATTCGCGTTAGTATTTTGCAGCTGTGACTTATTAAACTGATAGTTCGGTAATTTTCACATCTGTCAACACCTGCTTTCTTTGGGATTGGAATTATTATATTCTTCTTGAAGTCTGAGGGTATTTCGCCTGTCTCATACATCGTGCTCACCAGATGGTAGAGTTTTGTCATGACTGGCTCTCCCGAGGCCATCAGTAGTTCAAATGGAATGTTGTCTACCCCCGGGGCCTTGTTTCGACTCAAGTCTTTCAGTGTTCTGTCAAACTCTTCACGCAGTATCTTATCTCCCATTTCGTCTTCATCTACATCCTCTTCCATTTCCATAATATTGTCCTCAAGTACATCGCCCTTGTATAAACCCTCTATATACTCCTTCCACCTTTCTGCCTTCCCTTCTTTGCTTAGAACTGGGTTTCCATCTGAGCTCTTGATATTCATACAAGTGGTTCTCTTCTCTCCAAAGGTCTCTTTAATTTTCCTGTAGGCATTATCTATCTTACCCCTAGTGAGACAAGCCTCTACATCCGTACATTTGTCCTCTAGCCATCCCTGCTTAGCCATTTTGCACTTCCTGTCGATATCATTTTTGAGACGTTTGTATTCCCTTTTGCCTGCTTCATTTACTGCATTTTTATATTTTCTCCTTTCATCAATTAAATTCAATATTTCTTCTGTTACCCAAGGATTTCTATTAGCCCTCGTCTTTTTACCTACTTGATCCTCTGCTGCCTTCACTACTTCATCCCTCAGAGCTACCCATTCTTCTTCTACTGTATTTCTTTCCCCCATTCCTGTCAATTGTTCCCTTATGCTCTCCCTGAAACTCTTTAAACCTCTGGTTCTTTCAGTTTATCCAGGTCCCATCTCATTAAATTCCCAACCTTTTTGCAGTTTCTTTAGTTACAATCTGCAGTTCATAACCAATAGATTGTGGTCAGAATCCACATCTGCCCCAGGAAATGTCTTACAATTTAAAACCTGGTTCCTAAATCTCTGTCTTACCATTAAATAACCTATCTGATACCTTTTAGTATCTCCAGGATTCTTCCAGGTATACAACCTTCTTTTATGATTCTTGAACCAAGTGTTGGCTATGATTAAGTTATGCTCTGTGCAAAATTCTACAAGGCGGCTTCCTCTTTCATTTCTTCCCCCCAATCCATATTCACCTACTATGTTTCCTTCTCTCCCTTTTCCTACTGACGAATTCCAGTCACCCATGACTATTAAATTTTCGTCTCCCTTCACTACCTGAATAATTTCTTTTATCTCGACATACATTTCATCTATTTCTTCATCATCTGCAGAGGTTGTTGGCATATAAACTTGTACGACTGTAGTAGGCATGGGCTTTGTGTCTATCTTGGCCACAATAATGCGTTCACTATGCTGTTTGTAGTAGGTAACCCGCACTCCTATTTTTTTATTCATTATTAAACCTACTCCTGCATTACCCCTATTTGATTTTGTATTTATAACCCTGTAATCCCCTGACCAAAAGTCTTGTTCCTCCTGCCACCGAACTTCACTAATTCCCACTATATCTAACTTCAACCTATCCATTTCCCTTTTTAAATTTTCTAACCTACCTGCCCGATTAAGGGATCTGACATTCCACGCTCCGATCCGTAGAACGCCAGTTTTCTTTCTCCTGATAACGACGTCCTCCTGAATAGTCCCCGCCCGGAGATCCGAATGGAGGACTATTTTACCTCCGGAATATTTTACCCAAGAGGACGTCATCATCATTTAATCATACAGTAGAGCTGCATGTCCTCGGGAAAAATTACGGCTGTAGTTTCCCCTTGCTTTCAGCCGTTCGCAGTACCAGCACAGCAAGGCCGTTTTGGTTAATGTTACAAGGCCAGATCAGTCAATCATCCAGACTGTTGCCCCTGCAACTACTGAAAAGGCTGCTGCCCCTCTTCAGGAACCACATGTTTGTCTGGCCTCTCAACAGATACCCCTCCGTTGTGGTTGCACCTACGGTACGGCCATCTGTATCGCTGAGGCACGCAAGCCTCCCCACCAACGGCAAGGTCCATGGTTCATGGGGGGCTCCATCGCAGTCTTTAACACTGGTAGCATGCCGCGACAGCGTGGACGTGAACCGTATGTGCAGTTGACGGACTTTGAGCGAGGGCGTATAGTGGGCATGCGGGAGGCCGGGTGGACGTACCGCCGAATTGCTCAACACGTGGGGCGTGAGGTCTCCACAGTACATCGATGTTGTCGCCAGTGGTCGGCGGAAGGTGCACGTGCCCGTCGACCTGGGACCGGACCGCAGCGACGCACGGATGCACGCCAAGACCGTAGGATCCTACGCAGTGCCGTAGGGGACCGCACCGCCACTTCCCAGCAAATTAGGGACACTGTTGCTCCTGGGGTATCGGCGAGGACCATTCGCAACCGTCTCCATGAAGCTGGGCTACGGTCCCGCACACCGTTAGGCCGTCTTCCGCTCACGCCCCAACATCGTGCAGCCCGCCTCCAGTGGTGTCGCGACAGGCGTGAATGGAGGGACGAATGGAGACGTGTCGTCTTCAGCGATGAGATTCGCTTCTGCCTTGGTGCCAATGATGGTCGTATGCGTGTTTGGCGCCGTGCAGGTGAGCGCCACAATCATGACTGCATACGACCGAGGCACACAGGGCCAACACCCGGCATTATGGTGTGGGGAGCGATCTCCTACACTGGCCGTACACCACTGGTGATCGTCGAGGGGACACTGAATAGTGCACGGTACATCCAAACCGTCATCGAACCCATCGTTCTACCATTCCTAGACCGGCAAGGGAACTTGCTGTTCCAACAGGACAATGCACGTCCGCATGTATCCCGTGCCACCCAACGTGCTCTAGAAGGTGTAAGTCAACTACCCTGGCCAGCAAGATCTCCGGATCTGTCCCCCATTGAGCATGTTTGGGACTGGATGAAGCGTCGTCTCACGCGGTCTGCACGTCCAGCACGAACGCTGGTCCAACTGAGGCGCCAGGTGGAAATGGCATGGCAAGCCGTTCCACAGGACTACATCCAGCATCTCTACGATCGTCTCCATGGGAGAATAGCAGCCTGCATTGCTGCGAAAGGTGGATATACACTGTACTAGTGCCGACATTGTGCATGCTCTGTTGCCTGTGTCTATGTGCCTGTGGTTCTGTCAGTGTGATCATGTGATGTATCTGACCCCAGGAATGTGTCAATAAAGTTTCCCCCACCTGGGACAATGAATTCACGGTGTTCTTATTTCAATTTCCAGGAGTGTAGTACCGCACGGAGTGGCGGCGTGGTTTGAGGCGCAATGTCACGGATTGAGCGGCCCCTCCCGTCGGAGGTTCGAGTTCTCCCTCGGGCATGAGTGTATGTGTTGTTCTTAGCATAAGATGGTTTAAGCAGTGTGTAAGTCTAGGACCGATGACCTCCGCATTTTGGTCGCTTAGGAATTCACACGCATTTGAACAGAAAATAGAGGCTGGCCGTTACGGAAAGTATCTGAAGCAAAGGACAGTGTGAGTCCCCAAAATGTTTCTTTATGCATATGGTGTTAAGAACTGCATCCCAAGGTTGTGTGAGTCGCACTTGTGATCTACTGCCAACTACAGAGACGCCCCGCAATGGCAACACACAAAAAGTTAAAACTAATGTTACTATTGTACAACACGTCTCTACAAGCTGTTGACTTCACTAAAGAAGTTTGGCTGGAAAGCAATCTCCAACGGACTACTTCTTCAGATTAAGCGCCCTCAAGTGGTTATCTATCTCGCTCCTTATCGAACAACCATCAAGAACTATTGTATGTGGACGTAAATGCACTTTACACTTAGATTATCGACCTCTTTATCTCCAAACCAGTAGCTCTCTACAGGCGCGGAATCCAAAAACTGTGTGACCGTCGTCAGATTGTTTTAGTTAATGGGTGGAGAAAATGTATTGTTGATCGTTAATTTCTCTCTTATGTTTTTCTGTTATATTCCATAAACCCTACCCCCATGAACCATGGACCTTGTCGTTGGTGGTGAGGCTTACGTGCCTCAGCGATACAGATGGCCGTACCGTAGGTGCAACCACAACGGAGGGGTATCTTTTGAGAGGCCAGACAAACGTGTGGTTCCTGAAGAGGGGCGGCAGCCTTTTCAGTAGTTGCAGGGGCAACAGTCTGGATGATTGACTGATCTGGCCTTGTAACACTAACCAAAATGGCCTTACTGCGCTGGTACTGCGAACGGATGACAGCAAGGAGAAACTACAGCCGTAATTTTTCCCGAGGGCATGCAGCTCTACTGTATGGTTAAATGATGATGGCGTCCTCTTGGGTAAAATATTCCGGAGGTAAAATAGTACCCCATTCGGATCTCCGGGCGGGGACTACTCAAGAGGATGTCGTTATCAGGAGAAAGAAAACTGGCGTTCTACGGATCGGAGCGTGGAATGTCAGATCCCTTAATCGGGCATGTAGGTTAGAAAATTTAAAAAGGGAAATTGATAGGTTAAAGTTAGATATAGTGGGAATTAGTGAAGTTCGGTGGCAGGAGGAACAAGACTTTTGGGCAGGGGAATACAGGGTTATAAATACAAAATCAAATAGGGGTAATGCAGCAGTAGTTTAATAATGAATAAAAAAATAGGAGTGCGGGTAAGCTACTACAGACAGCATAGTGAACGCATTATTGTGGCCAAGATAGACACGAAGCCCATGCCTACTACAGTAGTACAAGTTTATATGCCAACTGGCTCTGCAGATCATGAAGAAATTGATGAAATGTATGATGAGATAAAAGAAATTATTCAGGTAGTGAAGGGAGACGAAAATTTAATAGTCATGGTTGAATGGAATTCGAAAGTAGGAAAAGGGAGAGACGGGAACATAGTGGGTGAATATGGATTGGGGGAGAGAAATGAAAGAGGAAGCCGTCTGGTAGAATTTTGCATAAAGCATAACTTAATCATAGCTAACACTTGGTTCAAGAATCATAAAAGAAGGTTGTATACATGGAAGAATCCTGGAGATATTAGAAGGTATCAGATAGATTATATAATGGTAAGACAGAGATTTAGGAACCAGGTTTTAAATTATAAGACATTTCCAGGGGCAGATGTGGACTCTGACCACAATTTATTGGTTATGAACTGTAGATTAAAACTGAAGAAACTGCAAAAAGGTTGGGAATTTAATGAGATGGGGCCTGGATAAACTGAATAAACCAGAGGTTGCACAGAGTTTCAGGGAGAGCATAAGGGAACAATTGACAGGAATGGGGGAAAGAAATACAGTAGAAGAAGAATGGGTAGCTCTGAAGGATGAAGTAGTGAAGGCGGCAGAGGATCAAGTAGGTAAAAAGACAAGGGCTAGTAGAAATCCTTGGGTAACAGAAGAAATATTGAATTTAATTGATGAAAGGAGAAAATATAAAAACGCAGTAAATGAAGCAGGCAAAAAGGAATACAAACGTCTCAAAAATGCCCGCATCTCGTGGTCGTGCGGTAGCGTTCTCGCTTCCCACGCCCGGGTTCCCGGGTTCGATTCCCGGCGGGGTCAGGGATTTTCTCTGCCTCGTGATGGCTGGGTGTTGTGTGCTGTCCTTAGGTTAGTTAGGTTTAAGTAGTTCTAAGTTCTAGGGGACTTACGACCACAGCAGTTGAGTCCCATAGTGCTCAGAGCCATTTTTTTCGTCTCAGAAATGAGATTGACAGGAAGTGCAAAATGGCTAAGTCGGGTGATGCTGAGGGAATTAGATTATGAAATGAGACACTTAAAGTAATAAAGGAGTTTTGCTATTTGGGGAGCAAAATAACTGATGATGGTCGAAGTAGAGAGGTCATAAAATGTAGACTGGCAATGGCAAGGAAAGCGTTTCTGAAGAAGAGAAATTTGTTAACATCGAGTATAGATTTAAGTGTCAGGAAGTCGTTTCTGAAAGTATTTGTATGGAGCGTAGCCATGTATGGAAGTGAAACGTGGACGATAAATAGTTTGGACAAGAAGAGAATAGAACCTTTCGAAATGTGGTGCTACAGAAGAATGCTGAAGATTAGATGGGTAGATCACGTAACTAATGAGGAGGTATTGAATAGAATTGGGGAGAAGAGGAGTTTGTGGCACAACTTGACTAGAAGATGGGACCGGTTGGTAGGACATGTTCTGAGGCATCAAGGGATCACAAATTTAGCATTGGAGGGCAGCGTGGAGGGTAAAAATCGTAGAGGGAGACCAAGAGATGAATACACTAAGCAGATTCAGAAAGATGTAGGCTGCAGTAGGTACTGGGAGATGAAGAAGCTTGCACAGGATAGAGTAGCATGGAGAGCTGCCTCAAACCAGTCTCAGGACTGAAGACAACAACAACAACAACATTCCATAAACCAACGAGAAACGCAATTAATAGAACGAAAGGTATCTGTAACAAGAGACTGCCAAAAACATAGCGTTTTAGCAAGATATTACGCACTTTTGACCATCACATGGTCTGTGTCTACGTGAAGTCCTGTGTCCTACCCAAGAAGCATTTCAGGGTTACCACACAAATATGTAAATTTTACAGCGAGGGTATACCCACACTTAATGAACTGAATAGTGAAATAAAAAAAAACTAAGATGTGCATCGATATAAGTAGTAAAATATAAGTTTTAACAAGGGTGCATGTCAGAATTTCTTAAATTTTTCACCTTTAGATCTACAGGGTACTAAATCAAAATTGCTGTGAGACTTATGTTGGTGAAGTTACGATTTCCTTAATGGTTTTCGATCTAGAAGCTTACAGGTCGGTAAGGGAAGTCAAAAGCCGACAAAACGATTAAATTTCTAGCTAGATTAGAACCTAGAGCAGAGGCAGCGTTTTCTGCAGAAAGTGTCACCTTAACACTTTTTTTCGTCATTACATAATTCACTTATCTTTTTTATCATAGAGGGCAGCCAGCCCTCTGGCCGAACACACTGAGCTACCGTCCCAGCGAGCCAGTACTGCTACCCAGGCTTCTCAGTGCATATTATTCATTAACAGAGAGAATTAGTAAGGTTAAACATGAGATTACTTTTAGATTCTGTGTAGAATGACCTTTATGGAATCAAATAATAAATTAGACACCCCAATGTCAAACCTTAAATGAGAATCTACCAGATTATTTATCGAGAATGGCGACGACATATCAAGTGAATTTAGCAGGACAAGGCCGAACACACCAAGAAGTAAATCGGCAACACGTAGTTGCCTACCGTATTCTAAAACGTTGCCAATTCTCCATTAGACTAGCTATGGAAGGAATACGTTGGCTCGGTTGAGGTGCTGAGCTGGCTAGCAACTGGGAATCGCTCCTTTCGAAGACGCTGCAAAGCTGTCTGTTGCCTCATTGACTGGCAGCTGAAGTATCTGAAGCATAGCCCAGAGCTTTATTTTTTTCATTCCTGTAACTATGATTTTGATCTAATGTATAGTTACGAATAATTTCCAGTCTCACCGACTGTCAATCGGACATCATAAATAAAGAGTGGTAGGGGGCGGGGGGAGGGGGGGGGGTTGCATGGCCCTACTCTTCGTTAGCTGCCGTAGTTACATTTTTCCGTCAAACTGTGAAATTCATACACCAGACAAGTTTCACTTCTTTTTATTTTCTGGCATCATCCGTGGTTAAACTGCAAAAATTATGAGGAGGTGACACTTTTAATTCTTTTATCATTATGAAATAAAAAACAATTTTTCTTAAGAATACTTTCATTGGCATGTACGGAAAACTACGAATGACGTAAGGTTTCAAATCAAAGACGAGCGAAGTGGGTTTAAGAAGTCGCAAAGAAATGAATCCAGCCAGTGTGTGCAAAGCAAATTCGATTCGTGCCTCTGCTGACACAAAAACAGAGGCAGTTGTTATCAGGACATATAACGTTTCTCATTAAGAGAAACTGGCATTCTGTTTGTAATAATCAAAATAATGAATAGTATAATCCAGTCGTAGTGAATACAATATAATCGCTCATATTGCTTTGTCAGTGAAAGCCAAATGTATCTGATGAATGGGCGTGTCAACATGCAGTACACTTTAAACCAGGGGCGGGCAGGAATCCTGCACGTGTGCGGTGCACTTGCACGCGTGCAGTTAACAGGTGTTCCGCGTGCACACAGGGGCAAGCTGGCCACCCGCTTATCTCCCATCCCCACCATACCTTCTGTCCGCTCCTTCCACTGTAATGCGATTTGTTTCCTAGCTTGCTTTATTGAGTGAATGAATAAGGTTAGTAGGAGTGCTTGAAAGAAATCATGGTTTGAAAGAGTACCTATTACCTACGATACGTTTTATTTAATTATCACAGGTGGAGTTTACAATACGTTTAATATCTGGAACAAAATTTCTACATACAGGCAAACACAAACAGTTACGTCAATTTTCATCACTGATGTTTGCTCTTAACCGAGATTTATTAATTCAGCAAATGGTTTTCCAGCTCTCGCTATATTAAGCGCAGTCTTATAACTTGCACATACCGCTGGGCTATTATTGTTGTCGTCCTGAAAACTTGAAAACAGTGCTCCATAAACTGTTAAATCAGTTAGATGAGAGACATGACGAGAGAATGTCGCAGATCTCTCGTGACAACAGCAACTACGACAAATTCAAATGGCTCTGAGCACTATGGGACTTAACTGCTGTGGTCATCAGTCCCCTATAACTTAGAACTACTTAAACCTAACTAACCTAAGGACATCACACATATCCATGCCCGAGGTAGGATTCGAACCTGCGACCATAGCGGTCGCGCGGTTCCAGACTGTAGTGCCTAGAACCGCTCGGCCACTCCGGCCGGCCAACTACGACAGATTCATCTGGTATCGTCAGATCGCCCTTCTTAAACTCAGTCAATTCCCCATCCGCTCAGAATCCGACAATAAATTGTACTCGTCCTTGTGAAATTTATTATAATGGCCTTCAATACTAAACTTCCGTTGACCAGCGAGAATTCTGCCACATATTAAACATTTCGAATTTTCACGTTTTTGCACAAAGAAAAAATGATTCTCCCATTACTTTTTAAAAGATAGCAAATCTCCACTTCTCCGTTTCTTGAAATACAACGTTCACTACATAGTGCTCGCTTCGCATCAACGTCCGCAGCTTAGCCTGGCACTACACTGCCGCAACCTGCCGGCTGTCGCCACAGCCCCGGTCGACGCCTGCACGCGAGCAGCACACGTGCAACGCTGTGCGCTCATGAGCCGCGTGCAACGTTTGCCCGCCCCTGCTTTAAACGGAGGGAAACCAATATATAACATGTCCACAAGATTAGCATGGGGTAAAGTTCCTATGGAGTGCTTCGCATTAGCGAAAGTTTCTCTGCTTTTAGTTGCTGATAATTTCACGCATTTCCGAAACTTCGTATGAGAATTAACATAGTGTAATTGTTGAAGCAGATTGCTGCGTTAAACAGTACGCAGCTTGTCGCTGAAGATGGCTCCGATGATATGCAGTATGAGTCCGAACTACTCTGACTTGTGAAAAGTCAAAGACTGTGTTGTATCGACTGATAATCATAAATGGTTGCAGAAATGCGCATAAACTCTTCATTATTGTACGGGTTATCTCTTCTTAGTAACGTGTTGCTCACTACTGTAATCCGTTGCTTGCTTCAGTTATTGTGTGAATTCCCGGGGCCGGTTCTAGAATATTTTCCGGAGCAAGCGACTTAGCATTTGGGGCCCGCCCTCTCCCTACTTTTCCCTCGTAATTTCTCACTCGTATAAATTTTCGCTACTAAAGGCGATATGCACAGTATACAGATCTAGCATTTGGGCGACAGCGACATCGTATGCGGCCGCTACTGATTGTGATACAGCGTGTATTGAATCTTCCAGTTGTGGCCAACTCTTAGCTTGGCACTACGTAACCAAGGCAATCCCGAAATCTTGTGGAATATTCGATACGCCGGGAAAACTTCAAGAGTCACATCAAATAACTCTTCGGGGAGGAGATGGCATCTAACATCCAGAAGTTAGATAAGTTACGAAACAAACGTGTGAGATTGTTAAGTGCTTTATGTTTCTTACTGAAATGCCGGGATAATGGCCTTATTCCGAAGTTTGCCAGAGTGACACATTTTACCAAGACCGCCGCTGCGAAGTTCATCACACGTAAAGCAAGTTTAGCCCTTGTGAAGGAGAGGATACGTTTCACCCGCCGGGAACTGGACATGGTTTCGAAAGAGCTGTTTTATTTGCATATGGAGGTTGCATCTAATCTTCCTTCCCTCTCCTGGGAATGAGTCGATGGTGTAACATGGGCGGCCGGCCGGTGTGGCCGTGCGGTTCTAGGCGCTTCAGTCTGGAACCGCGTGACCGCTACGGTCGCAGGTTCGAATCCTGCCTCGGGCATGGATGTGTGTGATGTCCTTAGGTTAGTTAGGTTTAAGTAGTTCTAAGTTCTAGGGGACTGATGACCACAGATGTTAAGTCCCATAGTGCTCAGAGCCATTTGAACCATTTTGTAACATGGGCCAAATCAGACTGGGTCCATCAGGACTATTCTTTAAGACAATCATCGAAGTTCAACCGACTCTCAGCAACGTTACGACAAGAAGATGTTTTTCGACGTTCTGTGGTAAATTTCACGGATAAGGATTTAGAGAACGTGACACTGTCTGTACTTGGGAAAGGTCTGAACTTCGCACCGACACCTAGGACCTTACCTTTAACAGATTTTATTAGTGCTGTTGAAGAAGCTGTCAGGCCTCTATCCAGTGAAGCAGCAGAAGAAATCAGGCGGGAAACATGTCGCGCCCTTACGAGAACTCGGCCTCAGAAGAGTAACATTTCCTCAATGGAAAGGGCTGCGCTGCGCAAGTTACGGGAAGATCCTGAGACGGTGGTCCTTCCGGCGGATAAGGGGAATGCCACTGTGCTGTTGCCACGTGATATGTATGATCAGAAGATATATAGTTTGCTGAGTGAGACAACGTACAGGAAGCTTGATAAAGACCCTACTCGGAGAGTAGAAAGGAAAACGTCAGAGTTGCTAAACTCCTCTTCTCTGCCTCAAGAAGTTGTGAAAAGATTGAGACCTCACAGTTCCGTTCCACCGAGGTTATATGGTCTTCCAAAGATCCATAAGGATAATGTGCCCTTACGCCCCATAGTGAGCAATGTCGGTGCTCCGACATATGATTTATCTAGTCATCTGGCTTCGCTACTGAGACCTTTTGTTGGCAAATGTACGCACCATATTCGCAACTCTGCTGACTTTATCAACAGACTGAGAACACTACAGCTGAAGGACTCGGACTTGTTAGTAAGTTTCGGTGTCGTTTCACTCTTCACGAGGGTCCCTCTTTTGGATTCATTGTCACTTATCGGCAATATGTTTACGGCCGATATAACGGCGCTGTTTCACCATGCCCTTTCCTCTACTTACTTTCTATTTAATAATGAATATTTTGAGCAACTTGATGGTGTTGCCATGGGTAGCCCTCTGTCCCCTCTGGTAGCAAACTTTTATATGGAAGACTTTGAGGAGAGGGCTCTCGATTCGGCGATGTTGAAACCAACAGTCTTCTGGCGGTACGTGACGATACCTTTGTAGTCTGGCCTCACGGTGAAGTAGAGCTGTCACGGTTTTTACAGCATCTGAATTCTGTCAACACAAACATTCAGTTTACGATGGAAGTTGAAAAGCATGGTTGCCTACCATTTCTGGACGTCATGGTTAATCGCAAGGTGGATGGGTCATTGGGGCATTCTGTCTATCGAAAAGCCACGCATACGGACCTGTACCTGCAGGCGTCAAGCTGTCATCACCCGTCACAAACTATGGACGTCCTTCGAACGTTGGTGCATAGGGCACATGTCGTGTCTGATAAAGACAGCCTTGCAGACGAATTAGAGCACTTGAAATCTGTATTCCAACATAATGGATATTCTGCACATCAGGTCAGTACTGCTTTAAGGATGAAAAAACGTGACCACCCACAAGATCAAGAGGATAAGGAGGTGTTTAAGTCCAGAGCATTTCTCCCATATGTCGGTAACATTTCATCGAAAGTAGGCAGAATTTTAAAGAAACATCGTGTGAAAGCAATCTTCCGGTCACCTACAAAGACTCGTGCTCTTCTGGGCTCAGCCAAGGATGATCTGGGGTTACGAAAGGCTGGAATTTATAAAATACCTTGCGAGTGTGGGAAAGCCTGCACTGGTCAGACCACACGCACAGTACACGACCGCTGCGTTGAACGTGAGCGCCACACTCGCCTTTTACAGCCCAGTAAGTCGGCCATAGCCGAACATTGTATTTCCACAGGACATACTATGGATTATTTTGCCACGAAAATCTTGGCACCATCGAGATCCTTCTGGGATTCGGTTGTTAAGGAATCCGCGGAAATACGTTTAGCCGAAAATCTCATTAATCGTGATGGCGGCTTTCAATTGAATAAGGCCTGGGACCTGTTGATTTCTTTAATCCTAGGATGCATATACAGGGCCTCCGAGGCCCTCGTATATCTTCATTTTTACATAATTCTATAATTTTTTGTTTGATTTCAAACTGCTTTCCAGTACTCTTTCAGTAACATTGTAACATTCCTCCTATCAAGTCTGAATGAGATACCTTTTTAAGTTTTTTGTATAATTCAATACGTTTACCCATACACCGTGAATGCATAAGCAGGGTTTCAGAAGCCCCCACACATTTATAAATGTTCTTTAGCCTATATTGTCTTCAACATTTGTTTGGGAGCAGTTAAGCAGTTATTAATTCAACAATAACTGTAGTGGTATTTCCAGCAACAGGAGTGCCAACAGTAGCAGTAGCTGTAGTAGTAATAGTATAACTAAAAAATAACACACACTACTTTCACATCTTGGCGATGTCGGTGTATTATTGACCTTTTTGCTATCAAATGTTTTATTATTGCATAGTATTGTTATCCTGTGCTGCTCTTGTCAGCCTCATTGTTACTGTAGTTTGTTTGTTGCTGCAAGGCCCATATTGTTACGAGTATGACTTGTTTAGTGCTGCACAAGCTGCTGTTCGAGAGACACGCCTTTTGCTATGGCTTCGACACGCAAAGCAAGAGAGTCAGTACGTGCAAATGAAGTTAATTTTGAAAGTGTTGTGGCTCGGTGGTTTGAAGAAGATGATTCTTACGAGGAAGGAAATATTTTTGAAGATGCAAGTAGTGAAGAATCAGCGAATGAACCTGCAGATGTGAATATTGAGGCAGATGACAGTCCTTCCGATAATATTACTTCATCAGAGCCTGAAAATGGAGAACCACCACAAAAAGATATAGAAGACCACACATACATTAGGCGGAATGGAACGATTTGGAAATTAGATCCTCCCGCAACCATTCGTATGCCAGTCCATAATATCGCAAAAAAGGCACCTGGTCCAGCCCGTGGTTTGAAAACCTGTAAACCTAAGGATGCCTGGTACTATTTCATTCCCAAGGAAATACTAGAGGAAATCATCAACTGCACAAATATTGAAGGCAGAAGAGTGGCTGCTATACCTGGTAAAACCTGAAAAAACGTTTCGCTTGCTGAAATGGAGGGTTTTCTTGGTCTTTTACTGCTTTCTGGTGTTGAGAAGCGTTGGGATGTCCCTATTAGAGAATTATTCTTGGATGAAAAGGCAAATCCTACATATAAGGCCACCATGTCAGTAAATAGATTCGAGGATATACGGAGAATGATTAGATTTGATGACAGACGTACCCGTGAAGCTCGATCTGTAGATGACAAACTTGCAGCTGTTCGCTATGTATGGGAACTATTTCTTTACAAGTGTAGAAATAGAATGATTCCCAATGATTCGCTCACAGTTGACGAACAGCTAGTCCCATTCCGTGGTAGATGCAGCTTCACCCAGTGTATGCCCTCTAAACCAGCCAAGTATGGCATAAAAATATTTTGGTTATGTGATGCTACATCTGCATATGCTTTAGACGGAATTGTTTACACGGGAAGGAAGCCCCATGAACCTGTTCATAAAAATCTTGGATTGAACGTGGTGAAAGATCTTGCTAAAAGCATTGAAGGATCATCAAAAAATATTACTGTTGACAACTTCTTTACTAGTGTGCAGCTAGCAGAAGAGATGCTTCAGAAGCAAATTACAGTGGTGGGAACAATCAAACAAAATAAACTAGAAATTCCTAATGAGATGAAACCATCTGCCTCAAGAGCGATTCATTCCTCTTTGTTTGCATTTAGACGTGACATTACAATGGTGAGTTATGTTCCCAAAAAGAAAAAGTCTGTAGTTCTCTCTAGCACAATGCATCACGACAGAAACATTGATGAAACTCATGCAAAAAAGAAACTAGATATAATAAAGTTCTATAAGTAGATCAAATGGACCAGAAAATTCGTTGTTACACTTGCAAGAGACAAACAAGAAAATGGCCATTTGCATTATGGATTAATATGATGGACGTCGCAGCAACGAACAGTGAAATTTTATTTTCCGCCCAACATCTGACATGCCATAGTGGAAGTCGTTTGTTCCTAATAGATTTAGCAGAGGAAATGGTAAGGCCACTAATGGAACTTCGTATTCAGATCCCTAATCTTCCAAAGAAAATCGTTGATGCCATGCAAAGATGTGGTGTTCAAAAAGATGCCATATTGCCGAACCAACTACATGTTTCAGGAAAAATAAGAAGATGCAATTATTGTCTATATAATAAACACAGGGAAAGTGCTACGACATGCATTAAGTGTAGAACCAACATTTTTAAGGAACATAGTGGCGTTCTTTGTGCTTCTTGTTTGTCACATGTTGAAAAATAAGAAAAATGCAATTTTATATGAACAATGAATAACTCTTTGTCAAAATATTGCCTATATATATAATATTGTGAATAATGAGTATGTTTTAATTGAAGAAATTGGTTGTAATAATGTTATAAAATGGAAACTGCAACCTATATGTGAATTAATAAAATTATTTGTATATTTAGTATGTAAATGGATGTAACTAATAAACATTCACTCTTAGAGTTTTTGTAAAAAATTAATAAAATGTTAATCAGGCCCACCAGATCCTGTTACTGTATCTTAGGAATCTTTCAATATGACAATAAATTTGACAGAAATAAATTTAACTGCAAAGAATAAGTATATGAAAAGAGGAAAACTTTAAATTAGGGCAGGGCCTTGGAGGCCCTGCATATGCATTCATGTGTGTTTTCGGCACCATGCATCCTAGGGTTAATATGAACCAAAAGAGAACTTTTTATGGCTTCTGACATGTCGAGCGACAAGTAATTTTAATTTTAATATTGAAATTTTGCATTTTATTGTTTTGGACACGTCTGCGTGCATGTTTTACTTGTATCACGAATTCGTTCGCGCTCCATAGATGCAGTAATATTGTAGAGGGCCTTGGAATCGACAGGTGACGCGCATGCAACGGTAACTTGCGCATGCGCGTCTTGCGGCACTTTTACGTATAAATAGAGCGACTTTCACTACCAATCTCCAGTGTCTAACACTCGCCTGAAGATGGCTGTAAGGTTGTCAGCCGAAATATCGTGGAAAGAAGTCGACGAGATCCGGCTGCAATCCTGAAATCTTGTGGAATTATTGTGATTTTTAACGCCTCTCCGCACATTGTCAGCAATAACGATGGGTACTGGTTTTGACTCCCAGTCAGACATAGAACATGTTCACACAGACATGTTCACATCTCGCTATTGGTGAAATAAAGATATTTCTAACGTCTGTTAATGACTAGAAGTCAACGACGATAGGTGCATGGTTAGAATCCCGGTAAGTCCAATTTTTTTGATCGCCTCGTTTCAGTTTCAATCATCTTACTACTGGTGAAAAATTACGATTTTTAACATTTGATTGTGCTTAGTTAACAATCCGATTAGCTACTGCGTTCGAATTTCCATCCAGCACAAAACTGTATGCCATTTCATGTCAAGTTTAAATGTGCGCTCACCTCGTTACTTGTGATCGAAACCATAGTTAAGATTTTTCGTGGTTAGTTAACAGGAACAAAAGTTGACCGATTAGAGACCAGGTTGCCAGTCCAGTACAAAAATTTTCATCATATAATTTCAAGGTGAAATCACTTTTTGAAATGTCATTTACCATAATAAATTTGAGTTGTATAGGCGTAATTGCTGTTTCATCTATAATAAACTGTTTTCTGATATTTGTATTATCGTCTTATTAATTTTCATCTGTATTGAAAGCCACACAGAGCACTTAGCTTTTGTGGTCTCTTGCAGCAACCGTTTTGTAGTCAAACGACTGTGAGCCGCGCGGGTTGAGGCGCCTTGCCACGTTTAGCGCGGCTCCCCCCTTCGGAAGATCCAGTCCTCCCTCAGGCATGTGTGTGTGTGTGTGTGTGTGTGTGTGTGTGTGTGTGGGTGGGTGGGTGTTGTCCTTAGATTAAGTTAGATTAAGTAGTGTGTAAGCCTAGGGACCAGTGACCTCAGCAGTTTGGTCCCATAGGAACTTATTACAAATTTCCAAATTTTTTTCAGACGACTGTGCCGAAAGAGAGCAAAGGACCTGCAAGACAGTTACGTTATATGGGTTGCATACTAATCAGGTGAAATGCTATTCAGACCGTTCGAATACTTTTAGCGTGATGGTACATAACATCTACCGCTTTCCGTCCCGTTCGGATAATTGCTGCGTGATGCATCTTTTTTTTTTTTAATTTTTGCATTAAAATGTATTATTTCGACCAGGTAAGACTCACGAAACGGCAACGGTGGGCAAAATCGAAGAAATTAGAGCCCGAACGGTGGTTTGTCGACAGTAGCTCTCCTCACTTTATGATAGCGAATAGATCGAGGAAGGAGGATACTGGACGTTTTTGTCGACATATTTCGTGATATGCAGTGACGTGGGAGAGCCCGCGGGCCATTGAGTTAGTGGTAGCCGTCGTTTGTCGAAGAAGACTTCAACATTCTTCGACACAAGTTGAAAGACTCTCCTCGTATGTGATCTCACTCATAACATGTGAGATTTATCTCAGAGATACTTGCCTGCTATCTGGGCCAGTTATGCTTTGCGTTTGAAGTCACGTCTGGCTCACGTGTGTGCTCTTCCCTAGCTTGTACGGCAATAAAAAACATTTGAACACAATAAATCACGTGAATGGGTACATAAATAGTTGATCATGAAATTTTGTAGCAAAGTGGATAACGATTTTAGGTTTCGACTGCACATACTATGAGTATTGGGGCAAGGGGGGCATCACCCCAGAGTACCGTTATCCAAGATGGCGGCGATGACGTCATGCAATATGGCGTCAGTGACGTCATCCAAGATGTGGCAGGAAGTTTGAATTTTGATGGGAAGATAGGTCAATTGGGCTATCTCCACTGGCCTAACCTCCCCTCCCCTCTCCTCACCCAGAAAAATGGCGGGAAGTTCAAATTCCAACAGGATAATGCATCACACCACAGTTATATCTACCAACCTAAGAAAATTGTGCGAAGATAGGTCACTTGGGCTACCCCCACTAACCTAAGTCACCCGACTGCCGCCTCTTCTTTGGAACTGGCGCCAAGTTTGAATTTTGGCGATAAAGATAGGTCAATTGGGCTATCTCTACTAAGCTAAGAAAATGGTGCGAAAGAAAGGCCATTTCGACTAACCTAAATCATCCGACCGCCACCTCTTCCTAGGAATTGGTGGGAAAAGGACTCAGCCTGCACTGGACTGGAACAATTTATTTAGGGATAGAGAATATTTATCACAGTGACACAGAACACATACTCTGACATGTCACACAGCATACAGACCTGCAAACTATTCCTAAATAACTCATGTATAATGCTCTACACACATACCTGCTAATTGTAAACTGTCAAACTTGCACAGCCTACAGAGATGCAAACCATTCGTAAATAGTGCAATACATTTACGTCCAGAGAGCCAAACAACTCATAAATTGTCAAAACAATAATCCATCTAAAAGACTCTGCAAACATGCTTGCTAATCATCAACTGTCTAAATCATGCACCAGTCTCTATTTAAACAATTAGAGACAGCACCACCATCCAGTGTGTTCACTAGGAGGTCCGCACTCCAACTGACCTAGCACACAGTACCACCACCAGAGGGCACTGTCATCCATTCCATGACATAATCCAATATGCCAGCCACGTCGTTAACTGATGACGGAAGTACCGTTATCCAAGATGGCGGCAAACAGTATGTTCACCACGAGGTCTAGAACTAGTGCAGAGAACCACCACTAGAGAGCGTTGTCATCTGTTTCGTGATGTAATCTAAGATGGTGGGGGGAAGTGGTGGGGAAAGGACACTGTCTGTGCTGGACATGAGTCTTTATTTTGCAGGCAGCCTCTCCACCACACGATCTAGAGTCCAACTGACCTAGTACACAGTACTGCCACCAGAGGGTACTGTCATCCCTCTTGTGACATAATCCAAGATGGTGGTCTGGAGGGGGTAAATGGCGCGAAAATGACTCAGCCTGCACTGGGCTGCTGGGGAGAGTAAGGAAGGAGGTTACTCTATTTACTTTGGAACATTTTATTTAGGGATAGAGTATATTTATCACACTGACACGAAACACTCGCTCTGATGTGCTTGGGGTCACAATACACAGTCTGCAGACCTGTAAACTACTTCTAAATAACGCTCTTCAAACATGCATACAACTCCTAATTCACTGAAATAATTTCAGCACAGATATACAAACTCCTACTAAATAATGCAGTACACTGATGTGCAGACACGAAATCAGCTTGGAAACTGTCCAAATAACGCAATAGCACAGCCTACAGACCCGCTCGCAAAATAATGCAACAGACACACAACCAACGCGCGCAAGCACCGTCAACCACCCCCTGTCCACTAGACCGCACAGGCGGCTACAGGCAGCCCCAGCGAAGTGATGCGCCTCACAGCTGTCAAACTACGCACAGCTGCCCTCAAACAAGAGGTGGCGACATGCCTTTCATACTTGATACCTGAGAAATTCCTCTCGAAATACGTGTTCACCTAGGCGCCATTGCTGGCGTGACCGGGCGGGAGCACAGAAGCTCCAGGGGCGCGTGCGCCGTCTCAGCCATGAGCTGCCACCGGACGCAGGTGAAAGTTGTTTCTATTCTCGAGCATACAGCCAGTGTTATACTGACATCACAGAACCCCAAGGCAGGCTCATATCAGTCTCATATGCGAGGCGCCTCTGGGGAGCACGTGTCTTTACCGTTGATGACAGAGTAGCACAGGGCGCATTGTTCCTAGCACAACACAAGAGACATGTCTAACCATGGTTAACTGTCCAGCATGACTGACGAAATACTGCGAAGTGTGCGTGCATAGCTGCAAACCATCGCAAGCGCATCTAACAAGGTTCTTATACTGATGTCACATGGCTATACAAAAAATAAGAACCGAGTCGAACTAGCGGAAATTGTATAGTGTCCCTGAAATAGTTAATGCTCGCTTTCTTGATTTCTCAGCTTGTATGCACGGAAATTCTTGCCCTAACAGAACCTGTTTACGAAAATAGCGCAGAATACCGTCGAATGCAGTCTTCCTCGCAGTTCTAATGTGATACCCCATCCATCACGTGTTACCCTTCCTGCTTTCAACACACACAAACGTCCCCTCCGCAATGTAGTGGCTCCTATATCCCAACACAAAGGATGTGAATGAATCGAGCATTATGATTGGCTCTTATCGAATGTACCCGCCGAATTACTGATGCCGCCGCTATCAAAGCACCGTCCACCTTGTTTGCTTCTGCAGACGAGACTTTTCAGCGGTTATTTTACACAGATCGCCATATTGCACTGGCAATTTATCTTACAAACTACCATACATATAGTCAAATACGGAAAGACTCTTACTCATTTACACTGCTCTCCCACCGAGGGCAGGAGATTGAATATCAGTGCGCGAAGCCGATCTCCAACCCAGCAATATATAACCGTGTACCATGTCGATGTAGTAAACATACAATTTGTATCCTGCGCCAAACAAAATTATCCCTTTTACATCATGCGTACATATATAGCAAAGACGGACAGTACCGTATATATACTCCTCTCAGCACTAGATGCTTTCTGGCAGCTGATGATCACAAGTCATCCACACCCAATGTGCGTCCAGTGCACCCTCAGCGGACCGAAGTCGCTCTCAGAACTGTTCTACAAACTAGGGATCGTTTCCCCTCGGCTCCGAACCTGCTTCCTTGCTCGCTCGCTTTTCTACACATATCTCCAGACTCAGGGATTACAAAAACACATGTATTTTTCCGCATGGTTAGCCATAATATTATACCATTTTCGCGTTACTTCTCGATATGCTACTGATCGCTCGCGCAACATAATTCTGAAGATATAGACTGAAAATCATTTCTCTACAAACCCAAAACTTTAGCTAGGTGGGGCGTGCCATAAACCACTGACTAACTAGAAACTTGTCATGTCTGCAAAGACATTTACTCGAAACAAATAGAACAAACTCATATTTCCACTCTCGAATACCGATGTTGGTGATGTAGTAGATTCCATATCATCCCTATAATTTACTAGGTCAACTAAAGTGTTTCTCATGTCTAGAGAACCAGAAAACGTGTCTTCCACACGCTAGATACACACACTACAATCGACCTTCTCTCAACAAAATGTGCAGAAGCATTCAACCGAGCAAATTACGTGGGTGGGAATAACGATCCAGCGCAAACACACCTCCATATTCAATCTTCTCAAATTTCCACGCAATCACGAAAGTTATCCAACACATACTGAGTATTAGTTCGCTATTTGGTCGTCCAGAGGACAACACGGTTAATTCATCTACATTCCTACATTCCAACAGGCGTCTCCAGTCTGACAGCTCCTACCGTTGACAGGAAATGTGAATCACCACCGCACAGGTCACAGTCACTGCAGGCCGAGCACGTACAGGTAGAATGTTTATCCTAAGAAAGCGGTCACATATATATTTTATCCCTGTATGTACAACTAAACGATACGATCGCGATCTCAGTTTAACGACATTCGGCAATGAGAAAAGTATCGGAAATACGCTCTGTTTATGGCTGTGGCTCTGGAAATAGAAATGTCAGTACCACTCTTATGACCTGACATACTCTTCCCATGCTATCACAGTACTCCACGTCAAATCCATACCTTCCTTATGAATGGACATAGTCATTTCGTTTACAGATGCCTGAACACAAACACATACTTTATAAGCCTGATGCTCAAATACGAACATATCACACACCCCCTACTACTAAGTATAATACTTCATCAATAACCGATCGTTGGCGACATGACATAATACTGAGAGAAAATCAGCCATGGGTGGACATGTCTCATAAGTTTTTATTACGAGTGCTACCACTGTGTCCTAGAAAGAGAGATGTAATCGGCCAGATGTTAAAAAAACTCGATCCCAACAACTACTGTATGTTATTGTCACAAACGGTCATGTTTCTACAGGTGCACACAAATATCCATGTTGAAAGCTATGCTGGCTTTATAAATCGAGGTACGACATTACCTCTGAATGAGATGGTTTTTCTATCCAGACAAATACCGAGAGGGTGATCGCTGGAGTGTATATTATCAGACCAGCACTCCAGTTACACGTAGCCCACGATGCAACCTTGTTATAAAATGGCTGAATATTGAAAGTGATTCGGCTAAGGGACATGGTATGTAAGCGATATTTGCGACTCCCTCCCACCCCCCAGCTAGATATTTCTATAGTACTTGTAACGTATTCTGACTCGATACCATATCAGATGTTGTGCAATATATCCACTGAGTTATAGGCGATGACTGATTGAGAAGGAACACAAACAGTAGTAGTAGATTATGTGCTGATTAAGGTCTTAAGAAAATGTACACTAGCTTTTCAGATCTGTAGTGTTACACTATCTACTAGAAATGATGTCCATTATTTGGAATCAAGTCTTTCCATTCAACCACATACCTGCATCGGATCACACCCACAAGTAAATCATATTTCTGGCATTCTCATATCTCGAAACGAGACACCTTTCTCGAATATGTCTGCTACAGTAAAATTACAATGTGGTTTTAGTCAGCCCCTACGCATCTTGCAACTGCTCCCATTTCTACAACTTAGCGCATGTAATCGTTCCAATTTAAGTTGGAACTGAGCAGAAGTCAGAGAAAGACATATCCACCACCTTCTGCAACCCATGTATAAACAGAACGACCTGAGTTAGTGCGTGTTTTGACCATTCGGTGGAAATGGGTGCAATGTGGAACGTCTCCGAATTCAATACAGATACTGCAGACCAAAGCAGATCTGTGTCAATTCAAATCTATCAACCCAACATGCTATCATCGTTATTCTGCACAAACCAACAGAGAAAATTACGAACTATAAAAGCTCCGCTAACTTCACCTGATATAGAACTCACCTAGGCGCCATTGCTCACGCGATGACGCATAGCTGCGATGTGGATCTGGCGCAGAGAGTTGTCGCAGTGCTTCCCAGAGTAGCATTCCTTGTAGCATTCCTTACGGGACACCCAGTCCGTCATCAAATTTACCTCTCAAACTGCTACTGCTGCCTATACGGGACAATCCTATTAAATATACAGCTTTTGATCCATTGCAGAGGACAGTTTAAGGTTTCATCACCCGTACTGTAGGATGATGACCGTATCCCACAGACTATACTGTAACTCGCAAGAGACGCTCCCTGTGACCCTGTGTCGTTGTCTTTGTACCCTGCCATACATTTTGTTTTTCTGCCACAATTTCGAGGCCTGCCTCAGGTCCTGCACTGACATTAAGGTGCTCTGATCCACGGCCTCTCACAGAAAACTAGAATCGCACCGTGTGAATTATTTTGTTACTGCAATACCATAACACACGACACATGGTGGATGATTTTAAATAAAAGACAGTTAGAACATAAAGAAACTAGAAGAGTTTGGCTGCGTTGTGGAGAGTTTCCAAACTGATGTCCGAAAGTAATTGACGACCTCTACATTTAAACTCATCTGTTACAGTGATGGAATAGATGATGGCTCTGCGTTCCCTTTCGACTGATCTCTCATATTGCACTCATGTACGCGATCACTGTCTCACTGCTAGCAACCCCCAGAAGTTGTCACCCATCCACAACACTCATTCCCCAACTCAAACAAGCGTTGTCAGTCAATCATTATGTGGTAACCAACAGCGCACCAATGCACGGATGGTAAGGAAAAGACACCGCCGATATACTGTAATAATAAGCAGCACAGTTGATAGCGCGAACAATTTTAGCAATTTTACAGTAACTTCAACACCGGCCAATGACATTTCCAAGGGGGCCGTCTTCTTGCAGTCGGCGGGTGTCTCCGACTCCGTGACCACCTCCCCAGCAGCCTGCGTTTCCGTGTCGGCCAGGGAGACGGTCGTTTGCGTTTCCACGTCTACCACAGTGCTGGTGGGGGTCGGCGCTTCTTCAGATGTCGTGCGAAATGCGAGGGCCAGGGCTACCTCAGTTGTGTCAGCTGACTATGCATCTCGTCCAGTTCCGCTCTCAGGATCGTCTTCTCCTCCGCCATGGCGGATTTGAGCGCGGCAACGGCGTCATCGGTGGCTTTCCGCAACGTTCCGCGGAACCCACCGTCGTCGTCTTCGCGGCGGCGCGGCCCGTTTCCCCTACTTGAATATGGGGGCGGGTCGTCCGCCTTGTCTTCTTGGGCCACCTCTTCATGTGTGGCGACACCTTGCTGCCGCTTCCATGACTTCAGGTAGCCGCAGCTGCGCGAATTTGCGGCGTGCGCACCGCCTCAATTCACGCACGCGGCCGCGGTGCCCCTCGGTTTGTCGCAGTTGCGTGTATCATGAGGTTTCCTGCACTTCACACACGCAACAGCGCACTCGCAGGTCCTACCTATCTGCCCCATCTTTTGACATAGCACTGTAATTGTGCTACTGTCTTCCGCTTCCACATCTTGTTGCCGCGACCATCGCTCCCGACTGCCTTTAGCAGGAGCTCGACGACGGTAGCAATCTGGCCTCTTCGTCCCTAGGCGATCTAGCAAGCGAGCGACGAAGTGAGCCGCAGCGAGTCGAGCAGCAGAGTGCGAGCGTGCGTGCGTGGTGGCGGCGTCTAAGGACAGGATGGGTCAAATGGCTCTAAGCACTATGGGACTTAACGTCTGAGGTCATCAGTCCCCTAGAACTTAGAACTACTTAAACCTAACTAACCTGAGGAGAGCACACACATCCCTGCCTGAGGCAGGATTCGAACCTGCGACCGTAGCGGTCGCGCGGTTCCAGACTGTAGCGCCTAGAACCGCTCGGCCACTTCGGCTGGCTAGGACAGAATGGACAGACACTCGATGTCCACAGCGGGCTCGTGCCGCGTTCCCCATCACCGTCGCGGCACTCTCTTCCGGAGGTGCGTGATTGGCCCATTCATAGAAGAGGGTAGCGGTCTAGCGGCTAAATAGATATGCAGAACACAGCATCCGCTGCACGCATTGTTGCTGTTGTTAACGTCATCTCGTTCTTCTGGCGTGGAGAACAAGCGATAAACAGCGCAGCTGCCAGAGGTTGCTCTTCCAGGAGCATCACACCACCGAAACCAGTCGGAGCGCAGGCATCACAGCCACCGACTGACTTTTCTGGTTCTGCTCTTTAGGGACCGTTAGCGAATAAGTGAGTAAGGGCCCCATTCACGTTGGGCAGACCCGCGTTCATAGAGGCTTAGTTTCTTTCTCATTTTCCTAGTACATCTCCTTTCTTGCAGGAAAGAAGCTTAACATTGAGCCATGAGCTGTCATCTATATACTCCGAGTGGTGATATCTACGTGGCAAAAACTCCATTTCTAAGCAACCAAATAGTCTCGTATCTTAGGAAACAAAACTGTCGTGTTTCTGGGGGACTATCCATGGCAGAGAGACCAACCGGAGATGCCCGACATCTCACGAAGAGACCTAGGTGCAGGAGCGGCGCATAGGGGAAATTTTCCTGCCAGCGCCCCCTTCCGACCTTCTACCCCAGAACCCCGAGAAGGACATTTCGAGAGTTTAACTAGCACAATCTGCGACCGTGGCGAAGGCCGTGACTATATGACGCTGTGTTCGCTCATAATAGAGACCACCAAAGGAATGGGAAACTTTTGTCCCGCCAGTGGAAACCATTCCTCAGAATATCACAAATTTCGCTAGAGAGAGGACTGCATCGAACCTTTCGAGCGTCCAACATTGCCTAGACACAGGCAGCAGCTTTTACCACAAAGAGGGCGACAAGTTCATCGTCCTAACGGCGGTCGAGAGAGCCAAATCGCTACAGCGAAGCTTGAAGCCGCAAAAGCCGAGGGGGCTGAGATCGCTGGCCATTGTCTGTCCACAGGCGGATATCTGTACCGCAAGGAGGATGACAAGGCCCTGGCTGCATGTCTGGTGAAGACTGTCTTCACTGCATGCTGGACCACCGAGACGCCGGCCACCGCCACCAAGCCTGGCACTGTCAAACTGGCTGTTTCCGACGGGAGTCGTGAGAAGTTGCACAGGAGCCACGGCAAGTCGCGAGACAAAACACGCAAGAGTCGTACGACGAGTCAGAGGACGCAAATAAGGCATGGGAACGTACAAGGGACGAAGCCCATTCTTCACGAGGCTTCCGCTCCACACTGGAGAGGAGGAAGAGGAGCCTGATTCCTGATTACCTTATCCCCAGTCACCTAGACGCTGTCCCAGATGACATGGCAGATGCCACCACGACTGACGTAGCAACCTCGAATTTTACTGCGTGGGATACAATGAACCCGCCGCCACTGGACGAGGCCATGGAGGTTGCCCAAACCTCTCAGAAGCACGGTGGCACTACCGATGAGGATGGCTTCGTCATCCCAAACAGGAGGCGAACTGCTAGAGCCAATAGCTTCGAGAAGGTGCAACTGCAGCCTCTCGAGACCTCAAACTGGTTTGAAAATGTGCCGGAAGTGACTTCAGAGGAAGGTTCTGCGCTGCCTGACGCACGAGATCTCCACTGAAAAAGAAACCACCTCTGATTGCCATCCAGTAAGGGGACAACTATGAAATCCTCCAGGTGTTGATCAGGAGTGTGGACACTCCTAAGTTCATCTCCAACAACCAGCCCGACCTTTACAAGGTCAAGAAGGTGATCTCTGATGACTATCAGAAGGCCATGGAGCTGATGAAAACCAAGAGGCTACATTGTTTTACCCACCATGTCGAGAACCTTAAGCAGCTGAAGGTGGTCTTCAGACATCTTCCAATAAAGATGGAATTTGACAATTTGAAGAGAGAACTCGAGATCCTTGGTTTCCCGATACAATCATCAGGACTGATGAAGCTGCCAAGGACACACAGGAACATGCCTCTGTTTCTCGTTGTCCTTGTCAATAACGTCAGAAAAAGGAAAATTTTCCAGGATGAAAACGTCATGGACGTTCCAATCACAGCGGAACACCTCTGAGCTAAGGGCAAGAGAGCTCAGTGCTACTTTTGCCAAGACATGGACCATGCAGCAAGCTACTGCCACATGCTAGCTCAGAGCGTGGAATGCATAGGGCCACACCAGAGCAGAGAATGGTTAAAGAAGAAGGAAGAGGCTTCTCTTTGCTGCAACTGTATCGAATTATATGTAGGCAGCTACAGGGACTACAATGCCTTTAGAAGATGCAAACCTGCCAGAAGAGTTCTCCCAGGCGTCAGATTCATGGGCATCGCCAGGGGGGAGGCATCCATCCGCCCCCAGCAGAACAATCAGCCGGCAGGAGCACTACAGGACGGGCGGAAACGACAGGGAGAGCGTCCCAAACTCTCCAGCAGTCCCCATCTAGATGCGGCCCAGTGCCAAAGCTCCAGAGGTGAACATAGACAGGAAGCCACCGAAGTGAGACTGCTTCTACAGTCACTGAGCGGCCTTATGGGTCATCTGCCATCTCTCGTCGATGGAGTCAAGCAGGCCCTCCGTGCCGACGTGATCGCCAACTAGATCCAACATGGACAACGGCCACATACATGGACTAACCATCTTCACCTTTCTGGGACAAGGTAATGGACGTAAGTGACGCTTCACTGCCATCCAGTGGTCCAAATTATGGTAACATGAACAGTGAACTCTAGAACAAGGAAGTGCTCGACCTGCTCGATGACGTCAATGATGTGGATGAAGTGGGCATCGATGCACCAATGGCCTTCCTCAATTGGAGAACACTTCGGGCAGCAGATGCTCCGACACCGAGACGGCCGCAAGGACAGCGACGTTTTTCGCACCAGCTACCACTACACGTACTGGAGGCAATCACTGTGAAGAACCAGGTCTTCAGCGAATGGCAGATAACTGGCCACCAAAAAACTAAACGCTGACTGAGCTGCATGAGCAGGGAGATCAAGGTGGCCATCATGAAGCACAGGAACCGGGAATGGGGCGACCTAGTGAACACACTAAACCCTGGTGATGTTAGTGGGTGGAGAATAGTCAAGAATCTCCTGCAACGCCGACAGCGCATCCCGCCGCTGCAGAATGGCCAGAACTTCATCTGCAAGCCAGATTCTAGGGCTAGCATACTTGCTGATGACTTTGCAGCAAATTTTACGCCTCTAACCGACAAGATAGACGTAGACCACTAGACCACATTCGTCACGTTGAAGCCCAGCTGCCTATCTTCCTGGCAGCAAGGGCTGTCAGTGACATCATTCAACGGATCACCCAGGAAGAAGTCAGAGCACACCTCTGGTGCCTTGACACAACGAGGACAGCAGGCAGTGATGGCATCAATAAACACCTGCTGAAGAACCTGCTACTGGGATCCACCAGCCATTAGCGGATAACTTTAACCAGATTCTGCTTTCGGGGGTCTACCCCACAGCATGGAAACATGTGGAGGTGGTGGCCATTCTGAAGGGTGACGAGGACCCTCGGAAAGGAAAGTCTTCAAGTGACTGTATGTAAAAGGGTTGAAACAACATGCCACACAGGAGACCGTCATACCAGACGAGCAGTTGGATTCCGGAATGGCCACTTGACTACTCATCAACCTCTGAGGTTGGTGGAACCAGAGTGAGAACACTGGAAACAAGAGGACACCTTGGGGTGGTGTTTTTCGACGTGTCTAAGACCTTTCACTCCGTGTGGCACGACGGCCTCGTGCACGACCTCCTTGAGCAGGGATACAGACGTCACACGTAGTCCTTCTGGTCGTTCCTTGAAGGAGGATCTTCCATGTCAGGGCAGACGATGTAACGTCCACAGATCGGCAGATATGCACAGGGGAACAGCAGTGATCGCTACTCGACCCATTGCTGTACTCCCTGCACACAGCTGATACACCACGGGTAGGATACGTAGAGCTAGCGCTTTACGCCGACGATACAGCACTGTTCACACATAGCATGAATGCTCATGCTATTAGACGCTGTCTCCAGTTCGCCTGCATTGTACTAGGAGCATGGTCGACGAAGTGGTGATCGAAATTTTTAACCCAGCCAAGAGCCTGGCAGTAATTTTCACCCGAAGGTGGTTGCTGCCTAATCTACCGCCAGTCAACATCCTGAGAGACCCCATCCCATGGAAAACGACGGCGAAATACCTAGGGGTAACTGTGGACCACTGGTTCACTTTGACTTTGCGCCCTGTATCCCTAGCTGAACCCGCTGTCTACGCTGCCTGCGAAACACGGCATACCGCCGCTCATAACGGTGGTCCGATCATTGCTGGAGTATGTGGCCATGGTGTGGGGATATGCAGTTGACTCGCACATCATAACACTGCAAACAGTGCAGAACCAAGCTCTCAAACTCGCTCTGCGCCTCCTAACTCTCCAGTTGGACGAAGACACTGTGCAGTTTGCACGTGCTTTTGGAAATTTGTGGTAAGGTCTTACGGGACCAAACTGCTGAGGTCATCGGTCCCTAAGCTTACATACTACTTAATCTAACTTAAACTAACTGACGCTAAGGACGAAACACACCCATGCCCGAGGGAGGACTCAAACCGACGACGGGGGAGCCGCGGGGACCATGACAAGACGCCTCACGGCGCACGTGGTTGCTACGAGAAGTCGGAACGACCTTGAAATTGACTCATCCAGGCCCTGGGTCAGCATCAACACCACAGGCCGACCACACGCTGGCCTGATCTACAGCGAGAGTAATTTCCTCTGCAGTAGACAAAATAGCAGACACCCTCGTCCGTCATCACATTATCGTTAGCTCGAATAGCATCTCATTTTCGTTCCAGGTAAACATCACGCTAGTCCGTCAACGAGAGGTCACTAAATTCCGATCAACAGAAGTACCAACAGGAGCTGTTCCTAATTAGCGTGAACCGCAAACATCTAAAGCCAAGGAATGGTTCGTCATTCGGCGAACGCATCTCGGCTATTCGCTGAGTAGCTGTCGGAGTGAGCGGACGCCTGTTCTGGACTGTGCTAGTTCACTCCACCGCACAGTTGCTCAGCCATATGAATCCATTTGCAGAATTGGTAGTTTCGGACGTACCAGCGGTTCAAAGCCGTACGTTTCGGAGGCTAAGGTTTCTGAGCTCCCGATTTTTTAAAATCGGAAGTGAAGTTACAGGAAGATTCTGGCAACAGTGCTCGAATTTGCAGCGGCTATTGCGCAAAACTATCGTTGTTGTTTGTGGGCTGTGAGTTTGCGCGGGCTGGTTCGTGTCTTCTTGCTGCCAAAGGCCGCTTTTCCAGCTGATTCGAGTAACTTGCTGCAGCAGACTCTCTCTTCTGTCCCTCCGAGGTGTTCGACAATCTAGACGTCAGGGCTTGGTCACTGGACAGATATTAGCGGGTGTCAGACGTTACGGTCGATCGTGTTGTTGCCTCCCTTTCCAACAATGAGAACCACAGGAGCGAGAGTCACCCTACAGGTAGAGGAGACAACCATCGCCCTGACTTCTGTCGGTGAGAGCAATGGCAGAGAGGATTCAGGTACACAAACATCAGTAGCACTCGCCCCCCACCCCACTCCCCACCGCACCTGAGCCCTCCTCGCTCCTGCCCAACTGCCGCCTGAGAGGGACACAAGTAACAGAATGTCCCCCAAAACGGTTAGATTCAGAATACCCAAAGCTCACACCCTACAAAAACAGCAGACAGCGAAGGTGCAAACAACCCCAACTATAGAAACGAAAGATGGAGCCACGACACTGAGCGCAGATGAGGAAAGTACAGTCGACCGGACCACGGTTAGGGATAACTTGGAATTCCTGTAAGGCGGGAACCAGGTAGGGAAGAATGTGGAGGCAACTCCGCTGAAGTACTCAGAGACCGCTTGTACGAAGAAGGAGGTAGGAACATAGTGTTTAACGTCCCTTCTACAACGAGGTCATTAGAGATAGAGCCGAAGCTCGGATCCCTTTCAAAGGAACCGTCCCAACATTTACCTGAAGCGATCTAGGGAAATCACAGAAAACCGTCATCACGATGGCCGGACGCGGGTTTCAACAGCCGTCCTCTCGAATGAGAATCCATTGTGCTCTGCGCCACCTCACTCGGTGCCGCTTCTACGGAAGTGCCACAACAAAAATCAAGGGCCACAGCAGGCAAAGCACCTAGGCTACACACCAAGATAAAGGCATCTAAAGTGGGCAACAAGGCAGTAGTCGACGTGCAGCCCACCGATAATGGCTTCCAGTTCCCAAAAAGGAAACATGCTGCCAAGGCTGCAAAGCTAAGTCATGTCTCGTCCCTCCCGACCACAAGTAGGTTTGTGTCCTTCACTGATACACCACAAGGTGCGGGCGAGGAAGGACTGCACAAACTGAAGGCGCCTGCGTCATTAAGTGGACGAAAGGCTACAAAACTCTACAGTTACTTATGAAAGTGCAACCGCGTCTCCAGTTTCGTTCAAAACTGCTGGGATGGAGATATACAAAGTGTACACAAAAACAAAGGAGGACCACGCGTCTGTAATGGACACGATACACAGTGAGGGGCTGTACTCTCATACACACTTCCCAAAGAGCTAAAGCTCCACAAGGTAGTTTTTCGTAAACTACATTTTCAAATGGATCCTGCCTGCCTCAAAGAGGAGCTCGAAGAAATAGGATACGGGGTCAGGCACGTCTAAAATGGTTCAAATGGCTCTGAGCACTATGGGACTTAACATCTGTGGTCATCAGTCCCCTAGAACTTAGAACTACTTAAACCTAACTAACCTAAGGACATCACACACATCCATGTCCGAGGCAGGATTCGAACCTGCGGCCGTAGCGGTCACGCGGTTCCAGACTGCAGCGCCTAGAACCGTACGGCCACACCAGCCGGCCCCCTAGGCACGTCTCCCGCACGAAGACGCCGAGAACAAACCAGTAAACACCGCTGTTCTTGGTCGTCTCGGTAGAAAATGTCGCAAAAAGGAAGACATTCTAAGTAACCAGTACTGCAAATGTAACAAACGTTCAAGTGCAAAAGTACCACAGAATAAGTCATAGTGCCAGCGGTTAAACCATATGCCGAGGTATTGTACCATGCCACCCCGACGCGTTAAATGTGCGGGGCAACATGAAAGTAGGGAATGTTCCGCTCCGAAAAGAGACTCTCCAAAGTGCTGTAACTGTGAGCCTGTTCACGCTGCAAGTTACCACAGATGTGGAGCGTCCAAAAAAGCCGACGCCAAGTAGCGCGCAAATATCATCCCGGCTACGAAAGTGGAAGCAGGCGTAAGTTACAGCTGCATTACCCCTTGGGCAAGAAGAGCGGTACATATGTGAAAGAAAACGCACTGCAGGCCGATGTTAACAACGTCAACGAGCGTGTTGCCGATACAGCGGCAGACGCGCACGGTCGCGCCCGCGAAACGTAAACACCTACGCGGTAGAGGAGGACAGACAGGAAAATTTCACGGACGAGCTCCGCTCGCTGCTAACAGCGATGAAGGAGATGATAAAAACCCTCCGCGTGGAACGCGAACAGGATACAAACACAGGAAGGTGAGTTTCGGCAATTTTTGAATAAAGAAGCAGTAAATATCCGCCTAGTCGCAAAAAATCATCTCAATCCCGGTGTGCCCGTACGAGCGGCGAATTACATATGCCACCGTTCCGATAGGCTAACTGCGGGAGGACGCACCACAGTTTAAATCAAAACGTCACTAAAAAAACCATGTGGCACAGCTACGCAACTGCTCACGCTTGAGACTGCTGCTGTTGCAGTCACAGCCAAGCTAGACAAAATCACGTTTGTGGCAACCTATCGGCCTCCACGAGGTCTACTCGATCCAGCGGACTTCGAGGCGTCGATGCCCATTCGCGGCAAACGTTTGTCGCGGGGGATTTTAATGCTAATCGCTCCAACTGAAATTCCAGGGTGACCAACAACAGTAATGCCACTTCTGCACACCGTTAGGAGGCAAAACGGAATAGTACTGGGGCCCCACGATCACACGACGTACCCAAGAAAACGGTGGGCAAGCGGATGTGTTAGGGCTGTGGGAAACGTCACCATAGCAGCTACGGGAGTCGCACTCTACTAGGATCACCTCCCTGTGTTGTTCGACCTGGAAATGACAGGTAGACAAACTGCAAACCACCGTAGGCCACTATGGAACATAAACTGGGAACAATTTAGAGAAAACGTACACTGTCCCAGAGCCGGACAAAACAGGTGTGGAAGAAACTACCAGGAAATCCACTCAAATGCCACTACAGGCAGTGGACGCTGCATGCCCCAGAGGTCCACAGAGATAGAGGGGCGATTCTTGACAGTCCCGCCCGGAGATGCTGGAAGCAATTGCTCACAAAAACCAGGTATTCCGGGAATGTTGGTATTCTTCCCCTTAATTCTGCATCGTTTAGTAAGGTATAATTTGTGGAGCAGTGTTTTTAATCGTTTCAGTTTGAATGCCATCTGGGCCAGCGGCTTTCCTATTTTTTAATTTTCTGATTGCCAAGGGAACCTCTTCACGTGCAAAAGGGGCAGTGACTCCATTATTCGCATATGGTTCAGTTAGATGTCTGCGTAGTTTGTGTGTTGTTGGTTGTCTTGTGTATAGCCGTCATCGGGAAGGAGTTTACTCAAAAGGCATTGAGCAGCGCATCTCCAACCTTTTGTGAACGTGGGATCCGGTCTTCCAAGCGTTGACAGTACTGTTGGCGTTTCTTAACGCTCTGCTTGTATCTTAAAAGGTGGTCCCCAGACGTTTTTTCGTGTGTTGGAGTTTACAAATTTGTCCCAGTGGTATTGTCTGGTCTTTTGGAGTTTGTATCGTTGTTTTGCGTCTAACCAATGTTGTAGTCTAATGGTTCATTCCTGAGATGTCTTAGACTTTTGGTAGTAGCGTCATTTGTCTCGTGTTTCTTTTCTCAGTCTTGATAATGTGGTCGAACATAGCACTAGTTGTTTTTGTGTGGTTTGTGTTGTTGAAATTGCTTGCTTTTGCGCTTGTGCTAGAATATTTTTTATGCTGTCTGCTCGATAATAAATGGTTCAAATGGCTCTGAGCACTATGGGACTCAACTTCTGAGGTCATTAGTCCCCTAGAACTTAGAACTAGCTAAACCTAACTAACCTAAGGACATCACAAACATCCATGCCCGAGGCAGGATTCGAACCTGTGAACGTAGCGGTCTTGCGATTCCAGACTGCAGCGCCTTTAACCGCACGGCCACTTCGGCCGGCCGATAATAAATACTGCCTGGAATATTTAGAGGTGAGTTCTCAATTATCTGTTTAAGTTTATTTCACTCTGCTTTGTTTAAGATCAGTCATTACTGTAGTGTGTTGTGTATGTTTGTGTCATTAGTCCCCGCGTGTTAGTACTGCGTCTTTCTCGACGTCTCCAGGGCCTTTGACTGAGTGGCACGAGGACCTCCTCTACAAACTGTTTGTATTGGGGCTACCAAAGCCACAGTGAGGCTCATCGCGTGTATGTGCCAGAGACGGCACGTCGGCAGCTGGGCAAACACTGGCGGGAGTGCCGCAGAGGTCCATTCTCGACTCCCTGCTCTACTCTCTACACCTCCAACACGCCAAAAGTGGACAAGATCGCTTTAGCACTATATGCAGACGGCACGGCTCGGCACACGGGGTGCCTTAATGCATACATCATGCGTCTATGCCTATAGATGGCATGCGATGCACTGGGAGCACGGGCCACTAAGTAATGCCACAAAGACTCAGTCCCTCACAGTTACAAGGAAAACAGTGCCTGACGACCTCCAGCCGGTGCGGAACCTGGAAGGCCCCGTCCCATGGTCTCACACTGCAAAATATCTGCGCTTCACTCTCGATAGGCACGTCACATGGGGCCACACATAAAAGAATCTAGTAACAAAGCGCTTGGCATGCTGTAGGCGCTATGTCCGTTATTAAATCCTGAAACCACCCTACACCCACACTGCGGCACCACGCAGTATTGATTCCCCCTGTGATGGAATACGCGGCCGTAGTGTGGGTGAATGCAACCGATTGCCACATCCGATGCCTACAGGGATTCCAGGGTAGAGCGCTAAGGCTGGCAATGCATCTCCCGCGCAATTTCCTAACGCTGGAGCTGCGTGAGCTAACAGAAATACTCATGATAACGGACGGGGTAAAATAGACTGCACGGGTGTTTTATGGAAAGGGACAGCAGTCAGTGAATAGACTAGTCTCTAATTTAGGAAATCGGCTGCACAGAAGGGATACAACCCGGTGATCAGATCTGCTATGATAATAACACTCTGTTATAGCCAGATAGGTCAAAACCCTAGAACGTATATTGCTCAGAAACACTGATGAAACACGGAAAAGATAGGGAAAAATAGAAGACACAACGAATAGAAACTGCAGACATAGAGGCTGTAAAGAACTGCACAACAAGGTTAGAGCAGAGCAGCTTGACACTTTGCCTGAAGGTGATCGATACGAAACTCGTTGAAATGTTGTGACAATATGACGCCACCACTCGGAAGATCACCCGAGATGATTTTATCACTACCGTTACCGGTTTTGAAATGGTTCAATTTTTCAACATACGATTCATGCTGTTTTCAGTTCGAAGCCTGTAACGGACGGTATTTTTTCAATAAAGTAAACTAAAACCAGCTTGTGACTAGCTGCTCTGTACCACATTAACGATAAATTTAAGTGTTAGGAAGACTTTTCTGGTGATATTTGTCTGGTGGGAGAGGATGGGGCCGTGTACGGAAGTGAAACGTGGACAATAAGCAGTTGAGACAAGAAGAGAATAGAGGCTTTTGAAATCTGGTGCTACACAAGAATGCCACACAGTACTGTTCAATGTGCATGAGTGCACAAGTTCGGCAGTCAACAGTTACGGCACTCTTAGTCAGATGAGCCCATCCACTAGGCAGGATCGCATCACATCGGATGGAAAAATCGGTTTTTAATTGTCCTGCGGCCCAAAATGGCATAAAAATACAAAATGAAATAGGTTTGCAACTGTCGTGAGGCTGACACAAGACATGTTCAACACGCTGTCCATTGTCTTCTGCCACAGGATGAAATCGAGAAACGGCATGTTCCACAACAGATCAGAATTTTTCGGGGTTCACGTTCAGAAAGCGTTGCGCAATTCGTGCCTTCAGTTCGGCTACGCTCGTTATTGGAGCACTGAACACATCTTTCAAATAACCCCACAGCCGAAAGTCACGCGGATTTATATCAGGTGATATGGACGGCCTGGCTGTAGGGAAATGACGGCTAATTATTCTAGTAATTCCGTAATATGCTGAAGCAGCCACTTCACTGGCTGTGCAATGTGCACAGGAGAGTCATCTTGCATAAAAATAATTCTATGTTCACATCCACGCAATTGAAGGGTGGAATGACGTTGGTGCGCAAAAGGCTCTCATTGGGTTTACCAGTGATGGTGCACGTAACAGGACCCTCGGGACTCATCTCCTGGAAAAATATGGTTCTACAATAAACATGCCGCAACACGGACCACAAAGTGACCTTTGCAGAATGAAGTGGTACCGGTTGATGTGCTTGCGGATTTTCCGTTGCCTATATTCTACGGTTCTGCGTATTGACATGTCCTTGGAGATGGAAATGGACTTCACCCATCCACAGTATGTTCCATGGCCATTCATTGGCCACTTCACCCATCCACAGTATGTTCCATGGCCATTATTGGCCACTTCCATTCGCTCAAGAAATTACAGACCGAAGGTTTATCTTGCTGGCAGGTCATTAGGAAGCAACTCCTGAACATCGGTGATTTGCATGGATATAAGAGCTTGATGTTTCGTAGGGTTTTATGCATCGTGCTCGCGGGAATGTCCAACGTTCGGGCATTCCCCACGCACTCATTTTTGCACAACTCCCGCGACCCCACCTGCAATGCTGTCTTTTTATTTGGTGGTAAGTTCCTATGGGACCAAACTGCTGAGGTCATCGGTCCCTAGGCTTACACACTACTTAATCTAATTTAAACTAACTTAAGCTGAGGACAACCCACACACCAATGCCTGAGGGGAGACTCGAACCTCTTACGGGGGGAAGCCGCGCGAACCGTTGACCGAGCGGCTACCCCGCGTGGCTGTAATGAGGTGACCACATCTTCAGCACACACCGAAACAACTCCTTCCCTCTCACTACCACACTGCACTTCAAAATTGTCTGTCTTTTCAAATTTTGCTATCATTTTCTCCAGACCCTTAGCAGAGGAATTCTGCAGGGCTGCTAGTGCACAGTTACCGGTCTTGTAAAATATCTTTACCAGCAACGTGCGTCATGGGGACAGTCACGTGGGGCGTCTCGAACGCAAACTGGGGAACAGCTGTGTGCCGCGCGTCTGTTGGTGTGCATATTCTGACGCGCCATCTATTGGTCAAGTTTTCGTCATTTTTTTTTTCTTTTTTGTCTATGACGTTCCCCCAGCGTCAATAATACACTGTCCAAATTTGACGTTTTATGAGCAGCGGTTGTCTTGCTACAGCGTTTTGAAACTGGAATTTTAATTATGGACACCGTATGTATACCTCATTTTCTCAGCATATTAACAGTTGTAAGGAAATAAGCAAGAGTTGAGTATTTTGCAGCATCACAATAATCACATTGTAATACGTCTGTATAAGATGTTGCTTAGAAGAAAGGAAGAACTCATCCTTCTAGATGAAGGATACTGTTGTAGATACGGCAGCGACCTCAGACTTTCCTTCAAATCAGCATGCGACTACCGGAATCAAAGGCTATAAAACTTTGGGATTCTGCTGGAAATGGAGTTTTGCGGGACTGCTGAGTCAGAGAGAGAAAGTGGCAAACTAAGCACTATTCTGGTATGCTGTTATAGGAAACAATGTCCGTTGTTAATGTGGTAAACGTGCTTGTTTGGCGAAAAAGAATGATCTTACTTTGAGACCGTGTTATGGTACGCTGTACATTCCACACAGAAAACATTTTTTGTGAGAAAATTATTACGTTTGTGACAGTAAAATAAGTTACGTTTAGTGAGGTTAAAATAGAGTGACTCGATTCGACAGTGGGTGAGTTCCAGAGTGGCAATCCAAACGTCCGACCACTGGTCACTGGATTTTTGTCTGTTAATCATCGTTTCGTTCACTCTTTCAGTAATTTCGGAATAAAGACAGCTTTACCTTCTTATGTCGAAATGAAGATCGGATGTGTAGCAGTTGATTTAAAGAGTGCTCTACCAAAAAGCTTTCTTTTCTGTGCGGAAAATATGGCTGTTTATGACTCACTACAGGTTAAATGTTACTATTTTGTAATGTAAGTGCTCAGCGCCAATACTTTTTTCTTGTTAAATTTGAAAACATGCAATTCATTGTCTAACAATATTACTGCTAATTTCAATTCAATCATGATAGCTAGTGCTATACATATTTCACATTTATGAATTTTGGCGTTCAAAAGAGAGCATTAGTTGTTGGACAACGTTCTTCTTCTCTGCATTTCTAATCCCTCTAAAACGTATTCAAATACAGTACCTTACGAAGATTTTTGTACCTAAATGCATTATTAACTTCTGATAGAAACAGAAGGCAGTCGTGTGTTTGAACTTCCCACACTTCCTGTCCAATAGGTGGAGGTTGGCAGAACTGAAGACCTGTGTCGCTGATATCCGTTTTCTAGTGAACGGTGTGACGAATTGGACTTCCATTCGAGAGGAATGAAATCCAGGTTCAGCTTGACTCTGGTTTCTTCGAAATGTACAGGTCAATATTCTTCCCCAGTGATATCCAATCCAAATCTGTGCTCCGCCTAAGAGACTTTTCGACGCCATATTGAACCATAATCTTCCTTTCACCCTCAAACTTGCTCAAATTTAGCAAACAGAGTTATATCCAATTGCAACTCTGTCATTTGTTTTAATGGGTTTCGTTGTGTTGATTAAGGTTGATGCTCCAAAATTAACAGTAGTGTTTAACGTACCAGGTCATTACAAACATGAACGGGGAGAACAACGGCGTTGCCTATTTCTGAGCAACTATTCAGCTATTCGCCTTATGCTGTTTGAGGAAGTAATGGGAAATAGAAATATGGACAGCCATGGTCAGATGGGGATATGAACCACACTCCTCCCGAATGTTGGTTCAGACCCCTGTCCATGCATCCAGCCTTAGGCTTTCAGCAGAGCAGAGCCGAGGCTATCGTAATGAGTGATTACTCCGCCCAAATCGAGAAACTTAAATAGGGAAAGTGAGGCTTAATAACCGTGTGGGGCGCAGACAAAGGCTACATAGCCTCAACGCGATATTTGGCAGGTGTCACGCCCACCTACATGCCGGCTTTCCCCCACTCGCTGGGACACGCGCCTGGATCAATACTAGCGCTGGCTGGGGAATCCCAGTCAGTCTGAGACAAAAGAACTATCCGAGGTAACGTTATTGTGAAGTCTAATTGTTCGACTCTTTAAAAAAATTACGTTCGTTGTAAGTTCGACTGAAAGTCTTGAGTGAATCGTGCGACCATTTCACATGATTTTTAATATGAGTCAAAAAAGTTAACAGATCGCAAAAAGTAGTCACTAGATGTTAATGGAATGCCTTCACTTTCATAACGCGTTTCTGGCGTAGCCCAACTACAGATGGTGTGCTAAATTAACAACACATTTTTATATTACAGATGTGAGTGCATACAGAAACGTATTAATACAGACACAAAGGTTTGAAAATATAAAAAAGAATTGTTTACAGAAATACGTACCGCAGTACAATATAATTACAATGATGTGACAAAGAAGTCTTTTGACTTTTAAGACAATGTTCTTACCTTATTCACATAAAGAAAGAAACATTGGTATGACAAGGAGACAGTAAGCAGACGAATGAATATAGCGGCTCTCACTACTGCATAGGTAACCTCGCTTATGCTCTGTGGCGTGTAAATGGTGCTGTCGCAGCCCGCCGGTACAGGATAGTAAACCATTACTTAAGATTTGTTTTACAATAAAAACAGAAATTTATACAACAGGCCAACATATTTAAAACAAGTGGTAAAAGATAAAAAAGTAAACCGAAAAGCTTAAACCTTAGCATAAAATCGTAGTCGCGAAGAAACTCGTTTTATTTGATTCTATTTGCACGCCACAAATAAAATATAGTACAACTGTTCTAGTGAGAGTTGCAAAATAGAAATTAAGCTAATAGCTCATCAAAAATGTTGAAAGACCACTGTTTATTACTTGTTACTTGTTCATTGACTACACTGTCTGGGTCAGTAAGACGATGAGCATAAATTTTAAGGTCTTCTGAAACATCCAAACTAATGTCAACATGACGTAACTGGTGGTCATCGTCCCTCAAATGATAGCCTAGGGCACTACTAATATTTTCATAATAGTGCTCCCTGAATTTTGTTTTAAGATCTCTTCCCGTGTAGTCTATGTAAATATTGTCACAGGACTCGCATTTAATACTATAGACGCGTGCTTGATTGAATTTATCTAAGTTTCCATCCAAACTGTAACGTAGAAATAACCCAAGTCTTTTCTTTGTACGGAACCCAACCCGCACTTTAGTCCTCCTGAAATCACTGGTAATTTTGACGCCCCAGGGGCCAAAATATGACATAGAAATGTGATGACTTTGTCTGTAAGTGAAATTGTCCTCATTTCTACTTTGTTAAAAATCTTTTTACCCAAATTTCGGATGGTTTTCTCTGCGAACCGTTAATTAAGCCAACCTGTACCTTCGTATTAATTTCTTTGTTAACTGTAAAATTGTCCAGTCCTAACTTCGCCACCCGACAGAACACTGACGAAAAATACCTGCTTTTATGTGCAGCCCGGGTGACAGGAATCAGCCGCTATAATTGTATCTGTTGTAGATGGCTTACGATAAATGTCTATATTCAGCTTTGAGCCCAACCTTGAAATCAGCAGATCTATGAAATTTTACGAACACTCAGTTTCAAATTCTATCGTAAATTGGACTTTTTTCAGCATGCAATTAAAAGCTTCTGCTAAAGCCTGAAATTCGTCATAATCATCCAGATAAATAATGAATATATCCTCAACATACCTGCAGTAAAGGAGAATTTTCTTACAAAAGTCTTTGTGAAAACATGAACAAGTATATCTGATAGAAAGCCAGAAAGGTTAGAGCTCATATCGAGCCCAGCTTTCTGGTAATATGGTTTTTGATTGAATGTCAAATAGTTAAAAGAAAGAGCCAGCCTAGTAAGCTCAACCAATTCCACTAATTGGATGCACTCATTTTCCTAAATTTCAAAATCTGTCACTAATTAAGGCTACAGACATACTCTTATCTTCTTTAGTTACTAGCACATTATTTTAATGTAGCTTGCTGTTAAAGTTTTCAACATCAGAAAACAAATAATTTGAAAATTGCTTTTTCGTTTAGTGGAAAGTAAAGCACTACATGCTTTTGCGGCAAAGTCAGCTTGTGCAAACTGTGTAGCCTTAATTAATGACAGTGAATACATTTCCAAAGCCTTGGAATTTTTTACGGGAAATGACACAAAGAAATACAAAAAAACAGCAATTTTCAGCTTTCAATAATGATCTTAAAACCTGTACCAATAGCTCAAATTGTTTGCTATATTCAAAATTTAAAAGGAAACGATTAATTATGAAGAACACAAAAATGCCAAAATTTCGATCTAAGATTAAGTTCCATAAAATAGGCCATCTTATCCCGCCAGTTACCAGTGCTTGTCAAAATCTGAAATACTTACTTAATAGCTTTTGACATACCAAAATAAAAGAGGTGTTTAGTTTTCACCATTCTTACAGTGTAAAAAATAATCACGAAACAGTGCACATTTATAAAAGTGTAGAACATCCAACTTATGCAGTACTTGCTTCGTTCAATATTACGAGTCTCTACACAAATATTCCCTCTGAAGAAACTTTAGATGTTGTCTTGAATTTTTTTTTTTTTGAAATTTGGAAAAATTGAGTATGCCGCAGCAGTGGAATTGATGGAGCGTAATTGGCTGTTTCTATTAACTACTTGACATTCAATAAAAACCATATTACCAGAAAGCTGGGTTCATTATGGGTTCTAACCTTTCTGGGATTCTTTCAAATATACTCGTTCATGTTTTAGAGAATAAATTTTTTAATGCCCACGAAGACCTTTGTATAAAAAATCTCCTTTACTGCTGGTAAAGTCTATATAACAGTTTATATTAATAAACGAAACGAATAAAATAAAATGTAATATAATAAAATTAATACTTGACAAGGTTGCTCCGGGAGGTATAAAACATGGAGAGAGATACACAGAACAATTAAAAAGAGAAATAATTATCAATTTAACTACAGAAGATACAAGGAACTTAAGCACTATCAATAAGATAAACAGAAACGAATAAATGCGGGAAATTGGAGGAATGTGAGGGAACAAACAGTGAACGCCATCTTTGAGAGTGTTGTAGTACTGCATTTAAAAAAATGTTTAACAATATACAAATATAAAACGAGCAAACAGGAAAAAACATTAACACTATACTCAAAACTGTGCCTCTATAACAGTCTGCATTAAATAAATGAACCAAGTACAATAGAAAAATGTTCCGTTGGGTGGCGAAGTTAGGACTGGAGGATTTTACACTTAACAAAGAAATTAATACGAAAGTACAACTTGGCTTAGTTAGCGGTTTTGCAGAGAAAACAATCCGAAATTTGGGATAAAAGATTTTTAATAAAGTAGAGATGAGGACAATTTCACTTAAAGACAAAGTCACCATATTTCCATATAATATTTTGGCCCCTGGTGTGTCAAAATTGCCAGTGCTTTCGGTAGGACTAAATTGGGTGTTGGCTTCCGTACAAAGAAAGAGACTTGGATTATTTCTACGCAACAGTTTGGATGAAAAATTAGATAAATTCAATCAAGCACGCGTCTATAGTATTAAATGCAGGTCCTGTGACAATATTTACGTAGACCACAAGGTAAGAGATTTCAAAACAAGATTCAGGGAGTACTATTACGCAAGTATTAGCAATGCCCCAGGCTATCATTTGAGGAACGATAACCACCAGTTACGTCCTATAGATATTAGTTTGGATGTTTCAGAAGACCTTAAAATTTATGCTCATCGTCGTCCTAACAAAGACAGTGCAGTCAACGAACCAGTAAAAAGTAATGGACAGTGGTTTTTCAACATTTTTGATGAGATACTACCTTAATTTCTATTTTGTAGTTCTCACTAGTACAAATGTACTATATTCCGTTTTATTACCGACCGAGATGGCGCAGTGGTTAGCACGCTGGACTTGTATTCGGGAGGATGATGGTTCAAACCCGCGTCGGGCCGTCCTGATTTAGGTTTTCCGTGATTTCCCTAAACCGCTTCAGGCAAATGCCGGGATCGTTACTTTGAAAAGGTAAATCCGACTTCTTCCCCATCCTTCCCACATCGGAAGGGACCGATGACCTCGCTGTTTGGTGCCGCCCCTGAGACAACCAACCAGCCAATTTATTTTATGTATGATGTACACATAGAGTCAAATAAAAGGAGTAACTTCGTAACTACGATTTTATGCTTAGGTTTAAACTTTTTGCTTTACATTTTTATCTTTTACTACTTGTCTTAACTATGTTTTATTTCGCCTGTATGTTGGCATCAAATAGACTCTGTTTTAAATTTGTATAAATTTCTGTTCTTATTGCAAAACAGATCTTCTTAAATATTAATGGTTTACTGTCCTGTATCGGTGGGCTGCATCTCCCCCATTTAAGGGGGGACGTAGGAGAAAATGGACGTTTTCACATAATCCAACACAGCATTTGGTGTTTCAGAAATAACAAAACCAAATTTTGCACATGAGGTAATTATGTTATGGGCTACATCCTCGATTTTTTCAAATTTTTTTCTCAATAAATTTTTTCGTGGCTTTCTTGGAAATATTCGCAACACATGCTATCACACAAGGAACATTTTCTCAGAAATTCCTTTACTTACAACTTTCATATTCTGGTAAGTAATACGTAGTAATCAGATAAACGTGTGGAACAGTTTCTTAATATCAGTTCTAGAGCTCATAAATATTTTTATGCATTGAAACAAAGCAGTTTCAATTTCACAGAAAAGTAAACAATTTTGATAGAAATACACTTACAAAATGTTTGTGCCACAAGAAGTTGTGTTATACTATGAACAAAGTCTGCAGAAAATTTCACTTTTCTATCTCCAATTGTTCAGAGGAAAATGTTCCTTATACACTGAAAAATGAAAGTTCTGGGAAATGCACATAAAAGATTTTATAAAGATTTACACAATAAACTAGTACCTTACTGTTGACTATGACCATACATTTGGTCTTCTTGCCCTTCTTGTATCTGTTTTCTTTTTATCTGATGTGTATGGCGTGCCCTTTTGGCTATATGCTTCACAGACAGTTCATAACATGTAACACGTGCAGTATCTATCTTCTTCAATAGCTCCTCGGTGAAGCAACCTGCAACAAATCCTAATCCAGTAAGGGTCCTTATTCTTCAAATGTTACTATCGTTAAACACCATACATGCATCATATGTGACAATTTTAACAACAGTAGATGAGCTAAATGTTGCAGTTGTTTAAAAGAAAATACCTTTTTTGCATGCTGCACATCGAAATTTTTATTTTTATATATGCACCCAGACGCGTTTCGCCTTTTTTACAAGGCATCTTCAGTGGGTGTCCTGAAATATTACATGATTTGTCCTTTTTACACATAGATTATGGTTTCACAGCTAGGTTATAGATTTAAAAAGTTCCTTAACTTTTTTATGAAATGGAAAGGTATTTACAGGTAACTTCTGATTCACTGCATCTAAGCAAACTACTTTTTCTCATCTGGCAAACAGGTGGATCTACATGTTAGTTTTGGGCAGCTCTCCCAAATGAGACTGTTGAAGCTCTCATTTGGATTTTGTGTTCCATCATGGGTACATTTCTTTAACAAATCTGGAAGAGCTATAAATTAGAATGTTGGCTTTATCGTGCTTCAGACCGCTTCAGGAAGACTGTGTTTATGTGAATAGGTTTTGTTTTTTGCTTTTGCCTGCTTATATTTGCACCAGGTTATCACACAGTTCATGAACTGGCTTCCTGTGAAATAATATTGCCCACACTGCCTTCTGCATTGCCTTCAAATTTCCAGTGTTTTGCCTTATTGTTTTGCCATAATATATTTGCAAATTGTGGATCTCTTTGTCAGTCAGGCGTTGTGGCCCATCTTTGAGTTTTATACCTTTTTTTTTCTCGTTTCACTTTCAGAAGTCTCCTGCCCATCCTCTTCTGAATGTGCCCCATACACTCTAGCTTTTCAATGTCGCATCCATTTCCATATGGCTTGCTTCCTACAACAGATTTGAAAGCACTAGAATCTACGTCACCAAGATATTTCACATATCTAAGTCCATGCCTCATTTCGCTCCGATGAAATATTAATTTCATTCCTGCTGGCTCCATACCACCACTACAACCATCATAATCCCTGCTGCAAATTATTTTGTGTTTTTTGCCATTGTCTCTCTTCTTCCTTATTGTCTAACGTCTTCCTCTGTGCACAAATAGAGCAATATTTGGACATCATGTGTAGGGAAGTGTGGCCCTCTTCATCCATGTGCTATCACATGAAACACATAGATCTGTAGAAGGCAAAGGGTCATTTACTTCTGTCTGAATGTCTTTGTTAAATAAAACTGCCTCTTTCACTGCTGCTGACAAACTGCTATTGCGTTCTGTTTCCAAGGGGTTCAGAAGATGATTGTTTAGTGTTGAGTACGTGGCAGACAGAGATGGCATATTCATTATTGCACAAAACAAATTGCTACCTTCCCTTCCAACACATCTCATCCCATAGCAGAATCTTATGTCGGTTTCATACACCCAATTCTTAGCAGTTGATGTTTTGAGTTGTATGTCAGCTTCACAGCTGCCACAAAACAAGTGCATATTACACACAATACCATCTCTGTCATTGCTGTCATATAATCTTAAGGATTTATTGCCGCGGCTACCACATACACACGAATTTTTAATAATAGAACACATAATTTCTAAATTAATTATCCTAAAACCACTGTTCACTTCGTCTTTAGCGGACTGAAACTTTACACTACCTTCTGTGAACTGCTCGTTGTCTTAGCTTCACAATTATCCTAAAACCACTATTCACTTCGTCTTTAGCGGACTGAAACTTCACACTACCTTCTATGAACTGCTCGTTGTCTTAGCTTCACAATTATCTTCCGCTGAATCATGTTGACTCACTTGTAGAAAATGTTTATTCACACGTAAATGGCGAGCTTTAGCCACTTTCTTATGCACTTTACCACTATATCTAGGCATTTTAAACGGTAAACCACACAAAAAAGCTTGAACACAGTCGTAATTCTCAGACTAACAGTAGAACTAAAATTTTATATTTCTGCTCCACAGACAATAACAGCTGCCACCACAGACAGCTAGCGGAAGGCAAAAATAACACGACGCAAACGGGTCCACAGCATTCTATACTCTTCTACTCTTCTGATGCTTTCATGACAGCAGGAAGTAATAAAACATCTCAAACATGAAGAGTGTCGTCTAGAAAAGTGGGCGTGGTGCTGCGCAGTGATTGAAACAAGACAACATTTTTATCATTTGTAGATCGAAGTAATCTGTGAAAATTAGAGACAGTATTTCTAAAATGCTACATAACTATCTGTTGGCAAATTTTTCTTTATTATTTTTGACCTATTTTGCCTACATCCCCCCTTAAACGCCACCGAGCGTATGTGATGTTACCCACACAGTAGTGAGGGCTTGTATATTCAGTCGTCTCCTATCTGCCGTATCGATATTTCTTTCTTTATGTGAATAAAGGAATTTTATGATAGTAAAAGTGGAAAGATTTCTTTGTCACGGCGTTGTAATTACACTCCTGGAAATGAGAAAAAGAACACATTGACACCGGTGTGTCAGACCCACCATACTTGCTCCGGACACTGCGTGAGGGCTGTACAAGCAATGAATACACGCACGGCACAGCGGACACACCAAGTACCGCGGTGTTGGCCGTCGAATGGCGCTAGCTGCGCAGCTTTGTGCACCGCCGCCGTCAGTGTCAGCCAGTTTGCCGTGGCATACGGAGCTCCATCGCAGTCTTTAACACTGGTAGCATGCCGCGACAGCGTGGACGTGAACCATATGTGCAGTTGACGGACTTTGAACGAGGGCGTATAGTGGGCATGCGGGAGGCCGGGTGGACGTACCGCCGAATTGCTCAACACGTGGGGCGTGAGGTCTCCACAGTACATCGATGTTGTCGCCAGTGGTCGGCGGAAGGTGCACGTGCCCGTCGACCTGGGACCGGACCGCAGCGACGCACGGATGCACGCCAAGACCGTAGGATCCTACGCAGTGTCGTAGGGGACCGCACCGCCACTTCCCAGCAAATTAGGGACACTGTTGCTCCTGGGGTATCGGCGAGGACCATTCGCAACCGTCTCCATGAAGCTGGGCTACGGTCCCGCACACCGTTAGGCCGTCTTCCGCTCACGCCCCAACATCGTGCAACCCGCCTCCAGTGGTGTCACGACAGGCGTGAATGGAGGGACGAATGGAGACGTGTCGTCTTCAGCGATGAGAGTCGCTTCTGCCTTGGTGCCAATGATGGTCGTATGCGTGTTTGGCGCCATGCAGGTGAGCGCCACAATCAGGACTGCATACGACCGAGGCACACAGGGCCAACACCCGGCATCATGGTGTGGGGAGCAATCTCCTACACTGGCCGTACACCACTGGTGATCGTCGAGGGGACACTGAATAGTGCACGGTACATCCAAACCGTCATCGAACCCATCGTTCTACCATTCCTAGACCGGCAAGGGAACTTGCTGTTCCAACAGGACAATGCACGTCCGCATGTATCCCGTGCCACCCAACGTGCTCTAGAAGGTGTAAGTCAACTACCCTGGCCAGCAAGATCTCCGGATCTGTCCCCCATTGAGCATGTTTGGGACTGGATGAAGCGTCGTCTCACGCGGTCTGCACGTCCAGCACGAACGCTGGTCCAACTGAGGCGCCAGGTGGAAATGGCATGGCAAGCCGTTCCACAGGACTACATCCAGCATCTCTACGATCGTCTCCATGGGAGAATAGCAGCCTGCATTGCTGCGAAAGGTGGATATACACTGTACTAGTGCCGACATTGTGCATGCTCTGTTGCCTGTGTCTATGTGCCTGTGGTTCTGTCAGTGTGCCGGCCGCGGTGGTCTAGCGGTTCTGGCGCTGCAGTCCGGAACCGCGGGACTGCTACGGTCGCAGGTTCGAATCCTGCCTCGGGCATGGGTGTGTGTGCTGTCCTTAGGTTAGTTAGGTTTAAGTAGTTCTAAGTTCTAGGGGACTTATGACCTAAGATGTTGAGTCCCATAGTGCTCAGAGCCATTTGAACCATTTTTTTCTGTCAGTGTGATCATGTGATGTATCTGACCCCAGGAATGTGTCAATAAAGTTTCCCCTTCCTGGGACAATGAATTCACGGTGTTCTTATTTCAATTTCCAGGAGTGTATATTGTACTGTGCTATATATTCGTTTCTGGGGATGGATATCACCGAAACTGTGATCGTGTACAGGACTGAAATGTGAGGAATCAGTCGAAATGGAACGCAGAGCCATCAGCTATTCTGCCACTGTGACAGATGATTTTAAATGTAGAAATCATCAGTCACTTTCGAACAGCAGCTTGGAAACACTGAAAAACGCTGCCAAACTCTTCCAGTTTACGTATGTTGTAGCTGTCTTTTATTTAAAATCATCTAGCGTGTGTGCCGTGTTATGGTAGCCAGAGTAACAAGATAATTTACACTATGCGGTGTCTAGTTTTCTGTGAGAGGCAATGGATCAGAACGTGTTAATGTTAATGTCAGTTTAGAACCTGACATAGACCTCCAAGTCATGGCGGAAAAACAAAATGTATGGCAGTGTACAAAGCGTGTTACAGTAGAAAAAAACAATGTTTCAAACAACGACACAGGGTCACAGGGACAGTCTCTTGCGACTTAAATTATGTTCTGTGGGATGCGGTCATCCTCCTACAGTACAGGTGATGAAACTTTAAACTGGTCGGTGCATTGGATCAACATCTGTATATTTATAGGATCGTCACATGTGCTCGATGCTGGCATGCATGCGGTATTTGTTTTCGATAAATGGGAGGAGAGAGATGCGGTAAAAATCTTGTCGTGTTCTCTGTCGGATGAAGTTAGTGGAGCTTTCATAGTCCGTAATTTTTCCTCTGTTGGATGATACAGAATAACGATGATAGCATGTTGGGCTGACAGACGTGAATAGGACCTGAGGGCCACGGCTCTGCTTCGGCCTGTAGTATCTGTAGGTAGTTTGGGGACGCACCACAATGCACCCATTTCCACCGAATGGTCAAAAGGTGGTGGCTATGGCTTTCTCCGACTTCTGCTCAGTTCCGACTTAAATTGGAACGATCACATGTGCAAAGTTGTAGAAATAGCAGCAGTTGCAATATGTGTAGGGACTGACTAAAACCTCGTTGGAATTTTACTGTAGCAGACAGGTTCGAGAAAGGTGACTCGTTTCGAGATATGAGAGTGCCAGAAATACGCTATGGTATCAATACAGAATGCGTTACAAATACTGGAGAAATATCTAGTGGCGGCTGTGTGAGGGGATTACGAATACCTGTTTCATACCACGCTCCTTAGCCGAATCACATTCGAAATTCGGCAATGTTATTAAGAGGGTGCACCATTTATATTCAGTGTCACGGTATTTGTCTGGAAAACTAATTCATTCGTAGGTAATGCCATACCTCGATTTATAAAGCTGGTATAGCTTTTAACATGGATACTTGTGTGCACATGTAGAACCAAGACCGCTTGTGACAGTAATGTACAGTTGTTGTGGGGGATCGGGTTTTTTAACATCTGGCGGTTTGTAAGACGATTACACCTCTCTTTCTAAGACACGGTGGTAGCACTCAGAAGAAAAACTGATGAGACATGTCCACCTATCGTTGATTTAGGTCAGTATTATTACGAATCACCAGCAATCTGTTATTGACGAAGTATTATACTTAGTAGTAGGGGGTGTGTGATAGGTTCACCTTGAGCATCAGGGTTGTAAAGTATGTGTTTGTGTTCTGACATGCGCGAAGGAAATGACTATGTCCACTCGTAAGGAGGGTATGGATTTGATGTGGAGTACTGTGATAGCAAAGGGAAGAGTATGTCAAGTCATAAGAATGGTAGCGATATTTCTATTTCCAGAGCCACGGCCATCAGCAGGGTGTATTTCCAATACTTCGCTCATTGCCGAATGTCGTTCAAGTGAGACTGCCATCGTAGCATTTAGTTGTAAGTACAGGGATAAAATATATATGAGTTCGGTTTTTTCCTAGGACGATTCTGTCTATGCTTGCTTGGGGTGCAGCGCCAGTAACTTGTGGGAGGAATGATTTACGTTTCCCGTTAACTGTAGGAACCGTCCAAATGCAGAGGCCTGCTGGAGTGCTAAAATTTTAGCACCGACCAATGATGTGACAGCATGTTTCCCAATTTCAGTATCATAGCTATACTAGAACATAGATTATATAATGGTAAGACAGAGATTTAGGAACCAGGTTTTAAATTGTAAGGCATTTCCAGGGGCAGATGTGGACTCTGACCACAATCTATTGGTTATGAACTGTAGATTAAAACTGAAGAAACTACAAAAAGGTGGGAATTTAAGAAGATGGGACCTGGATAAACTGAAAGAACCAGAGGTTGTACAGAGTTTCAGGGAGAGCATAAGGGAACAATTGTCACGAATGTGGGAAAGAAATACAATAGAAGAAGAATGGGTAGCTCTGAGGGATGAAGTAGTGAGCGCAGCGGAGGATCAAGTAGGTAAAAAGACGAGGGCTAGTAGAAATCCTTGGGTAACAGAAGAAGTATTGAATTGAATTAATGAAAGGAGAAAATATAAAAATGCAGTAAATGAAGCAGGCTAAAAGGAATACAAACGTCTCAAAAATGAGATCGACAGGAAGTGCAGAATGACTAAGCAGGGATGGCTAGAGCACAAATGTAAGAATGTAGAGGCGCATATAACTAGGGGTAAGATAGATACTGCCTACAGGAAAATTAAAGAGACATTTGGAGAAAAGAGAACCACTTGCATGAATATCAAGAGCTCAGATGGAAACCCAGTTCTAGGCAAAGAAGGGAAAGCAGAAAGGTGGAAGGAGTATATAGGGGGTCTGTACATGGGCGATGTTCTGGAGGACAATATTATGGAAATGGAAGAGGATGAAGATGAAGATGAAATGGAAGATACGATACTGCGTGAAGAGTTTGACAGAACACTGAAAGACCTGAGTCGAAACAAGGTCCCGGGAGTAGACAACATTGGAACTACTGACGGCCTTGGGAGAGCCAGTCCTGACAAAACTCTACCATCTGGTGAGCAAGATGTATGAGACAGGTGAAATACCCTCAGACTTCAAGAAGAATATAATAATTCCAATCCCAAAGAAAGCAGGTATTGACAGATGTGAAAATTACCGAACTATCAGTTTAATAAGTCACAGCTGCAAAATACTAACGCGAATTCTTTACAGACGAATGGAAAAACTGGTAGAAGATGACCTCGGGGAAGATCAGTTTGGATTCCGTAGAAATACTGGAACACGTGAGGCAATACTGACTCTACGACTTATCTTAGAAGAAAGATTAAGGAAAGGCAAACCTACGTTTCTTGCATTTGTAGACTTACAGAAAGCTTTTGAAAATGTTGACTGGAATACTCTCTTTCAAATTCTAAAGGTGGCAGGGGTAAAATACACGGATCGAAAGGCTATTTACAATTTGTACAGAAACCAGATGGCAGTTATAAGAGTCGAGTGACATGAAAGGGAAGCAGTGGTTGGGAAGGGAGTGAGACAGGGTTGTAGCCTCTCCCCGATGTTATTAAATCTGTGTATTGAGTAAGCAGTAAAGGAAACAAAAGAAAAATTTGGAGTAGGTATTAAAATCGAGGGAGAAGAAATAAAAACTTTGAAGACACTGTAATTCTGTCAGAGACAGCAAAGGACTTGGAAGAGCAGTTGAACGGAATGGACAGTATCTTGAAAGAAGGATATAAGATGAACATCATCAAAAGCAAAACGAGGATAATGGAATGTAGTCGAATTAAGTCGGGTGATGCTGAGGGAATTAGATTAGGAAATGAGACACTTAAAGTAGTGAAGGAGTTTTGCTATTTGGGGAGCAAAATAACTGATGATGGTCGAAGTAGAGAGGATATAAAATATAGACTGGCAATGGCAAGGAAAGCGTTTCTGAAGAAGTGAAATTTGTTAACATCGAGTATAGATGTAAGTGTCAGGAAGTCGTTTCTGAAAGTATTTGTACGGAGTGTAGCCATGTATGGAAGTGAAACATGGACGATAAACAGTTTGGACAAGAAGAGGATAGAACCTTTCGAAATGTGGGGCTATAGAAGAATGCTGAAGATTAGATGGGTATATCACATAATTAATGAGGAGGTACTGAATAGAATTGGGGAGAAGAGTTTGTGGCACAACTTGACAAGAAGAAGGGACCGGTTGGTAGGACATGTTCTGAGGCATCACGGTATCACAAATTTAGCATTGGAGGGCAGCGTGGAGGGTAAAAATCGTTGAGGGAGGCCAAGAGATGAATACACTAAGAAGATTCAAAAGGATGTAGGTTACAGTAAGTACTGGGAGACGAAGAAGCTTGCACAGGACAGAGTAGCATGGAGAGCTGCATCAAACCAGTCTCAGGACTGAAGACCACAACAACAACAACAGCTAAACCACCCCTTCTCCACCTTGCGAGTATCATTACGATGTAGATAGACGACTGTGCAGTAGGTTCATTAATTGTTAATTGTCGAACACACACATCATCAAAGTATACCAGACAGCACTCTAAATATTTCTAGCACCTCGAGCACAGTGCATAATTTACAATCTATCTGTATGTGGGTGGGAGTCACAGATCATTCTCTCAGTCTTAGGATAAAATTAGAGACTAAAATGCCTCCCCGCACTGTCTTTGACCAGCCCACCCTGCAGCAATGTTACCGATTTAATCTACCGCTGACTGGAAGTAGACCGCTACAATCCGCATCTCGTGAATGAATGGAGCTAGCCGAGTCCTCCCCCATGCAAGTACACAAGATTTCTCCAGATGCTCCCATGTCGAGGAGGTTAGCACTCCTTATCGGTGTATAGTAACAGATTTGAAAGTGTTGTGATGTAATAGCAGATGATTAAGAAGAACAAGAAATGGGTTATTTTTATGCATGATGGAGCTCAACACAGATGGAGTTCGAAGCATTTTACGTAAATCAACTACGCTATGAACTCTAAAGTAAAGTTCTAGAGTCTAGGATCAGTACCTGGAAGGTATTGGTAAGAGAGAACATAAAAACACGCACTCCTAAGGCTACATCGTTTCACACTATAACAGGCTATAATGGCAGATTGCTTGAGTGTCCGACCTATCAGTCATGTGGAATGCAGCGCTGTTAATATTCCAGTGTAAGAAATATATTTCCAGTGCATGACATACATCCTTCTTGCAGGTTTCTCTACGATAAACTATGGCATCGAACCGTAAAACGAGAAAACTACTTGCTTAAAACAGTAGCTCTGTGTGATACATTCACAATATAGCTTTTGTGAGATGTATAGCGTCCACTGTCCACATCTGATCATGGTACAGAAACTATACTATGCCCACATCAGTCCTATATAAAATGATCGTTAGTGACGGAGAATACCTCTTACAAGGAAACAGATAAACGCATAGCAGTGGTGTCCGACATGTGAAATTACAAGTTATGCCATCACTAAATCTGTAAACAGCGCATCTATCAAGCAGATGTATACACAGGGGATTGCAGTGTCTCACAAACACCTATCGCTAACTTAGTTATGACACTGAAGTATCGATTTTACACTTAACATGCGACAGGGGAATGGAGTACATTGCATAAATCTTGGTTCGTTTAGAGGAATGGGTCACGTTTCATCACACGTGAGATGGAAGTCCTCTGATGACCGAGAGGTTTACTGTTAACGATCGCAAGTAGACATTGCTCTAAGACCCACACAGGACAAGCGGTTGTATACGAGTCGAATGCACGCTATGTCACACAACTGATGCATCCTGACAGAATATCAGGAAAAAAAATGGTCAAATGACCTGCATCAACTTCTCCCTCTATCTCTCTCTCTCTCTAGAATGCATCATCAGTCTACCATTCAATCGTACCTCGTTACAACTCCATCTCAACCGACCAATACATCTACTGTATGATGTCCTTTAACGTAGATGCAAGTAAGTTTAGAGGCAGATGGTTCTCTGTCTTCCTGAAAAGCGTCAAATACTGTAGTCAAATTGCCTGTATCAATGTTACCTCAATGGACATGCATATATAAATTCGAAACTGTTAACGGTACTTTTTGAAAGAAGTAAGCTAAAACTAATTGTGGCTGGTTGCTGTACACTATCAACAAAATAACAAAATACTCCTGTGTTGATAATGGTATTTTCGTATTACGACATAGCGGTCCGCGAGCCGCAGTGGCTGAGCGGTTCTTGGCGCTTCAGTACGCAACCACGCGGCTGCTACGGTCGCAGGTTCGAATCCTGCCTCGGGCATGGATGTGTGTGATGTCCATAGGTTAGTTAGGTTTAAGTAGTTCTAAGTCTAGGGGACTGATGACCTCAGATGTTAGGTCCCATAGTCCTTAGAGCCATTTGGACCATTTGAACATAGCGGTTCGCGAGGGGGGGGGGGGCAGAGGTAGTTACCCCATCCTGGAATCTGGTGTACATACTTTTAATGCGTTACAGAATTTTTCAGCGTTTTTGGAAATGATTAGTTGTGATTCAACTGAACCCCAGGTTTAGAATTGCCAAATGCAGAGGGAAACAAGCTTTAGCAAGTACTACATAACTTGGATTAGTTTATTTGTCAGTCTGGTCACGGGAAATTATATTGTTTCCTTGTAGCAGTGGCTATTTCGGCACTGTTTCGTTGGTATGGCAATTGTGAGTCATATAAGTACATTGTCGAAATAGAACACAGTATAAACAATGGTGAAGTTCACCTGCCCCCTAGTTGTCACTAGGACATCTCTTTCCATGCTGTCCATCGCAATTACATCGTAGTTTACTATTTGTCCAGAACAAGACTCTTCAAGGCTTGATGAGAATGCATTCAATTTTACTTGACAGAGTGATGTAGTTGGCTCTAAGGAACACGCTGCAATGTAGGAGTGTTCGTCTGTACTACATTTATGGACCCAAATGCATCACTCGAAAAGAAGAAAAAAATGAAATTTCAAGATCGTATATACGCACTGTGAAGAGTATTTTATTAAATGATATGTTTCCTATACGTTTCTGTTGATATTCAGTGGTACTTACTTGATATACTTAGTTTTCAGTCAGACTTTCACTTCCCAGTGTAAACCTAATACTGTTGGTTAGTGGATGAACATATTTTTGTGAATATTTTCTAGCTTCATTTCCTGACTAATCTGATTCGCAGAATGTAATGATATGAGAATGTAGTGGCAGATCGTTAAAACAGTCTCGATACTATAAAAATGAAATACGCTTACCTTTTTTTGGTATAATATAACAAGAATCTGTTTCCTAAATATTTTAGAATCTTGCCCCCTCCTGGAAAAAATTTCTGCGGACGCCCGTATAGTATGGCATCTGAAATTTGTGTGGGATTATGAGGCCAATCCATCACAAGTAAGACATGACTGATCGTCGTGATCGATCTTGTTCAGTAGCTTGTGCGATTTGCCGACGATCAAAGGGAAAAGCTGTAAGTATTTGAGAATCAGACTGATCAATTTGAACATAAAGGGTTTTGAGCGAATCGAATTCCACATCAGTTCTATAGGTAAGCTAGAGAGAATATCTGTGTGTGCATGGTGTGTCGTAAGACAACAAGGTAATGACCAATGATCAGGCACATCTTTCATCGGATGAAAAAGAGCTTTCAACGACTTATTATCAGTCACGAGAAAAAAATTTTCTGTACTGCAGATATTGATGAAATTTCGCGATGCCTTATATGGTAGCTAAGGCTTCATTTTCCATCGGACTGTAGTTATCTTACAGGAAATGTACTCGCAGTTGCGGATATGGACAACCATCAGCTGTGTAATGGAATGACGACAGCGAAAATTTGTGCAGGACGGCGACTCGAACCCGGATTTCCCGTTTATCGAGAGCGGTTGCCTTATCATTAGGCTATCGGAGCACGACTCACAGCGAGACCCAAACTTCCCATATGTCGTCGTTCCTGCATCACAGCCTGTAATCGTACATCCATTATGTGTGTTCCCATACAGGAGAGACATTTTAACTGAAAGTCACCTATCCGGCATCTGCAGATAAATATGATATTGCAGTGCCGGTGTTGTTCTGAAGTACTATGCAATATTGCTTCGGACATGCATGCATGTCCAAGGAACAGGCACTGCAGGTACTACAGCCGTTATGAAATACATGAAATATATTTGCAGTTGCGAATATGGTCAACCCTCAACTGTATAATGGAATGACGACAATGAAAATTAGTGCCGGAGCGGGACTCGAACCCGGATTACTCGCTTATTGCGAGCTGTTCCTGGACGATGGGTAGGGCAGGGGTTGACACCCAAGGCTTGGCCATCCCCCCGCCATGCCCAAGCAACGTGTTCTAGGATCGAAAGATCAGGGAGAGGACGTAGCGAAATTGTCAATGTTGTTTTATTTATTTATTTGTTCAATTTTTTATAATTTTATAATTTTTTATTTCAGTTTTTTTAATTTTTTAATTGTGTTTATGGATTTATTTTTGTTTCATTAAAAAAAGATCCTACAACTGCCGTAGCCGAGCGTCCTACTCGTCTTCCCGTCTGTTGGGAGGGATTCCCTCCTATTCCCTCTGTAGAGGATCAATATGCTCGAGGATTCTTCTTCATTTTCAGCATCTCATACCCGGAACGCCCCAGTGAGCAGGAAGACCCGCAAATAATGAACGTAAATAATTTGCGAAACGGTTTCTGTACCGTGGCTGAAAGCTGCATGTGTCGTCTCGTCATCAGTAGGGACCAAAAGTTGAGTGTACATTTGTGAGCATCGCAAAATATGTAGTAAAGGGCCAGGTCTTTTAGCCAGTTAACAGCGTTCGTCCTGGTAGATGGAAAGTATACGCCGTCGGGGCGCAATATATCATCAGGGGCCGCGCGGGATTAGCCGAGCGGTCAAAGGCACTGCAGTCATGGACTGTGCGGCTCGTCCCGGCGGAGGTTCGAGTCCTCCCTCGGGCATGGGTGTGTGTGTTTGTCCTTAGGATAATTTAGGTTAAGTAATGTGTAAGCTTAGGGACTGATGACCGTAGCAGTCAAGTCCCATAAGATTTCACACACATTGTTGTAGAATTTTAGAACATGTCTTTTGCTCGAGTATCATGTCGTTTTTGGAAACTCAGAATCTACTATGTAGGAATCAACATGGATTCCGGAAACAGCGATCGTGTGAAACCCAACTCGCTTTATTTGTTCATGAGACCCAGAAAATATTAGATACAGGCTCCCAGGTAGATGCCATTTTCCTTGACTTCCGGAAGGCGTTCGATACAGTTCCGCACTGTCGCCTGATAAACAAAGTAAGAGCCTACGGAATATCAGACCAGCTGTGTGGCTGGATTGAAGAGTTTTTAGCAAACAGAACACAGCATGTTGTTCTCAATGGAGAGACATCTACAGACGTTAAAGTAACCTCTGGCGTGCCACAGGGGAGTGTTATGGGACCATTGCTTTTCACAATATATATAAATGACCTAGTAGATAGTGTCGGAAGTTCCATGCGGCTTTTCGCGGATGATGCTGTAGTATACAGAGAAGTTGCAGCATTAGAAAATTGTAGCGAAATGCAGGAAGATCTGCAGCGGATAGGCACTTGGTGCAGGGAGTGGCAACTGACCCTTAACATAGACAAATGTAATGTATTGCGAATACATAGAAAGAAGGATCCTTTATTGTATGATTATATGATAGCGGAACAAACACTGGTAGCAGTTACTTCTGTAAAATATCTGGGAGTATGCGTGCGGAACGATTTGAAGTGGAATGATCATATAAAATTAATTGTTGGTAAGGCGGGTACCTGGTTGAGATTCATTGGGAGAGTCCTTAGAAAATGTAGTCCATCAACAAAGGAGGTGGCTTACAAAACACTCGTTCGACCTATACTTGAGTATTGCTCATCAGTGTGGGATCCGTACCAGATCGGGTTGACGGAGGAGATAGAGAAGATCCAAAGAAGAGCGGCGCGTTTCGTCACAGGGTTATTTGGTAACCGTGATAGCGTTAAGGAGATGTTTAACAAACTCAAGTGGCAGACCCTGCAAGAGAGGCGCTCTGCATCGCGGTGTAGCTTGCTCGCCAGGTTTCGAGAGGGTGCGTTTCTGGATGAGGTATCGAATATATTGCTTCCCCCTACTTATACCTCCCGAGGAGATCACGAATGTAAAATTAGAGAGATTAGAGCGCGCACAGAGGCTTTCAGACAGTCGTTCTTCCCGCGAACCATACGCGACTGGAACAGGAAAGGGAGATAATGACAGTGGCACGTAAAGTGCCCTCCGCCACACACCGTTGGGTGGCTTGCGGAGTATAAATGTAGATGTAGATGTAGATTTGACCATTTTTTATCATCAGGAGAGATAAACTCCGGCAATCGCCGCAAGAGTAATACCAGCATGCGCTGCGTTAGTAGCCAGCACTCGCTGGTCGTGTCACAAGTCAGGCAGTGTGCATCCGAGTCAACAACTGAGCAGGTCGGACACAAGGGGTTGTCCATCAGATGAATGGGATGTAGCCTCTGACGAGTAGCGAATTTCCCATTCACAACCACGTATCACAATGAACGCCGCGTCGTAGGTAAAAAAGGCGTGTGTACCGCTCGCCACACCGTGTTGCAGGCAACCTCAGGACGTCTGTGTGCGACTGTATTGATAGGTTTCTGCTGTTTATAGAGGTGACAATAGTCTTTCATGCTGGGCATCAGTGTCGTCGGAATGTCTGACCGTAATTAGCTGACATCAGTCAAGAACTCTCTGATATGAGCGAGTGCCGGTGAAATGTGTCCTACAGAAACCGGGGGTGCAGAGAGTGTGGTGCCACTTCAGCTATCAGGGTGCCCTTCAGAGTGGCATGGGCAGAGGTCCACGTGCGACACATAGTGTTGAGATAAAGCGATCGCGCATGGTTGTAGACTTGAATTAAACCGATACCGCCAGCCCGCTGCGGCAGTGCCAGGGTGGCGTATCGGACTTTAAAAACAAGGCCGGCGCTCACGAAATGTCGATATGCTGTTTGAAATCTGTCGGCCATCGTAACCGGCAAGGGAAGAACACGCGCAAAATAGTTCAGTTTGGAGACGAGATAGGTGTTGAAATAAAGTGTTCTGAGGAGCATATCCATGCGACGCAATTTGTTGCCCCGTATCAGAGCACGTGTCTGGTGTAGAAGCCGGTGGCACGTAGCCGCCGCCGTGCGGCGTACATTGCTATAGAACTGCACTCCTAAACATTTGAGTACGGGCACCTTGTCAAAGGGCACCGCCATTGCGTGGGAAAGCCCCCTTCGACATCTATGCATTTTGTCTTCTCCACGTTGATGACGCTCCCAGCGACTGCCCCGTACTGGCGTAGTCACTGAATCGCCATATGCATTTCATCCTCTGATCTGGCCAGGAACACCATATCATCGGCGAATGCACCACAACGAAAGGTCATGTCCCGCATCGGGAAATGCCTGCTAGTCGCTGCCGTAGACCATGTAGAGCTGGTTCAAGCGCTGCTGCAAGTAATATACCTGACAAGGGGCACCCTTGTCGCACCGACCGTCCAACAACAATGTGACCAGACAGGTAACCATTGTCCATAATGCGGGAGCGCGCTCCGTGGACCAGTCGAAGGACTGTCCAGAATCTGGAGAGAGGCCCATGTGTTCCAAAACTGCTTGTACGAAGCCGTCGTCGACGCGGTCGAATGCGTGGTCAAAACCGACGGCGACAAGAGCGCCTCGTATTTTGCAGGCCGCCGTCAAAGCAATTACGTCGCAGTATGCTCCTAACGCTGTATAAATGTTGCTGACACCATCTAAACATGTCTGATCGGTGTGAATGTCTTTCCCGATAGCGGTGTGGAGACGCGCACGGAGGATGCGGGCGAAGATCTTGTAGTCGTTGTTGAGGAGTGTGAGTGGGCAAAAGTCCTGTGACCTACAACCACCATTCGGTTTCGGTACTGGGATCAAGATGCCGTCTGTGAATTCCGTGGGGACAGTAAAATCAGGGAAGATCAGTTCTTGAAACATTTAGAGGCACTTGTCGCCAATAAGGTCATATAAAGTGCGGTAGAATTCCAGGGGTAAATCGTCCGGCCCAGGCGATTTGTTCAGTGCCAAGACCGATGTCAGTTCGTCGGATGTAATGGGCAACAGCAGACTATCATCCGGTACCACGTCCCTAGGGGCGGCAAAATCGTGCAACAGATCGTCATAATCACGTACGTTTCGAGGATGTTCCATGTACAAGGTCCCATAGTGTCAGGCGAACGTGTGCGCTATGTCCGTTTGAGTTTGCGTCACTCCGCGGCTACCCCCCTCCGTGTTTACCGCCACCATGAGCTGACGTTTGCGGTGGCGCCTCTCACGCACAATGTGATAGACTGATGCCATTTCGTTGGGGATGCAGTCTTTCACTTGCTTACGGACGCGGACACCTTCTAGCTGCTCTGCCCTGATGCGAAGTAGACGAGCTTTGATGCGTTGTACGGACGTCTGACGTTCGGGAGACTGTGGTTGCGTCACCAGCTCACGTAACGCTGTATAGTAAAATTCCGATGTTGTCCTTTGCCAGTTCGATCTATCACGCCCATAGGCCATCAGGGTCTTGCGGAGTGCAGGTTTGACACATCCCAGCCACCACAGCAACGTGGAAGCATACACGGGCAGGCGCCTGAAACTACGACGTCACGTCTCAGTAACTGCTTGCCGACACGCTTCCTCGCGAAGGAGGGAGACGTTCAGCATCCACGGGCCTCTGCTGCATCTTGTGAGTTGTTGGGGTAAGGTGATAGTGCAGATATACGCGAGATGATCTGTGAAGGCCGTCGGCCAGAGTTCTGCACCACGGGTTGCTGTGCAGAGGGCACGTGAGACGTATATCCGGTCCAGACGACTGGCAGAGTGGCCGGTAAAGTGCATATATTCGCACTTGTTCTCATGATGTAACAGCTATGTGTCGTGGAGCGTGAGGTCACGTACCAGTGCTTGTAGAGGCACGGGACGTAATGCGGTATCTGGTCCTCGGGCCACAGAACACTGTTAAACTCGCTGCCCACTATGTAATGGTCCCTATTTCCTTGCGAAAGTGGGGCTACCTCCTCCGAATAGAAGACATGCCTGTCACCTCGGTGCGAAGTACCGGAGGGAGCGTAGACGTTAACGAGGCAGACTGCGCCAAGTGTGAGGGAGATGCCTTACCTGTTCAACAAGTATGTCATGCCCATTGCTTCCATGCCATCTCGGAGAAGGATAACCGTTCCCCCTGCACCATCACCAGAAGGTAGGCTGTAGGTGGTGTAGCCATATAGGTCTAAACGCAGCTCGGGACAGACCTCCTGGAGAAGGGCAATGTCCAAGTCTGCCGCTCTGATCATGTCGTGTAACATGCGATTCTTGACAGTGGAGTGGACACCATTGACACTAACTGTTCCCACACGGTAGGACTTAGACATATCAAGTGTCAGACACAGTGTGCCGGTGCAAGCCCACGGTGAGCTCGCACACCATCCAGCCATCCAGCTGCATGACATGCTTTACTGTGCCATATGATCCCCTGACTCGCAGAGCCCTCCAGGGTGGTGTTGTCGGCGGCGGCGGCACTGTCTCTCCAACACAGCTCGCAGCGGCTTGAGGTGATAGCAGGTTTTGATCACCCATCACCTCATGTCGTGCCGCCTTCACATACGTTACCGGGAGAGAGGTCATCGTGGATCATTGGGGAAGGCCATAGCGGGGCACCTGAACGAGGCGGTGCTGCAGACACTCAGTTCTAACATGGCTCTCCTGGCTGCAGCCCGAACAGGTCCTCAGTTGGCCGTCATATGTAACAATTGCGCGGCAGCCGCCAACGAAAACATACGGTGGAACGTGCTTCTTAAATTCTGTGCGCACATGTCGTATCCCGTTAAGTACAGGGTACGTTTTGAATGTATTCCATTTCTCAAAAATGGTTCAAATGGCTCTGAGCACTATGGGACTTAACTGCTGAGGTCATCAGTCCCCTAGAACTTAGAACTACTTAAACCTAACCAACCTAAGGACAACACACACATCCATGCCCGAGGCAGGATTCGAACCTGCGACCGTAGCGGTCGCGCGGTTCCAGACTGTAGCGCCTAGAACCGCTCGGCCACTCCGGCCGGCATTCCATTTCTCCTCTGTGTGGCTCAGAACTATGCCATTTGCCCGCAGCACAGCAAGAATAAGGTTGGCGGGCACTTCGAATGGTAGTTCAAAGATGCGCACGGTACGCACCCGCAGACCAGAATGGTCAACTGCTACCACGCGTCTGCGTGGCAGAAGTGAAAGCCGTTTGCAGACCGTCGGTGGAGTCTGTCGCAGGCCGCTTCGTCAATCAGTTTGAGTTACACAGTGTTAGATACAATAGACAAACGAATGCCTATCAGTTCTTGCGGTTCTATGTGCATGATGTCTCGAAAAAACCGTTCAGTTTCATGGGCCTTCGGTGTCGTGTACGATGCGTTGAACGTTAGTTTGATTGTAGCTTGTCGGTATGAGAACGCCATGGCGGGTCGCGACGCAACCGCCCGCTAGCAACGCCTGCGGACCGCTGCTCGCCGCGCCGAGCCGTCCGCAGGGTATCACGGCTGAAAACCGACAGTACCGTTAGGCTATCCGAGCACGACTCAGGGCCTGACCCAGACTTCCATATGTCGTTGTGCCTCCGTCACAGCCTGCACTCGTACATCCATTATGTACAGGGCTATTACAAATGATTGAAGCGATTTCATAAATTCACTGTAGCTCCATTCATTGACATATGGTCACGACACACCACAGATACGTAGAAAAACTCATAAAGTTTTGTTCGGCTGAAGCCGCACTTCAGGTTTCTGCCGCCAGAGCGCTCGAGAGCGTAGTGAGACAAAATGGCGACAGGAGCCGAGAAAACGTATGTCGTGCTTGAAATGAACTCACGTCAGTCAGTCATAACAGTGCAACGACACTTCAGGACGAAGTTCAACAAAGATCCACCAACTGCTAACTCCATTCGGCGATGGTATGCGCAGTTTAAAGCTTCTGGATGCCTCTGTAAGGAGAAATCAACGGGTCGGCCTGCAGTGAGCGAAGAAACGGTTGAACGCGTGCGGGCAAGTTTCACGCGTAGCCCGCGGAAGTCGACGAATAAAGCAAGCAGGGAGCTAAACGTACCACAGCTGACGGTTTGGAAAAGGCTAAAGCAGAAGCCTTACCGTTTACAATTGCTACAAGCCCTGACACCCGATGACAAAGTCAAACGCTTTGAATTTTCGGCGCGGTTGCAACAGCTCATGGAAGAGGATGCGTTCAGTGCGAAACTTGTTTTGAGTGATGAAGCAACATTTTTTCTTAATGGTGAAGTGAACAGACACAATGTGCGAATTTGGGCGGTAGAGAATCCTCACGCATTCGTGCAGCAAATTCGCAATTCACCAAAAGTTAACGTGTTTTGTGCAATCTCACGGTTTAAAGTTTACGGTCCCTTTTTCTTCTGCGAAAAAAACGTTACAGGACACGTGTATCTGGACATGCTGGAAAATTGGCTCATGCCACAACTGGAGACCGACAGCGCCGACTTCATCTTTCAACAGGATGGTGCTCCACCGCACTTCCATCATGATATTCGGCATTTCTTAAACAGGAGATTGGAAAACCGATGGATCGGTCGTGGTGGAGATCATGATCAGCAATTCATGTCATGGCCTCCACGCTCTCCCGACTTAATCCCATGCGATTTCTTTCTGTGGGGTTACGTGAAATATTCAGTGTTTAAACCTCCTCTACCAAGAAACGTGCCAGAACTGCGAGCTCGCATCAACGATGCTTTCGAACTCATTGATGGGGACATGCTGCGCCGAGTGTGGGAGGAACTTGATTATCGGCTTGATGTCTGCCGAATCACTAAAGGGGCACATATCGAACATTTATGAATGCCTAAAAAACTTTTTGAGTTTTTGTATGTGTGTGCAAAGCATTGTGAAAATATCTCAAATAATAAAGTTATTGTAGAGCTGTGAAATCGCTTCAATCATTTGTAATAACCCTGTATATTCCCGTACAGGGGAGACATTTTAATTGAAAGTCGGTTACCCAGTATTGGTACATAAATACGATATTGCAGTGAGTCGAGCTATCATAGCCTAATGGAAAGGCGACTGCTCGCGATAAGCGGGAAATCCAGGTTAGAATCCCAGTCCGGCACAAATTTTCATTGTCGTCATTTCGTAATAGGTCTACAGCTGATAGTTGTCCATATACAAATACGTTTCATGTATTTCATAACGGCTGTAGTCTCCACAGTGCCTGGATCGTATTTCAGAACAACACAGGCACTGCAATGTCGTAGTTGACTTGGATTTTGTTTGACGTCTTAGACTCAAATACTATGGGGCTCTCTTTTTTTCCAACTTTGTGAGATAAAATTGCCACTATTCCACGTGATGATACATCAACAGTAAGTAAGGTCTACTATTGGTTTCTGTTGACCTAATGAATAAGCTACGCATTTTTCAGCTTTTGAAAAGATCATTCCAATTCTTCAGTCAATTGCAAAATAACATTTTTACGACAGCTACTTGACCTTCATTTGGAATAAATTTAATGTAGTAAGTTTTCCAAGAACTGGTTGTAGTTCCTGTACATTTTTAGGAGAAAGGTTTAGTCGAAAGATGAGCGCCATGGACGTCAGTAAGGTGTCCTAAATATTCAATTTGGGAACTGAAAAATGAACATTTCTGCACACTGCACACAAGTCTTGCGTCAGTCAGAACTTGAAAAACTGATTCTAAATTTTTGAGATGCTATTCTGGTGTCAGTCTGGACACAATGATGTCATAATAATAATTTCTGCCGGCCGCGGTGGTCTAGTGGTTCTAGGCGCGCAGTCCGGAACCGCGGGACTGCTACGGTCGCAGGTTCGAATCCTGCCTCGGGCATGGATGTGTGTGATGTCCTTAGGTTAGTTAGGTTTAATTAGTTCTAAGTTCTAGGCGACTAATGACCTCAGAAGTTAAGTCGCATAGTGCTCAGAGCCATTTGAGCCAATAATTTCTCGAGGACGGAACTTTCGACCTCACTTTTCAAGAAAACATTGAAACATCGCTGGAGCAGATGCACTTCCAGAGGGAAGGGCTACTGCTGATACAAGTCGACGTTCATATTGACCATATAATTTTTTCTTTCCTCATCCAGGGGAAGTTGAAGGTAAACATCGGCTAAATCAATTTTGGAAAATAATCGTCCACCTGCTAGGCTAGGCTGCTGACTTTAAAGTCTACACAAAGTCTGATTTTCCCTTTCAGTTTTCTAGTGACAACTAGAGGAGATGCCGAATGGCTTGAAGAAATGCTGCTCAAAACATCAATTTCTTCCAGTCTGTAGAGTTTAGTTGTAACTTCATGGCGTATGGCGCGAGGTACCATACGTGCAAGGTTGAACTTTGGTTGCGCATTGTCCTCAAACGTAATGCGCACTTGAGAATTCTTTGCCTGTCCCAATGTGCCATCTAACGAATGTCTATATTTGTCACACACCTATTGAATGGCGGTATGGAAAACTCGAGTATCAATATTAGCACATTGTACTGAGTGCCTAATACAAATAAATCAAACGCCTCCAGGCCAAAAATGTTGGGACCAGAGCGTGATTGAACTTCTGTTAATGATACTAATGTAATCGTATTCTTATATTTTGCTTGCAAAATGCACGTGTCTCAAGAACAAATATACTTTTGTCATTGTAGGCTGTGAGGTGCAGCCTTTCGCCATTGCAGGCTATGATGAGGTGCAGATGTGATTTCTGTAGCCTAGGGTATCCCATTTGCTCATGCTTATTCTGATTAACTACAGTAACTGAAGCACCAGTGTCTCACTGAAATAGTGTAGTTTAATTGCAAATCTGTAAAGACGTGGACAGTTTGCTGTTACTCCTCTAAATGTAAGAGGTATAACTTGCGCAAAACTGCCTTCGTTTGATGTGTGAGCAATGGAGGGTTTTGCTGTTGGTCTATTTGCGGAGAGCCGAAGCGAATCAGCAGACTTTCGCATTGTGCGTGTAGCTTTGCCATTTTACATTTGCGCCTGCAGTGCCTGTATTGCCAAGAGGGGCAGGAGAGAATCGAGAAAGTGAGATCATATTTGTGTCTATTTTCTCAATTTTAGATTCGTGTGGAACGGAGTTTACTTTGCAATTTTTTTTTATTTTTTTTTTTTTCCAGTCATACTAACTGTGTGTGCCCTGACTTATGACCGTGTCGGCATTATTTTGCTTTGCGGAAAAAGCAACTTCTGCTGTCATGTGTTACATAACATTTAACACAAGACTTGGAAGCATGTAAACTCGCGGGAAAGCTGGCTGGAAGCCTCGTGCACTGAGTACACCGCTGCTTGCGGCTGGACATGTGCCGTGCGGTTCTAGGCCCGTTTACAACAATACGCTGGAAGCGTTGCACAAGCAGGCATGTCAAAGTTTATTTCCGCGTTGTCTCACACTTCCTGAGATTCAGTCACTTTAAATGCATCGGTGAGGCCAGGACTACGACGCTTTATAATCTCAGCCAGAATTCTGTTCTCAGTAAGGTTGTGAATAATAGCATCGCACAGCATTTCGTCTTGAAATGAAGCTCCACAAGTGGAGTTAAATTTAAAATGCCTCGTCATGCACTTAAGTTCAGCGATCCATTCCTTGTAAGCTCGATTACTGTGATGACGCTTACAAAAACATTTTAGACGAGTAGTAGTTACATGTACCTGAGACTCAAAGAAGTCCTCTATCTTCCTAACTATTTTATTGTTGGGTAGGTTTTGGGGTTCTACAAGGGGGAATCAATTTTTGGTACAGTCGCGCTATTATAATTCGTACCTTTGAAAAAAAAGAATGGGCGTCTTAAGTTGAATCGTAGTTGTAGGCCACGAAATGCTGCACCATCTGTATTTTGTACTCTGTCCGGTCCTTGAGTTTTGCATCGAAGGAACGGAAGGGAGAATGCGGCACTTGGCCGCCATAATTCTGTGCTTCAGTCATCGTTGGCCGCTGGGCTTGTTGTGCATCAGGCAATCTGGTAGTACGCGACAGTAGCGTTCATTATGTGAATGTGTTCATTATGTGAATATAATCGATTCGCCTACACGAGCAATGGATCCACCTTCTTCAGTGCGGATGCACAAGTACATCTACATCTACATTTATACTCCGCAAGCCACCCAACGGTGTGTGGCGGAGTACGTCCGACCACCTGCGGGAATCTGAAAGTAGTGAGCATGGAGGAAATGGACAGGGACTGTGGATAGATGCCGCTCGCTGGGAATGTGGGTCGGCCGTGAGGCGTGCTGAGGTAGTCCGCACAGTCGCGCTCACACTGTGTCCCCGATGGCGCATGGTTGACGCACCTGCCTAGCAAGCAGGAGAGCCCGGCTTCGAATTCCAGTCCGGTACACATCTTCACTCGTTGCCGCTGATTCCACGTGATGTTCCGATGCAGCTGACATCAGTAATCCCCTCCCTTTCCTTTCCTTTCCTTCCCCCCCCCCCCCCCCACCATCAATTTACATACAAGTAACATATTATTTTGTTGCCTCTGAAGCTGATGAGTGCAGTGAGTGATGGCTTTCCTGTGGTTGCCATTTTATACAAAAAATTAAATACGCTTAAATAGAATATGAGTGTAGTAGAAAGACAAACAGTAGAATTCTGTTATTTTGACTTCTACGCTGAAAAGCGATCTTGTCGCCAGATATGTCTGTTAAATCAAACTCTAGTTTTCCTTCCTTCTTCCAGAAATGGCTGTTGTGTCCGCAGTTGATACAAGGTGGTATAGAACACTACAAACTTTTAATAAAATCAATACTTTTATTTACACTATATACGAGGGTCACTCCAAAAGAAATGCACACTATTTTTTTTTAAATCTATCTTTTCTTCTACATGTCTGAAAGTTTTACAGTGTGTAGATACATCCTTTAGGAACAATGTTTTCATTTCTCCACATAATTTCCATCCCTCTCAACTGCCTTACGCCATCTTGGAACCGGCGCATGTATACCCGCACGGTAAAATTCTGGACCAACCTGTTGGAGCCACTGTTTGGCAGCGTGCACAAGGGAGTCATCATCTTCAAACCTTGTTCCACGAAGAGAGTCTTTCAGTTTCCCAAAGAGATGATAGTCACATGGAGCCAGGTCAGGACTGTAAGGTGGGTGTTTCAGTGTTGTCCACCCAAGTTTTGTGATCGCTTCCATGGTTTTTTGACCGACATGTGGCCGTGCATTATCGTGCAACACTTTTGTCGATATGGTCGAACACGACTCAGTCGAGCTTGAAGTTTCTTCAGTGTCGTCACATATGCATCAGAATTTATGGTGGTTCCACTTGGCATGATGTCCACATGCAAGAGTCCTTCGGAATCGAAAAACAGCCATAACTTTTCCAGCAGAAGGTGTAGTTTTGAATTTTTTTTTTCTTGGGTGAATTTGCATGATGCCACTCCATTGATTGCCTCTTCGTCTCTGGTGAAAAATGATGGAGCCATGTTTCATCACCTGTCACAATTCTTCCAAGAAATTCATCTCCACCATTCTCATATTGTTCCAAAAGTTCGCTGCATACCGTTTTTCTTGTTTCTTTGTGAGCCGCTGTCAACATCCTGGGAACCCACCTGGCACAAACCTTTCTTAACGCCAACACTTTCAGTATTCTGCAAACACTTCCTTCCCCTATCCGAACGTAGCGTGACAATTCGTTCACTGTAATGCATCTGTCAGCACTCACCAATTCGTTAACTCTCAGCACATTGTCTGGAGTGTGTGCAGTACAAGGCCTGCCGCTGCGAGGACAATCCTCAATATTGCCGTGCCCACTTTCATCACGTAACCTGCTTGCCCACCGACTAACTGTACTGCGATCGACAGTAGCACCTCCATACACCTTTTTCAACCTCTTCTGGATGTTTCCCACTGTCTCCTTTTCACAGCACAGTACGTTGCTTCTGACAAACGTCAAATGTAGCAGCCATCTTGAAGACATGCTGTGACGGCGCCACTCACGGGAACAGGTTGAACTAAGTTTGAAAACAAGTGGGAAGGGTGTATCTACACACTGTAAAACTTTCACACACGCAGAATGAAAACTGTATTTTTACAAAAATAGTGTGCATTTCTTTTGGAGTGACCCTCGTACAAAGTAAAGCACCTGTATGTTATTCATAACTACGATTTCCTGCTTCTCTGCTTCACACTGGTTCTCATACAATCAATCACTGAATTGTCTGTTCGATATTATTGATCACTTGCTAACAGTTTCAGTTACCGAATACCGTACATAGCGAGTACGGCGGTGGAACGATGCCAGCCTGTCCGTAATTAAAGTTGCAGTTTCAAAACGCTGTGGAAAGACAACCACTGCTCAGAATGACATCAAATTTAAACGGCATATTATTGACGCAGGAGGAGATGTGATGGGGAAAAATTAACGAAAACTTTAAAAACAGATGGCGCTTTAAGCGTCTGAACGTAAATGGGATCGAGTACAAACGGCAAATAAATCTCAATACGACAGCTATGCACATTACACCTTCCATACTGTTCGATGTGGATGACTGCACAAGTTCGGCAATCAACAGTTGCGGCACTGTCAGGTAAGCCTATCCAGTCAAGGTCGTACCCACATCGAGTGCGAAAAATCGGTTTTTAATTGTCCTGAGCCCAAAAAACCGCACAAAGACCAAAATGAAATCGGTTTCCAACTGTCGTATGACTGGCACAAGACATGTTCAATATGCTGTCCACCGTTTCTGCCACAAGTTGACACTGACAGACAGCTTGTTCCACAACAGATCGGAGTGTTTCTGGTTTCACGTTCAGCATGCGTTACCTCCCTCTCTCATGTTACAGTTCAAAAGAACCTGTCTTTTGACTTTTGTAATAGTTTTCTTCAGACCCTTACCAGATATTTGACCGAAGCCTTAAGTGTCCACAACTTCTGCAGAGCTACTGGCACATAGTCACTATTTTTGTAAAAGAACTTTACCAGCAATGTGCGATCCTTCATGGAGACAATCACAATAGGCGTCCCACATACACAAACTGAAGAACAGCAGTGTGCCACGCATCTGCTGCTTCGTGTACTCTGATACTCTCCCTTGACTTTTCTCCCTGTGTCAATAATATGTTGTTGAGATTTGGCGTCATTCTCAGCAGTGGTTTTCTTTCTACAGCATCTTGAAAGTGGGACTTAATTTGACACCATGTATTTGGTGTCAGAAGTAAGTGGGTGATAACGAGCAACACTGTGGGACAGCATTCATCATCTTCATCTGAACACGATGAGTGAGAATGATCTGTTTCTGACTTTTTCTACATGATTCCTTTGACAATGTTTAATTGTTTGGATGGAAGAGTGGATGTATTGTGCGACTGGTGAAGTAGACCCAGTCAACAATTTAAGTGACTTTAGGTTGAACACTAAGGACACTTATGGCGGTTAATGCACAGTTAAGTGTGGGCTGTATAATTTAGGGGAAGGTGGGGGAATTACACGCATGTGGGTAATCCCACGCAGGCTGATTTACGCAGTTTGAATGGCGCAAAGCCGCAAACTGTTCCCAGTTGGTGCTACAGCCTGCCGGCAGGAGTAGCAACTACAGGGTGATTCAAAAAGAATATCACAACTTTAAAAATGTGTATTTAATGAAAGAAACATAATATAACCTTCTGTTATACATCATTACAAAGAGTATTTAAAAAGGTTTTTTTTCACTCAAAAACAAGTTCAGAGATGTTCAATATGGCCCCCTCCAGACACTCGAGCAATATCAACCCGATACTCCAACTCGTTCCACACTCTCTGTAGCATATCAGGTGTAACAGTTTGGATAGCTGCTGTTATTTCTCGTTTCAAATCATCAATGGTGGCTGGGAGAGGTGGCCGAAACACCATATCCTAAACATACCCCCATAAGAAAAAATCGCAGGGGGTAAGATCAGGATGCTTGCTGGATGCGTGCTACATATTCATCACTCGTTCTCGGCCGTCCAGAACTTTTCCCTTTGCACAAACACCCATTCTCTGTAAACTGTTTATACCAACGTTTAATACACCACCTATCAGGAGGTTTAACACCATACTTCGTTCGAAATGCATGCTGAACAAATGTCGTCGATTCACTTCTGCCGTACTCAATAACACAAAAAGCTTTCTGTTGAGCGGTCGCCATCTTAGCATCAACTGACGCTGACGCCTAGTCAACAGCGCCTCAAGCGAACAAATGTACAACTAAATGAAACTTTATAGCTCCCTTAATTCGCCGACAGATAGTGCTTAGCTCTGCCTTTTGTCGTTGCAGAGTTTTAAAATCCTAAAGTTGTGGTATTCTTTTTGAATCACCCTGTACTATGCAGCTTACGCCAGCCATTTTCCAGTGGCGTTGTTGGAGCAGTGAAGTATTGTTTATTTTCGGCGTGTCTCATGTAATTTTGGTCAGCTGTATTTTGCAAGGTAAGTGCTACTACAAGTTGCTTTAATGTAATTCTTGCATATCAACTACTAACCCTAGATGAAACCTTTAATTTAATTGTAGGTTTGTCCCGCTATTTGAATTAGGTGCCGAGTTATACTTAGGTTAGTCATCGAACTTACAGTGGGGTAATGCCACGCAGCTGTTGAAGTGCACTATTCCCCCTTGCAGGTTATATTTTCGATACTAACGAGGTTTTTTTTTTTTAAATTTCAGTTGCGTAGATATTATAAAAGAAAAACCCAGAAATCAAATTGGACACAAGAGGAACTTTGTAAGGCTCTTGATGCCATCAAATCTGGAAGAAAACTAAGAGAATTATCAAGAGCTTTCGGGATTCATGAAACTACTCTGCGAACGAGAATGAACGTTTAAAATACCTAGGATCCAAAACTTGGAAGAAGCCCAACATTTTCGACAGAACAGGAAAATGAGATTAGGGATCATGTTATTACAATGTCCAAGCTGTTCTATGGCATTACATGCATCCAGCTGCGAAAGATTGCATTTGAGTATGCAGAGGCTAACAACATTGCAAACAATTTTGATAAGTCATGTAAGTTAGCTGGAAAGGATTGGCTAGCTCTATTTTTAAAAGGAAACCTGCATGAGAAAACCTGTAGCAACTAGCATTAACAGCATACAGGCATTTAATGAAGAAGAGGTTAATGCATATTTTAAAAACTTAGAACATGTCTTTGAAAAATATAAATTTAATGAGGGGCGAGTGTTCAACGTCGATGAAAGGGGCATAAATACTGTACAAAAGTCAGAGAGAATTTTGGCTCCTAAAGGTGTTAAACAAATAGGTGGGGCCACGTCTTGGGGAAGGGGGAAAAACGTGACTGTGATATGTTGTTTCAGTGTTTTGGTACCTACATCTCCCCTACGTTTATCTTCCCCAGGAAGAGGATGCAAATCTCTTAAGTAAAGGTGGACCAGTTGGAGCAATATATGGCTGTTCCATCAATGGCTGGTCCAATGAGTCATTATTTTTCAAATGGATCCAACATTTTCAGAACAATGTAAAATCAACTATTGATTGCCCTGTGCTGCTGATTTTAGACAATCACAGCAGCCACATTTCACTTGACATTTTTATTTATTTATTATTTATTTATTTATGCATTTATTTTACCTGGCAAGATTAGGGCCTTCAGGCCCTCTCTTACACCTAACCAGGCATACTCAGATTCAACAAATTTCAGTTTCTACAGAACATTAAGGACATATAACATGTTATACAGTATTAATGTTACAGAAAAAATTAGAGATTATAAAAGTACTACAATGATAATTATAACAATCAAAAAGTAATTATAATAATCAAGAATAATAATAATAGTAATGACTATGTATAGGAAAGTGAACATATTTTTCTTTTATGAATGTCAGTCCTATTGCTAGTTGGGAATTTTCTCGTTATATTCTTGCAGCTTGTGAGTTATTCTCATCAAGCAGAGACATAAGACGATAGAATGGGGTGAAAGAGATATAGAAAAGGTAGATAAGTTAGAGGAGGAGAAATAGAATGGTAAAATTCGAAGCTATGATGGAGAGGAGAAAGAAAAAGATGAGAGGGGCACGACAATGGTGGTTATACCGTCCCTAATATGTACGTCTTGAGTTCCCTCTTGAATGTTAAGTGGTTCTGGATAAGACGCAGATCACAGGGGAGCGCGTTCCATAGTCGTATGGCTGAGATGGAGAATGACACAGAGAACGATTTTGTGTTATGTAAAGGTACAGCCAAGATGCTAGATGTATCCGATCTGGTATTGCGGTTGTGGAATGATGATAGGTGTTTAATGTGAGAAGATAAGTATTGGGGGCACCAGTGGCTAAGAAATCGTTGAAGTAAGCACATCGTGTGGAGATCGCGTGCCTTATGTGGGCGTATCCAACCTAGCTGGGAGTATGAAGGACTGATATGATCATACAACCGTATATTGCATACGTATCTAACGCAAGCATTCATCACTAGCTCGAGGCATCTCGAATTTTCACTATTTGTGCCGTGTTGAACTACATCACAGTAGTAAAGATTAGGCAAGACTAGTGTTTGGACTAATTTTTGTTTAACATGGGTTGGAAATATTTTTCTAAATTTTTGAATTGCATGTAGGGAGGAGAGCGATTTCCGGCAAGCTGTGACTGTTTGTTCTTCCCAGTTTAGGTGTTCATCCAAGACTATTCCAAGGTCTTTTACTGTTTTTTGGTATGGTAGTTGGGTACCATTGAGGAGTATTTGAGGGACTGTTTCGCGAAAGTACCGACTGATTAACTTTGGATGAGATATAAGTATGACCTGGGATTTCTTGGGGTTTAGTTTCAGACCTAGGTTCTGTGCCCATCGAGAAACAGAGCAAAGATCTGCGTTCATACTCGCTACTGCGTCAGCAATGTTCTTGGGACTTGCACTTATGTACAGTTGGATGTCGTCGGCATATAGATGGTAGTTGCAGGAGTGAATCACTGAAGAAATATCATTAATGTACAGTGAGAAGAGTAATGGACCAAGGACGGAGCCTTGGGGAACTCCAGAGCGCACGTTTTTCCATGATGACTTTTCCGACCCACAAATGACTTGTTGACTTCTGTTTTTGAGGTAGCTGTCGAACCAGTGTATAGCGCTGTTTGAGAAATTCAGCTGTTTCATTTTAATTAGTAATATATCAAAGTCAACTGTATCAAAAGCCTTGCTAAAGTCAAGCAGTGTTAGGATGGTAGCTTCACGTCTGTCCATAGCATGTTTAATGTCATCAGTTACTTTGATTAATGCAGTTGCTGTACTATGGTGCTTTCGAAAGCCTGACTGATATTTGTTGTGGATGTTATGAGTTTTGAGGTAATCCGTCAGCTGTTCATGGACGATGTATTCTAGGGCTTTAGATATTGCAGGTAGTATGCTGATCGGCCTGTAATCACCTGGCGACTTAGGGTTGTCAGTCTTGGGTATAGGTTGAATTAAACTTTGCTTCCACTCAGTAGGATATGTACTACTGACAAGAGACAGGTTGAAGATGTCTGTGATAACTGGAGTAATAGTGTCTACGACGTTCTTAATCATGCCAATGCTCACTCCATCATTTCCTACTGCCTCGGAAGAGATTCTCATAATTGCCTTGTGTACTGTGCCAGTAGTTACATGTTTTAGGTAAAACTTGTCTCTCGAGAGATTGATATCTTGGGGCTGGTAATTTGTCGCTGCGTGACAGTTTAATTCTATTTTCATGGTAACCATACCTCCACACACTTACCTCCACACACTTCTCACAAGCTTCAACCAATAGATGTTACATTCTTTTCTTCTTTGAAACCAGCCTTCAATCGTGAATGTGACATGTATATGAAGTCACAGGTGTATCAAAAAATTACACCATATGAGTTAGCAGAACTTTTTAATAAGGCATATATTAAGGTCGCTACCATGGACAAAGGGCATCAGGGTTTAGGGCAGGTGGGATTTGCTCTTTCAATCCAAACAAATTTCAGCGTGACGACTTACAACAATGTGAGATCTTCAGATTTGTTTTCCTTGAAGATGAAGAGGTTCCGAATGCAACAAATGGAAATGAAGTGGTTGCATCGACAAACGAGCCACATATCCCCAAAAGGAGTCAAGAACAGATTCCTGGATCTCCAGCAGAAGATGTTCCACTTCTAGTAGGCCTAGAAGAGATCACAACATCAACTAAGAGGGCATGTGTTAAGCACGTTAGTGTATTTCACATATATCCTGTTCCTAAACAAAAACAACTTCTTCTTAAGACGAAACAAGCCCAGGGAAAGCCTAAGGAAAAGTCAGTGATCCTTACAGCAACTCCAGAGAAGAATAAACTGCTAACAGAGTTATCAATAAAGAAACAAAAAGAAGCCATGAAAAAGAAAGCTGAAGGAAAAATCGATGTGAACCATTAGAGACGTCATTAAAACCTACGAAAATAAGTACATACCATACAATGGACATTTCTCCACATATTCCAATCGTCTGTAAATAGTTATAAACAGTTCCTTAATTTTGAACATTAAAATAAAAAAAAGTGCAAATGCGTGGTATTCCCCACCCCTGAGGATAATGGCACGCAAAGTACTGGGTAATAACACGCAAAACAAACAAACCATAAAAATGTACAATACTTGCTATTTTTATTTGCTTATTAGTTACTACAAGTAGTAAACAGTATATTTAAGAACGAAATAATGTAATTCTACAAACATTTCTTATAATTTTCGTTTTTTACATTTTTATTGGTGTGAAAAGAGTTCATTTTCTCATACAGCAAAGATTGCACTTGTAACCTTTTGGAGTGTTCCAGCCACTACATTCTTCATGACTCCATCAGCTACAACAAATACATCGATACCATAGTTCTCCGTCGTTCCCAAACTCTCCACAAACTAAACAGACATTTTCCGAAATCGCCAATGGATCAATATCGTCCATTTCATCATCATCACAAATGTTTTGAAAGTCCAGATTTAGGTCATCCTCGCTTCTGCTTTCACTTTCTTGGTGGTGTTTCTTCTTATATAATGTCTGTTTCTTCTTCGAGACTTTTGTAAGTTTCAGATTTCTGCTCTTATCTGCTTTATGCTTAATATTTCTTTTCTTGTTTCCTTCAGCTTTCTTTTTCATGGTTTCTTTTCGTTTCTTTATTGATAACTCTGTTAGCAGTTTATTCTTCTCTGGAGTTGCTGTAAGGATCACTGACTTTCCCTTAGGCTTTCCCTTAGCTTGTTTCGTCTTAGGAAGAAGTTGCTTTTGTTTAGGAACAGGATATACACTCCTGGAAATGGAAAAAAGAACACATTGACACCGGTGTGTCAGACCCACCATACTTGCTCCGGACACTGCGAGAGGGCTGTACAAGCAATGATCACACGCACGGCACAGCGGACACACCAGGAACCGCGGTGTTGGGCGTCGAATGGCGCTAGCTGCGCAGCATTTGTGCACCGCCGCCGTCAGTGTCAGCCAGTTTGCCGTGGCATACGGAGCTCCATCGCAGTCTTTAACAATGGTAGCATGCCGCGACAGCGTGGACGTGAACCGTATGTGCAGTTGACGGACTTTGAGCGAGGGCGTATAGTGGGCATGCGGGGGGCCGGGTGGACGTACCGCCGAATTGCTCAACACGTGGGGCGTGAGGTCTCCACAGTACATCGATGTTGTCGCCAGTGGTCGGCGGAAGGTGCACGTGCCCGTCGACCTGGGACCGGACCGCAGCGACGCACGGATGCACGCCAAGACCGTAGGATCCTACGCAGTGCCGTAGGGGACCGCACCGCCACTTCCCAGCAAATTAGGGACACTGTTGCTCCTGGGGTATCGGCGAGGACCATTCGCAACCGTCTCCATGAAGCTGGGCTATGGTCCCGCACACCGTTAGGCCGTCTTCCGCTCACGCCCCAAAATCGTGCAGCCCGCCTCCAGTGGTGTCGCAACAGGCGTGAATGGAGGGACGAATGGAGACGTGTCGTCTTCAGCGATGAGAGTCGCTTCTGCCTTGGTGCCAATGATGGTCGTATGCGTGTTTGGCGCCGTGCAGGTGAGCGCCACAATCAGGACTGCATACGACCGAGGCACACAGGGCCAACACCCGGCATCATGGTGTGGGGAGCGATCTACTACACTGGCCGTACACCACTGGTGATCGTCGAGGGGACACTGAATAGTGCACAGTACATCCAAACCGTCATCGAACCCATCGTTCTACCATTCCTAGACCGGCAAGGGAACTTGCTGTTCCAACAGGACAATGCACGTCCGCATGTATCCCGTGCCACCCAACGTGCTCTAGAAGGTGTAAGTCAACTACCCTGGCCAGCAAGATCTCCGGATCTGTCCCCCATTGAGCATGTTTGGGACTGGATGAAGCGTCGTCTCACGCGGTCTGCACGTCCAGCACGAACGCTGGTCCAACTGAGGCGCCAGGTGGAAATGGCATGGCAAGCCGTTCCACAGGACTACATCCAGCATCTCTACGATCGTCTCCATGGGAGAATAGCAGCCTGCATTGCTGCGAAAGGTGGATATACACTGTACTAGTGCCGACATTGTGCATGCTCTGTTGCCTGTGTCTATGTGCCTGTGGTTCTGTCAGTGTGATCATGTGATGTATCTGACCCCAGGAATGTGTCAATAAAGTTTCCCCTTCCTGGGACAATGAATTCACGGTGTTCTTATTTCAATTTCCAGGAGTGTATGTGAAATACACTAACGTGCTTAACACATGCCCTCTTAGTTGATGTGATCTCTTCTAGGCCTACTAGAAGTGGAACATCTTCTACTGGACATCCAGGAATCTGTTCTTGACTCCTTTTGGGGATATGTGGCTCGTTTGTAGATGCAACCACTTCATTTCCATTTGTTGCATTCGGAACCTCTTCATCTTCAAGGAAAACAAATCTGAAGATCTCACATTGTTGAAGTCGTCACGCTGAAATTTGTTTGGATTGAAAGAGCAAATCCCACCTGCCTTAAACCCTGATGCCCTTTGTCCATGGTAGCGACCTTAATATATGCCTTATTAAAAAGCTCTGCTAACTCATATGGTGTAAATTTTTGATGCACCTGTGACTTCATATACATGTCACATTCACGATTGAAGGCTGGTTTCAAAGAAGAAAAGAATGTAACATCTATTGGTTGAAGCTTGTGAGAAGTGTGTGGAGGTAAGTGTGTGGAGGTATGGTTACCATGAAAATAGAATTTTTTTTTACGAAATTCAAAAATGTCAAGTGAAATGTGGCTGCTGTGATTGTCTAAAATCAGCAGCACAGGGTAATCAATAGATGACTTTACATTGTTCTGAAAATGTTGGATCCATTTGAAAAATAATGACTCATTGGACCAGCCATTGATGGAACAGCCATATATTGCTCCAACTGGTCCACCTTTACTTAAGAGATTTGCATCCTCTTCCTGAGGAAGATAAACGTAGGGGAGATGTAGGTACCAAAACACTGAAACAACATATCACAGTCACGTTTTTCCCCCTTCCCCAAGACGTGGCCCCACCTATTTGTTTAACACCTTTAGGAGCCAAAATTCTCTCTGACTTTTGTACAGTATTTATGCCCCTTTCATCGACGTTGAACACTCGCCCCTCATTAAATTTATATTTTTCAAAGACATGTTCTAAGTTTTTAAAATATGCATTAACCTCTTCTTCATTAAATGCCTGTATGCTGTTAATGCTAGTTGCTACAGGTTTTCTCATGCAGGTTTCCTTTTAAAAATAGAGCTAGCCAATCCTTTCCAGCTAACTTACATGACTTATCAAAATTGTTTGCAATGTTGTTAGCCTCTGCATACTCAAATGCAATCTTTCGCAGCTGGATGCATGTAATGCCATAGAACAGCTTGGACATTGTAATAACATGATCCCTAATCTCATTTTCCTGTTCTGTCGAAAATGTTGGGCTTCTTCCAAGTTTTGGATCCTAGGTATTTTAAACGTTCATTCTCGTTCGCAGAGTAGTTTCATGAATCCCGAAAGCTCTTGATAATTCTCTTAGTTTTCTTCCAGATTTGATGGCATCAAGAGCCTTACAAAGTTCCTCTTGTGTCCAATTTGATTTCTGGGTTTTTCTTTTATAATATCTACACAACTGAAATTTAAAAAAAAAAACTCGTTAGTATCGAAAATATAACCTGCAAGGGGGAATAGTGCACTTCAACAGCTGCGTGGCATTACCCCACTGTAAGTTCGATGACTAACCTAAGTATAACTCGGCACCTAATTCAAATAGCGGGACAAACCTACAATTAAATTAAAGGTTTCATCTAGGGTTAGTAGTTGACATGCAAGAATTACATTAAAGCTACTTATAGTAGCACTTACCTTGCAAAATACAGCTGACCAAAATTACATGAGACACGCCGAAAATAAACAATACTTCACTGCTCCAACAACGCCACTGGAAAATGGCTGGCGTAAGCTGCATAGCTTTCCCAAAGGGAAAGCAAAGAAATTCTTCTTTCACTCTCAAGGTCTGTATCAGGTAACTGAAATGACCTCACCAGTGAATGTAAATCTACAATTTCCTACCCATACTACCATCATCCATGTTCTTTATTTGAATTTATTTGGGTGTCTTGTTAGTGTAGTAAATTGGGGGGGTAGGGTGTTGTTTTGTTTTGCTATGAGCTGTGGATAGTAAGAGATAGTGTTTGTTTATTTTGTGTATGGTTACAGTTAACATGCTGGTATAATTACCAGTAGCAGCACTAGCAGATCCCAATGTCAGATACGAATGTTACACTATTCACCTGTGTCCTGTCATCAGAAACTTTAGGAAAATTTGTACATATTGATATGAAGGATATCTTGCTCATTATACCAGATAGCAAAAACCAAGCACTGATGTCAGCAGACAAGCTGCAGTGGTGTGAAAGAGAGTAAATTTCAGTATACCCTTTGATGGTATTCCAAACTGTCAAGGAGATGTGTGAGGCAGTGTTGTTCCTCACATGCAGTGGAGGGGGGAGACTGATGCGGAAGGATACCCTAGGACATCCTCACAACACAACCATATTTTCAGAAGTGGGATCTCACTGGGTATACTCAGAATTTGAACCAATTATATTTATTGCCACTTGCTACAAGCAGGGTCATTCAAAGGGATAAAGGGAATGGAACACTTGAAACTACATGACTGTGGGATACTACCATAGAGTGCACACAATGCTGGCAGCTCTCTGTAGCATTTGAATGGCATTTGGAATGGTAAGTGGTGATGGTGATGGACTGGTGGGCCCAGAGACACACTATTGACTGACAGAAATGTTTTAGTCAACTGTAAGTACACATCACATTGTTAGTAATGTGAGGCAGACATTCTTCACTCCAGTGACCCTGGCCAGCATCATTTCTCACAGACTGCTTCCACCATGGTTAGTAGATGACATAGTAGTGACCCTGAGATGCTGGCATCAGGCCAAGTGACAGCCAACAGGCTGACTGTAGGCCATGACATTGGCATCAGAGGGGTCCTCCTACTCCTGCTGAGATTGCATTCCTCAGTAGAATGGCTATCCTTGTGAGTCAGGTCCCACATGTGTCCACTACAGAAATGGGTG